>NC_088686.1:143075484-143378514 GCF_028017835.1 Emys orbicularis
TCACAACCTGTGGAACTCCTTGCCAGATGATGTTGTGAAGGCTAAGACTATAATAGGGTTCAAAAAAGAACTAGATAAATTCATAGAGGATAGGTCTATCAATGGCTATTAGCCAGGATGGGCAGGGATGGTGTCCCTAGCCTCTGTTTGCCAGAAGCTGGGAATGGGCGACAGAGGATGGATCACTTGATGATTACCTGTTCTATTCATTCCCTCTGGGGCACCTGGCATTGGCCACTGTTGGAAGACAGGATACTGGGCTAGATAGACCTTTGGTCTGACCCAGCATGGCCATTCTTATGTAGACATCTCGAATCAGGGAGTGGGTACACATGTGGTGCTGCACACCAGCTGCTCAGCGTGGACAGCTTCACCTACTGCCTGATCCAAAACCCAAATTAAGTCAGTGTACGCTCTGGATCAGGACTCAATGCTTAATTTTACTGAGACTGCGTGTAGCATCTGATCGCTTGCTCCAGAGGGCAATGACTAAGCATCCTATTAGTCATCTAGTAAAGACTCAGGTTTATTTCAGCCTAGGGTCAAGTTCAGCTCTAAAGTCAATGGAGTTACATCAGGGCTGAGTTAGCCCCTGCAGCCTTAAAATCCCACTTATCCTAAACGGGAGCAGTGTCTTTGCTTTGTTATTTAACCAGAAACTCAATGTTTTTCAATGCAATGCACCTGCAAGGGGGATGGGAGACTCAATTGATTCACCTTGGTGAAATGTTCAGAAAAGAACTGGACTGTAGGCCTGCCTTACAGTGCCAACACACCCTGTTACATATGCCTTTAACAGAGAAGCAAAAAGTAGCATTTTAAACATCTGAACTTGGAGCTTCCTGATAATACAACAGGAACAACAACAACAACAAAAATCACATTTTTCTAGAACATGACAGGAAGCTTTTGGAGAAACAAAATATGACCAAATTGGGGGGGAAAGGGGGGAGGGAGAAGAGAATAATTATGAATATGTCCTTCAACCTTTTTTGTTCTGTTACTACATGCACAAAAAGTTGGCAGGATGCAATGTATTTTAAATAAACACACGCTGTGTCCTGAAATCTTCCAGAGAAGCAAATGTCCTGTAAACCTTGAAATGAATCACTATCATCAAAATCAGCTGCTTCGGCTCATCTAAAAATATATATCATTTAATTCACATGCTTTTTTGTTGGTAGTTGCATGGAATGTTCTGGATGAATTTCAGCCAAGGTGAACCTAGTGCCAAGGGCTCGATTCGTGGGCCGATAGACATCAGTGACAAAAGCCCCAAGGCGAGCAGAATCAGGCCTCGTTGGTTATGCTCTCACTGCAAACAGAAGAGGGTTTTTATATCAAGGTAGCGCTCTTGATGTAAAATCCTAGTGGAAAGAAGGCATTGTCGTTTTTATCTTGATGCAGCTAATCAAGGTCAACTCTCTGCCCACCACCTGGGGTTGACCTCCGCTAGTTATATGGAGGTGAAAAACTACCCATACCTTTTCTCTCAGAATTTTACACTGAGAAACCAAGCTTGATGTTAAATCCACCTTTTTTTGCAGTGAAGACATAGCCAATGTGCAAAGCATGAAACACACTGTGGGGCAGATTTTCAGAAAAGCAACAAGCCAGATTTCTCAGTGCTCAACACACATAATGGGGCCAGATTTCCAAGCACTCAGCACCCAGTGGGCACTCAACTTGCTGAGCTCCCCTGGAACTCTGGCCATTTCTTTTGATGCCTAAATAGGAGCAGTGTCTTGTTTGAAACTCGGATGCCTTTTGTGAGTGCTGAGCACTTGGAAATCTGGTCCTCCTACTAAAGATTTCCATGCTTTACAGCATGATCCTGTAAAAATAAAGCCTCTCCCTGCTGTTGCTACCCTCGCAGAAAGCTGTGCAGCTCAGCTCAGCAATATCTGTAGATAGGAAGGCCTTCCGTATGCGGATCTGAAAGCTATGAGCTTAGAGTATTATTTTATGATTAGCCTGCCCCGCACAGTATTGAGTTACCAGCCTGTGCTTTCAAACAACCCCAGTTTATACCACAGTTTAGCTGCAAAGGCTTCAAATCATTCTGAAAACAGGGACTCTGGTGCCAACATCATTTCCCCTTTGCACAAGGTCTGACAGCTGAGGTTTCTAGATTAAATATATATATTCTGGTTAAATCTGACATTTGCTGACCTCCCATCAAGTTGAATCAAGTCTCTCGACAGCTACCAGAAAACCCGACAAAACCCCGACAAGCCCTATTTCTTCCAGGATTACATGGCTGGAAAATGTCGTGCAGGGGAAAAGATGCTTTGGGTGTGGAAAGAGAGGGAAAAGATTGTATTGGTAAATGGGAATTAACTGAAACTTTGTGAGGAGAGAAGAGACCTTTGCTACAATGGGCAGTTCATGTCGCTCATTCTTAATTTATATGCACACAGTTTTAATGCAGACAGCAGACTATGAATATTTAACTTCCTGCCTGGTTTTAACCCCATTACCAGCCCCTGGAGATTGTTATTTGCTGTCTTATCATGCCAAATGTAATTTTCCCGATATTGCTAAACAGGAGGACAGAACAGCATTTGCAAGGAAATATTCCACAGCTAACAGCAGGGCAAGGGTAAATCTGTAGGAGCCCCAGAGCAGGGGCAGAAGGGAAAGAAATGACAGTCTGATTTTCAGAGGGGGTGGGCACCACACCTCTGGAAATTCTGCCTGTTAGGACAGAGAGGGATGCAAATTATCCCTCGTCCCTGTGTGGCTGGGGAGCCTCAGAGGATATAGCAAGATTTATTGGACTGCTTGATTCACCCTGGGATTTGTCTAATGAGAGACTCAGAGCTACAATTCCTACAAAAGAAAAACAATCCACTTCACATAGCAAACGCTGACCCTTTCCTGATCTTCCTAATCCCCATGCTGTGTTCCTCATTCCCACCCAGTCATAACTACTGTTGCTCTCTATAAGTCAAAGTCATTTTATTTTTCACTGGATCAAATATGCAAGTTTCACTTTCATATCTTTCAGCCTCATTAATCATATTTGCGAGGCACCCAGCCTTGTGGTATTTAGGCCATCTCTATAAATATAATTTAAGGAGCTTGGGCCAGATCTTCAACTGGGGTAAATTAACATAGCTCCATCGACTTCACCCCTTTATACCAACTGAGGATCTGGGCCTCTTCCTTCAAGGATTGGCCTGGGCTGCAAAAGGCTGACACTGTCTGGCTTTGGATTGTGGCACGGCGAGCCGCAGCCCCACAGATATAGCCTCAGGAGATGCCAACTAGAAGCACCCTCTGAGAATTTATATACAATGCAACCTTAGCTTTGAAGCCATTAAAAAGCAACCACTGAGAGAAAATTACCACCCTGGCCTGACCCACGTATTTCTTTTTGAGAACACCGATGCTTTTTGAGAACACCAACATCTCAGGTTGCACCTTAGAAGCTATGCTCATGTGTGAAAGAAGCTGTTCCCTTGCAAGGCTTGCACTCATACACACACACGCTAATAACCCAATGACCTCTAGTGAGCGTGGAATTTTCTCTCAGCTGCCAAAGAAATACTTCAAAAGTGTCTTGTACTTACAGTTTTTGAGAGGCAGCGGTGGGTCCCAAGGAAGACTTGCTCTTTATTCAGAATGCTCTGCAACTTTAACACAAGAAAGTCCAGACACCTAGCTCCTGCAGGAGCAGCTCTGAATCTCTCTTCCCCTCCCTTGTTCCTCTGTCTCATTTCTCTCAACAGCCATTCTCTCTCTCTGTGTGTTGGTCTCTCTCCTTCTCCCTGGAGGTTGCAGCCTTTGTTTAAGAGGAAAGTAAACCAAGAAAGAAGCAAACTGGGTTTCCAGGGGGAGAAATAAAATCAACTGGCTGCATAAATCCAACGGACCTAATCACTTTCCTACAAAAGATGAAAGACTATTAGAGTCAGAGGAATCCCCATCTGGTGTGGTGACCTGTATTTTTCTCAGTGCCCGGAGTCAGAGAGAGAGATGTGTGTGTGTGTGTGTCTGTCTGTATGTACACGTACTGGATTATGAGAGCTATGCTAAGCCTTTTATGGCTCCCCATGCTAGCACAGGATGTTTTGTAAGAGGGTCTCTCTCTGAACTTGCAGGGAAAACAAAAACAACAGGGAAAGGGAGGCAGAAGGAAGGACTAAAATGGGAAAGATGAAAAGCAGGAGATGTTTCCAATAAGACACCGAGGGCCAAAAGGTAACCCTGGAGAGACAAATGTAACTCCCTTGATTTGGAGAGTTTTGCCTGCTTGAGCCAGGACTGAATTTAGCTCACGGTCTCAGTGAGCATCTCATTAGGCAGCTGCTCAGCCCACACCCTAGATCCTTTAGGGGCAGGGGAGAGAGATGCAAATGATCCCTTGTGCCAGTTTGGCTAGAGTCAGAGCCCCGGAGGACGAGCAAGATTTAATAGACTGCTGGATTCACTTGAAACCACCTTCACCAAAGGAGGACATTCCACGAGAGAAGTAGAGCGCATCATGGAACGGGCCACCCTAATCCCCCAAAAGAGCCTGCTTCAATACAGAAAAGAAAAAAGAAAAAAAACCACTGACTGCACACCCTTAGCTGTCACCTACCACCCCACATTAGAACCCATACAGGGTATCATCGAACAGTTACAACCCATACTCCATGGGGACCACATCCTGAAAGAAGTCTTTTCCAAACCCTCTCTTTTGGAACTTCAAACAATCCTGTAGCATCGCTAAGCTCATCATCAGAAGCTAGCTCCCCACCAACTCAAAGCAGCACCAGGCTGTCATAACAGATGCAAAACCTGCAGCCATATCTCCACTGCTATGATGGTCAATACTCCCCCCACCACCATCCCCAACACACCTTCAAAGACCCAAGGGTCCTACACATGCCCATCACAACATGTGGTGTACCTTGTCCAGTGCATCAAATGCCCCAACAACAACGTGGGTGAAACTAGACAATCACTAGACTCTCAAATGAACTCTCACAGAAAAATGATAAAAGACAAAAACACCCTATCTCCTGCTGATCACTTTTCATAAAAGGAACATTCTACAGCTGACCTCTCAGTCTTCGTCCTCAAAGGAAACCTGCACACACCTTCAGAAGAGGAGCCTGGGATCTTAAATTCATAACTCTGCTAGACATCAAAAATCAGGGGCTCAATAGAGACACTGGTTTTATATCTCATTACAACACTCTGTAACCCACTAACTTGCCTTTGTCCTGTGACTGCAGAGGTGTTAATTGCCCACTTCATTTTGAACAATTTCTTGCAACATGTGTTAACTCCTTATGCTTAACCATCTGTTCCATCTTGTATTCAGCTGTGACACTCTGATTAACTTTCCCAGCCCTGAAGAAGAGCTCTGTGGAGCTCAAAAGCTTGTCTCTTCCACCAACAGAAGTTGGATCAATAAAAGATGTTCCTCAATCAACCTTGTATCTCAAAGTATATCCCAGCAGCTACTTCCCAAAGTTATATTTGCATAATGGCCTAGAGCAGTTTTTTCCTGGAGCCAACATCACCATCTACTGAGGAGCTCCCTACACTATGACAATCTCCTAATTCATTCTCTTTACCACTTATTTTTGCTGACTCTCTCCACATTGAATTGCTCACATTCACATATGCCTGGGAAAATGGTTGATGATCCCACTGGATACCACTTCCTAAATCTGTGAGCTCCTTGAGACACGGGATGCGTCCTAAAACAGCACATGCACATCTGTGTATAGTCACCCAGGCTTGGATAGTTAAGTAGGGTTTGAACCAGCACGCTTCAGATCTAAAAGCATGAGCAGCTATCACTTGACCTAAAGATCTCAGCCCTATAATGTCCCCCTGTAGCATTATCTGATCTGTAGTAGCCTCTTTAAGCTGTTATGTACACCAGACACTACAGGGAGACAGACTCCGTTTCTTTTCAGTATGGGTTGCATGTGTGCTTAGCTCAGACAAGGAGTCCCCCTTTCGCAGATGGGGAACTGAGGCACTGAGAGAGTTAAGGGCCAAATGTTTAAAGGTATTTAGATGCCTACAGATGCAGATAGGCACCTAGTTGGATTTTCCAAAGGGCCTAAGCGCCTAACTTCCAGCCTCCTAAGTTCCCATTTGCATCTTTAGGTGCCTAAATACACCTCTACCCCGATATAACACTGTCCTTGGGAGCCAAAAAATCTTACCGCGTTATAGGTGAAACCGCGTTATATCGAGCTTGCTTTGATCCGCCAGAGTGTGCAGCCCCACCTCCCTGGAGCACTGCTTTACCGCGTCATATCCAAATTCGTGTTATATCGGGTCGCGTTATATCGGGGTAGAGGTGTACATTTAACAATCTGGCCCCAGGTGCCTTGCCAATCATCACACAAGGAGTGCGTGGCAGAGCTGGAAACGAAACTTCGAAATCCTATTCTAGGATCCTAACCCAGGACTATCCTTCCTCTCTGACTTGATTACTATGTGAAACCAAGCGCTAGATCGTCCAAAAGTGGGCCCAGGCTAGTTCTAACTTTAGTCCACGTTTGCAGAAAGCTAGCAAACCTTTCGGAGAGTCTGAGCTTAACTTTCAGTGTTGTCAGGAACCAAGCAAGGTTAATTATTACAGATGTTTCATGCAGTTCTACATAGGAACTCTATTTTTAAAGCAAACCAGGCCATAAAAAATGAAGACCTCAACAGCAAGATGACTAAAATGACTCCACATGGAAGCAAATTCCCATCCCCTACCAGCTATTTTCATCTCCGATTAGCTTTCCAGTGGGAGGATTTAATTTGCATTTAAATAGAAACCTTAGGAACATGGCCAATCTAATGTTAAAATGCTAATTACAAATGCATTTGCCTCTTTAAAAATTAAAAAGAATGTCAACGTGCATTTTAATGGGGGCTTATTAGAGGTTTGGTTTTATTAGACACTTAGTATTTATAAGTTATTATTATTTAACAGACTGTTTACCGCTCAATCCAGACAGCTGAAAACCTAGACACCAAGGAATTTGCAAGATCTGAGCTGACTGCTATGGAGGTGGGAACATCATCATGAAAAGTCTTCTCAGGCCATGAAACACCTAGTTGAGTAGAATATAAATTATAAGGTAAGGGAGAGGAACTGTGGAGAGGGAATCTGATGTGCCCCAAAATGAAACAGCCACTGTGGATAAATAAGTGAAAAGAGGCAAGTGAGCTCCATCCATCCATCAAGGCACCTAAGCACTTGTGTAATTTAAGCATGTGAGTAGTCCCAATGGAACTAGTCTCACACACAGTCACACACCTCTTTTTGTGGGTCAGGGTTTAGGAGGTTTGCCAGTGTTTTCCAAGCAGGATCCAGACCTGTAAGGAGAGATGGTTGGAAAAAAGTTCACGGAAACTTTTTTCCCCCCACAAAAAATGGCTTTTTGATTAATTTGAAGATTTTTCACCAAGACTTCCATTTTCATAAAAAAAAGTTGTGTTTTTGTCAAAAAAAAGTAAAACACCCAGTACTTAGATGGGAAGCTTTCTGGGCAGTGGCCATTGTTTTGTTCTGTCTGTACAGTGCCTAGCACCATGGGGTCCTGGCCCATGACTGGGAATCCAAGGCACTAATGCAATACAAATAAAATAATAGTGATATTGAAAAATGAAAACATTTCAGTAACCAAAAATGATCCCCCCCGTTTTTTGACAGCTGAATACCAAACAGTTGTGGGTTTAATTTTTTGTAATGACTCCCCCACCTCCAAAAAAAGAAAATCAGTGAACAAAACATTAATGAAAATTGTTCATCTCTTTCCAAATCTTTCATAGAAAAGTAATTTTTCTAACTGCTATGCTTGTAAATGCATGGGAGGTGCTAGCAAATGGACCAAGATCTGGCACTATGCAAAGCTCAGGTATACAGGAAATGGCTGGATATAATCTTTTCTTTTTTAGTAATTATGATGATGCCTTTTATTATTATTTCTCAAGAGGCTCCACTGGTGCTTGGCATCTCAGCTATTTTGTGAATGGGCATGGCTATTCTTACCATGCACGCTGCATAGTTTACATCACAGGGTAAGTTACTGTGTATTGTACAGTTCAACTCTGTAACGCACCTTATGTAAATAAGGGTCTCAGTAGAAATCAAAACGGAACAAACATTACACCCTGTGACATAGTGAGGGCCAATGCAATTGGGGATGGGAAGTACTAAAAACTGGATATTTCTCTATTTATTGTTGTATTTTGCATCCTTTCACCACAACAGCCTGGAGCATAGTCACCAGCATTACAATAGCAACTGCCACAAGCTCCAGTCCTGAATTCAGAGCCACTTCTGCACTCTTAACTCATTGTGGATTTGGATAGGCACTAGGGTCCAATGGCAGGATCGGGGCCCACAGTTTGCACCTGCCTGTGCAATACAATCCCACTGATTCGGAGACTGAGCATGACTTCACAGCTGTCAGCTTCCCCACATGCAGGTTGAGGGGCACCTGGACTTCAAGGTCAACAGCAGGAATAGAAAACCCAAGGACCTAGTGCTCCAAGCCACCTGAACTAAAAAATCATCTCTATTAGCTGTAGGAGTATTAGATTGTATAGCCTCTCTGTTGGCTGCAACCACTAGAGGAGGACAATGATTACATATCCTTCAGAAGGTCGGAAGGCCTATTCAGTAAAAGGCAATGGTTAGACCCCCCTCCCCCATCAATTATTTCATCCTACATGTAAGTGTTGTCATCAGAGGAGGACCTGAACCAACCCCCCAGATCTGAACATGCCCAAACTTTGAGAAGGGACCTGAGGGGGGTCAGAATCTGAATCTAAATTTCACTACTGACCCCTGTGTTTCTACTAGGATACTCTGAAACCTTGGATTCAAACTCCCTGAGTGTTCCAATTCGGTGGCTTAGGCTCCCACTTCTAATGATGATCATTTCTCTTCTTACGTGTCTGTACAGTGCCTATCACTATGCATTACATACATTAAGATGCTTTTAGACTCTGGAGCCTGTGGCATGAAAACTGAAAACTGAAAACGGAGAGAGTTGGTCAAAACATTTCAAAAAGTGAAATTCCAGTGAATATTTATTGTAGAATTTTCAAGTCTTAAAAACAAAAAAAACTGTTTGGTGAAAACGTTTGATGCATTTTTCAGCAGCTCTAAAACGGAGATTGCCGTGCTCCCTAGCAGACATTTGTTCACCTCAGAAAAACATGGGTGTGGATGGTCAACAGCAGGGACCAAACCAGAGATCTCTGGATTAGAACAGCTCAGAAAAATGTCAATGGAACCATTTGCCCCTGGAAAATGCAGCTCCCCCATCATATTCAAAAAACACTTAGTGGAGTCCTGTCAATTTTTCCGAATTTTTGTTTCGGGGAAAAAACGGGGCGGGGGGGAAGGGAACATTCAAACAAAGCTGAACAACTGGGGAATGAAACATTTTGCTTTTTCATTTTGAAATGTCTTTCTTTCAAATTTCTCTCTCTCACACATGGAACAGAACATCTAATCAAAAGCCGTTGAAATCGAATTTTGGAAAAAAAAAACACCCCAAAACATTCAGGTTTCATTCCGATGCCCAACGAAGCCAAATTCTGAAATCTCAAAATCCATCAGACTGGAGCTGTTGTCCTCCAGCCAGTGCATGAGTTGTTACGCCCAACTGAAGAGACCCACCTCTCTTAGCCAAGGCTGTCGCAGGCTCATCAACCTCCAGATGGTCCAGCCGTCACTACAAGGGTGCAGAGTGCCCCAGCAAGCTGGCATGGGTTACATTTACTGAGCAACATAAAATGGGTTGAGCCAGCCAGTACTAGGGGAGTCTAATGGGAAGGCCCAGAACTGGGGCTCAGAAGTCTATTCCAGACTTTGCCGATAAGTTTGTGTGATCTTGGACAAGATACCGTCTCTGTTCCCCTCCCACCTTTGGTCTATTTTAAACTGTAAGCTCTTTGGGGAAGGGACTGTCCCTTATTATGTGTATGCACAGTGCCTAGCACCATGTGACCTGATTTTAGCTGCGGTCTGTAGGTCCTACAGTAATATGAATACTAACAGGATACCAGAGATGTTGCAGGGTAGATCATGGATGTATCAACAGAGATCCATGTGTGGAAGCTTGCACAGTCTCTCTCCTCATGGTTTCATTCTAGCTACTGCTAATAAAATCATTCATAAGTGCTAATGCTATTAGCCCATCAGCATCTAATTCACCCCACTTTTTAAAACATAACATTACGATCTTTCATTTGCCTGGCAATAATTTCTTAAAAGAGTAATTTAGAGAGACTTACCTTCCCAGGGAGAATAAACTGCATCACGTTAACAACTGCAAAAGACAAAAGAAGTGAAAGAAAGATCAAGACTGTGAAAGAAAGCGTGTTTGTTCTAGATAGAGAAATGTGTTGCAGAGATGGTAGATCAGCTCGGCCACAAAATCCAACGTGTTCATTGCATGATTGATGACTTCCCCTGCTGTCTGAGCCAGACCTGACAAGCTGGAAAATAACTGTCTGTCTCTTATGAACCAAGCTTACGTACCAAGCTACAGAGACTCGAGAGTCTTCATATACAAAGATAGGAGTTGGTTTACCCTAGCAGTTGCTTTTTAAATGGTAAAAAAGCCACAGCAGTGTGCATAGTTGCTAGACCTCCTTCCACCTACACCATCTCACTGGCTGCTGGGGGCCTGCTCTGTAATGAAAGGGAGGGACGCAGAGACAGACAACAACTGCCATGGAAACAAACTCACCAAACAGATTTGGAAGTCAGACTGTTCCATTAGATGAGTGGGAGAGAGAGAGAGAGAGAGAGGTTAGTCTAGCAACTTGTTATGTTGAAATATGGTCAGAGCAGAGAACGTCAAGTACAACTACAGAACAAGCAGGACAAAATCCACCCATGGATTGACTCCAGCTGGTGTCCTCATTTTCATGGGTAGTCTTAGCATTGCCTTGGCATGGGGACAGATGCAGAGGGATCTCAAGATGCTTAAGGTAGCTTGCGGGTTGGGAACGGCCCAGTCAAACTCTGGCATGCCCTGGCAAACAGGGACCAAATAGCAAAAATGTCCTGCCTCTCTGAAAACGAGGCAGGAGGACTTAAATTTAAAAACAAACAAAACCTGTAAAGATTTTCTGCAAGCCAACATCTGTTTCCATGGGAACAGCAGCAGCAGAATTGTCGGGACTCTTGTAAATTACACAAATAGGCTGAACGCTACAAATTTCAGGTTCCCTCCCATAGCACCTGCAGCCTTTAAGATACAACCGGCTCTTAATATATGCAGTTTGTCAAAGAGGAGGCCATTTTTTCCTCCCCCTGCTCTTTCCTAGGCATATTAAATCATCTGGAGGAAACTAACCCGCCTCGTGGATCTTTTACCTTGTGGCATCAGACCAGATACTGTTTTTGCATGTATGCTTTATGCAGCAAGGTGTTTTAGAGCAGCTAATAAAGGGTTAATTTCCCAGCATTCATTAACTAATACACTATGAGCCAGATTCATCCCTTGGATCATTCTGCTAAAGCTTCTGCAGTGGCCCCTCTGCTATTGATGGATCCCTTGGCTGAGCTGCAGTGATGAGACCAGGTGGAGGGTCATGGAAGAGAACAAACGGCTCATTCCACACACCCCAGACTCTAATGGTGCTGGCTCAGCAGCCCAACAGATAGGAATCTTCTTCAGAGCAGGAGATCTGAAGTCTATTCAGCAGTGTGGGATTTATTTGCAGGGTAAAAGAGGCGTAGCACATTAGCCAAGCATGTCTTGGTGCCACTCTGGTTGACCCACACAGGATCGCCACCTGCTACTGCTCACAGACAGCAAAATTAGCCTTTTCATTTACATGGTAGAGGCCTGTATTGTGGAGTTAGAGCTGCTGGATCCATTCCTCACTGACAATCTCTCTCATAGATCTGTCAGTCTGGCATTTAATTAATTCTCCCTCAATGCAGGTCCCTCAGCTAGTTCTGCCACAGCTAGTCACCTCAATCCTCAGAAACTTGAGCTAAGAGCTTCAGGATCTCTCAAGGGGAGAAGTTCACCGGCTGCACCTGACCCGCTGACAGAGAGGCATCATTTCAGCAAAGGCAGCCTCTAAGAAAAGATAGTGGCTGGAAAAATACATACATGAGAGCAACATTCAGAATTAGCCAGTTAGTAGCATTTCATCAGCAGCAGAAGATGCTAAGCTGCATAACAAGCCAGCCTATATAAATGGGGTGAAAAATAAGCCATCGGCCTGTTACTTTTTTTTTTTTTTTTTTAAGTCCATGTTTATTTACAGCTGGGAAAATGTTTGTTCTTATGGAGAAAGCTTACTTGGGACCTAGCAGGAACCAAAATAGCTGATCTCTACTCAGGATTACCATTGTGATAACTGGAAGCCCATGGAAATAAACCAATGGTTTGCCATTGTCATGAGCTCCTTACTCTCCGAGTTCAGTTACACTGTCCTGTATGTAAAGAAGGCAAAGATGATTTCCTACGTAGTCCAGTACAGGAGGCAGTGCAGTTAGGATAGCAGATCATAAAATCAGGTCTTCTACATTATGTTCCCAGCTCAGAGAGCGAGAAAGAGTGAGTGAGTGCGTTTGTCTAATGGTTTGAACAAGGCAAATCGGAGTCAGGACTCCTAGATTCTATTCATAGCTTGGTGGGGTGGGGGAGTACAGGGTCCAGTGGTTAGAGCAGGTGGCTTAGGAATCAGGTGTCACGGGCTCTATTCCCTGACCAGGAAGAGGAATGTGCTCTGGTGGTTAGATCAGGGGAATGAGAGTTGAGACTTATGGATTCCGTTCCTGGCTCAGCCACCGTCTGATTGTGAGCTCTCCGGGCAAGCCACCTAAACTCTGTGTATTGGTTTGGAAATCCGTAAAATGGGCACTTCATTTACTCACCTCACAAGGGGGATGTTAGGTTTAGCTAGTGTCTGCCACTCATTTGGAGATCAGCTGGTTGAGAAAGCCCTCGAGGAAGTGTAGTGGTCATAAGAATTTCTGAAAATACTTTGGGGAACTTCAGCTGAGCCTTAAAGACAGCAAGTGTGTTAATCACTAAACAGGTGTACACCATTTAGTTTGCATGCCAGCAGGGCAGAACCTGTACTGGTAGGCGAGCACCTGCATTCAGAAGTCCATTCAGAAGTCCATTCATTCTCTAGCTCCACAGTTGTGTGGATGAAAAGTTAGGTCACAAGCCTCTAGGAACTAGGCACTTTTGCAAGTATCTGAAGCCTTGCAAAACAACAGGAGCAACTAGTGGATTGGGCAGAGCTATGTTCACAACAATGGGAGAAAACAGTACCACCACGGCAAATGCATAAGGAAAAGGTGATAGTCCCATCCGTCTGATACCTTATTGTCTTCATCAGTGGCAGCTCTCTAAGATGACTTACAGCCCCAGCTGCTCCTCGTCCCTGGGATGTCTCTGAGGAATATGGAGACAAGTTGATTATAATTGACCTTTCTGCTGCAGTGCCCCAGCCATTCCCTATTTAGCAACCATTTTGCTGTCATTACTCTCCCAGGGCTATTTCTGCCTAGCTCAGATCCTCGCTGACAGGTCTCAAGAGGAGAAGGCTGCAGTGCATAAAATTAGATGGGTGGGATAGGCAGTCTGAGACAGCAGCCTGCCAGCAATCTGTGGGTGGTACGACCAAAGGGGAAGGCAGCAACAAGCACAGCAGAGGAGGGGCTTGTTGGTTAAGAAAGGAGAGTGGACCCGAGTCCAGTAATCATTCCTCCCAGTTCATTGATGGGAATTCAGAGCACAGAGGATGGAGGGAAAGACACAGAGGCAAAATATAAACAACCAGATAATTGAAACAAAAGCTGGTGCAAATATAGCCCTTTCTTTTTATCTAGCGGGGTCTCTGTAACAGGACACGTTTGAACTATTGATGCTACAAGTTTGAGCACTAAAAGGATCCCTATCTACTGGATCACTCTATACTTATTCCACTGAAGTTTCTCTGCACTGACAGGGGCATAACAGACAGCAGGATTGGACCTTTCATTTGTGTTTCCTGGATATAGGGGCAGTAATTCTCTTTAGCCAGATATTTAAAAAAAAAAAAAAAATGAAAAAACCAAACCAAACCAAAGCCAGCTGCTCCTTCTCTCCCAAATGCAACTCAGACATTTGTGCAGTATTTTCTGAAGAAAGGACAAGCTGCTGCTATCTCCTCCATACTAAGCAACAGGCTGCCTCAGGAAGCCACGCCCTGGCGAGATGCTGAGAGCTGTCACAGCACAGACCAGCAGCAGGTGTTTACAGTCAAAGTGACTGGAAAGGAAGCAGAAGGGTCTGCACCCAAGCAAAGTAAATAAAGTGTCAGACTTGTGGTCAAGCTAAGCAGTCGCCATGGTGGATTAGCCAGCTTGAGGGGTTCTCTCCAAGTTTATGGGATGAAGCACTAGAATAAGGCTCCTGGCTATGGAACGGACATAGAGCAGTCAGGAAAAGGAGATAAAATCCAAAGAGTGGGAGATAATACAGCCAAGAGAGCACAGACTCTCCTTCCTGCTTCGTGTTCCCAGCAATCAGTCTCCATGGACAGGCCCCTCCTACCAGTCCTCTCTACAGAACATTGCTGCTATCTCTCTGAACATAAAGGAAAAGGCACAAGGCTTTCACCCTCAGTGGGATTAATTGTAACAGGCAGGAAAACCGATCAAATCCCCAGCCAGACTCCGTAACTATGATTTCATACGTCTACTGAAACAGATGATAAAAGGGCAAGACAATGGGATGGGCTTGTGGTTAAGGCACTGCTACAGAACTCAAGAGGGCTGGATTCCTGGTGTGACCTTTGGCCAGTCATTTACCCTCTCTGTGCCTCAGTTCCCCCTCTATACAAATCCCTCCTTTCTCCCACTCTTTATCATGGCTGGACTGTACACCCTTTGGGACAGGGACCCTGGCTCACTCCGTGTATATACGGTACCTATCACAATAGGTCCCAATCTTGGTTGGGGCTGCTGTAATACTAATTCAGAGATTCTAAGGTCAGATGGGACCATTGTGACCATCTATAGTCTGCATAGCACAGGCCACAGAACTTCCCCACAGTAATTCCTAGAGCAGATCTTTTAGAAAAACATTCTGTCTGGATTTATAAATGGTCAGTGATGGAGACTCCACCATGACACTTGATCTTTCATGCAGACTCTCACCTTCATTACTGTTATTTGGTAGCTTCCTATGGCTAGCAAAGGTGATCAGTCAATATCATGCTACTCTCAGCCTTCGGAGTTCAGATAAAAGCGGCACCATTTCCCACTTTGCTCCACTCGTAAGGATTGAAGAGTGCGTCTGTGGCACCAAGTCACGTGAGCAACGCGTTGAGTGGGTAGAGCATCGTGGGAGCCATGAGAATGGACTCACTATTCCCAACTATGCCACTAATTCATGGGAGCTTGCACAAGGCCTCTTCGAGTCTGTATAGGTTCTTATGCCACGCGCCTCGCTGTAATATCAGAGCGCCTTCCAGGAGTGTATTAAGCATCGGGACTAACATCTGTCACATGTTTGGTCATCCTCTCCCCAGGGGAGATATGGGAGCAGTGCTGTGTGTGTTTTGGATTTATATACACACGCATGCTTATATTAGACACTATCTGTACACACACAAATACACATATATGGAGTATGTGGGTAATAAGCTATATCTATCTAATCAACACACACAGCTGTATGTTTATGGTAGAGAAGGCAAAGTCAAAGAAATTTGCCTTGCACAGAGCAGAATGTGGCGAGATTCGCTTCTTTGCCTTGGGTTCTCCCATCTATAAAATGAGGTAATAAATCTTACCTTCCTCCCCCGGGGAGATTGTGAGGATTAATCGTTCTAAAGTGTTATGAGATCAAGTGACAACAATGTCATATTCAATATTAAGAGGCCAAAGCTGTTCTTGGAAACTTCGTTACCTTCAACAAAGTGACATCGGGAATAAATCTGACCCCTCTCTCCACGCTGTGCGCTGAATGCTACAGAATCATAGCTTCAGCAAAGATATAAACAGCTCTGGGTTGCGGTCTAATCTGAACTAGTACAAAAGGTCCTGTTTATAACATTTTGTATGGAGTACAGCGATAGGAGACAGAGCATAATGGAAGAGTATTTTATTTTTTTTAGCCAATTGGCCATTAAAGTCAATGCATAGCCTTGAAATGAAATCCCACAGAGCACAATTAGAGCACAATGTTGGAAGCGGTTCTGAAATGGAGGCTTGAAAGGCTAGAGGTGAGACACAATGAACTAGCAGAGGAAGGACTTATTCCCTAGGCGCTGAGAGAGTGAAGCACTCAGGCCACGTCGCTACCCTCACCCATTCACGTATGCCGTGACTCAGCAAAGCATTTGCCTTCAATGGGACTTAAGCACGCGGCAAGCGCTTTGCTAAATCAGAGCTTCCGGGTCAGATTTTCAGAGATGCCGAGCACCCACAACTCCATTTAAAGTCATTGGGAACTGCAGGTTCCTTAAGGTGCACGGGCTCCACAGACTTACCGTGCATTTGAATCGCCTCTGATCTCCAGAGACTCTTTTCTGAGCCCAAATACAGGGAGTGGAATTCCTGCTGAGCATTTATGAAATCATTTATCTTGCCTCAGCTCACAGACCTAATTACTTCCTTTGGCTGCTTCCTTTATTGAAGAGCCAACTGATTAAATGCTGCTGCTTAAAACACATCTCCCCGTCCTGCTGATCTGACCATGTCATTTCCCCACTTCACATCACTTTCCTACCTTCCTCTCACCTGACCTACCAAGTTCCAGCTGCAAATCCTCACCTTCAAGTCCCCATTTCCATCTGCTCACCTGCTGGATACCTATCCTTTGCTTTCTCCACACATTTCTTCTCCCATGTTGTTCCTACTACTTGGAACGCCCCAGGCCAAATTCTCTGCAAGTATAACTCTATTGACTACAATTGAGCTACACAAGTAGAGATTAGGCCCTCTCTACACTCACAAGTAACTAAACTCTATTTAAACCCACCTTACAACATGATTTTCCTATTAAAAATCAAAATATTTTTTTTTAATTCTTAAATACTAAGCCATGTGAAAATTCTACCCTAAAGTTGGCTACACGAGCTCTAAACTTGTGGAGACAGGCATAAAAGATACCTCCAACATTCTGCTTGCAAATATGGACTGTCCAGCCATGTTCAGCTGAAACTCAGCAAATTTATTACTGAAATCTTGCCATCCAATGCCCTAAGTGTACAGCATATCAAGTTTAAAGACCCCAAACTCCTATAAAATGGATTTAGGAGAGAGCAAGCGCGCACGGGAGAGAAATAGCCCGTCTAGGCTGAGTCTGAGCATCACATTTTTATTGCAAAAGAAATTTACAACTCACTGTTATTTGTAACATCTGAGTTTCCAATTACTGTTAAATTCAGTTCAGGCAAAAAGCTTTCAGACAAGTAACGATGGCCCTAGAACAACTTGGAGTTACTGAGCTTCCACCAGATGTTTGACACCTTAAAATAAAAATGAAAACAGGAATGTAGAGCCCTGTTTATTTTCCTCTTTGCTCATTTGGCTAACTAATGAACTACAACCCACTTGTGATCTCTCTATAGTGGAATCTGGTTTATTCATCATCATGGGCTTCATCCTGTGCCCTTCTGGAGCCCAGAATAAAGCTCCCACTAACTCCAGTGGTGCTGGATAAAGTACCATTCATGGTAATGCTTTACCTATCTGCCATTCCACACCTATCGAAACCAGTGCAAGATGCAAGTATTGGCTGTACAACGTGCATTGTGATCACAATATTATTATGGATCTTATAAGGTAGAAATCATTCAAGGGGCTTGTCTTAAGCAAAGCAAGATGAGCAACTGCTTGAGGTTCTCTGCTCTTACTCAGCATACGCTGCAGCAGCCTCAGCACTTCATATCATGATTATCACCCTTCAGCAGATGGGCTGGCAGTAAAGATCCCTGGCTACGGAGGGCATGGTTTGAGGCCATGCTGAGTTGGAAGAGCAGCCTTGATTACTGCAGAAGTAGTAACAAGAAGCATAACCCTCTTCCCTGCCCCCCCAAAACTGGCCACTTAATTTCAGCAACAAAACTGCACCCCGGCATAAACTTTCTTACAACTGCAATATGTTCTAGGCCATGTCTCAAGAGCACACGGCATGAGGCATTCCTCATGAGTACATACATATGCGGAAATCCAAAAAGTTTGTGAAAAGTAAAGAATGATGGAAGAACCAACACACACAGGAGAGATCTAATAGACTCTAGGATTGTCGTTCAAGGGAATTGGAAGTCCAACTACTTGATAACAAGCCTGACAAAGCACTATAGAGCCATGCCAAATTCAGTTATGTCCCCTCCTCCCATTCATGCCTCAATCCAAGGCCTGGTCTACACTAACCCCCCAATTCGAACTAAGGTACGCAACTTCAGCTACGTGAATAACGTAGCTGAAGTCGACGTACCTTAGTTCGAACTTACCGCGGTCCAGACGCGGCAGGCAGGCTCCCCCGTCGACTCCGCGTACTCCTCGCGCCGAGCAGGATTACCGGAGTCGACGGCGAGCACTTCTGGGTTCGATTTATCGCGTCCAGACAAGACGCGATAAATCGAACCCAGAAGTTCGATTGCCTGCCGCCGAACCAGCGCGTAAGTATAGACAAGCCCTAAGACTTTGTCTTCATTGAAAGGTTTGGGTTTTGAAATACAGCGGGATAACACGCGATATTTATCTTGCTGTAAAATCCTAAAAGAAGACAAGGCACGTGTAGCATTTGCCGCATGGTAGCTAGGTGAGGTTAGCACTATACCCACACCCATGGCTGACCTTGCCTAGTTTACCTCACAGTAGAACTACAGTGCCTGGTCTCCAGTATGTTTTTACAGCTGGATAGTTAGGTGCATTTAACAAAACACAGGTTGTCAGTGAGGATCTAGTCAAATAATGTCAACTCTTTGGGGCAGGGGTTGTCTTTTACTCTTTGTCTGTACAGTAGCACAATGGAGCCCTGTCTGAAGGAAGCTGTAAGTCTGACTGTAATAATAATATGGTATACTGCAGGGAACAAGACCACAAAGGGGAGGAGGATGGAGCGTAAGCTAATAAGGTCTTTTCCGTCTCTGTTCTCCATAGATCACTTCCCTATTCCCTTGTTTTGCCCACAGCGTGCTGCTGAAAATGAAAGCAGCAGCATTTGAACTTGAATAGGTGCCCTGCTGCACTATAGGATGATCCCTGAACTTCGGACCAATGTTTTACCATAGGCGTTGGCTAGTACGGATGTAATTTCTGATGCCCCTCACCTTACTGTGCTCATCAGGAACCATGCAGCAAGGCACCAACATTTTCTTGCCCTGTACCATGGATATACGCGAATTGCCAAGAACACACGCACTATTAGTTACGGACTGTGTTAAAGCTACCTTCCATGCACGAGAATATTGCCTGTAGCTATCACTTTTCAAAAGCTGATACCCTGGTGTCGCACAGCTCACTTTCTATCGACTAAGGCCTTACAACACCTTCATGATGTTTGTTTGTGTGTTTGTTTTGCTGATCTGTTCTGTAAAATGAACAAGCACAATACGTGCTAAGTTAGCTCCCTGGGGTATATAAGCATTGCTTCCTATATCACTTTGGCAAGGTAACTGCTGCCTTGTCTAGCTCAGTGGAGATGGGTAACAGCTGGCACAAACAACTTCTCTGGAGGTTGAGGAAGCTGCTTGTTTTGCTCCATTCCAAGGAGAGAAGGAATTTTTTTTTTTTTTTAAACAGAATAAAATATTGACAAGGATTAACTAAGCTTTCAATCCATTACATGCTTTCTTAAAGTAGGTCAATCAATTACAGGGAAGCAGATATAGCTATAGGTCAGGGAAAAATCTGAATACTAGGCATTTTCAGCAGATCCAGCAAGCCAGTTTTCTGCATTTGTTGAAATAAATCAAATTCAGCCCCACCCCCACCCGCGGTATCTTCACTTAGAATGTACAGCACCGAACATAGTAGCCCAACAAACCAAAAATTAAGAAATAAAAAATACCCACCTATATACACTTGCCCTTGCAGGACCTAGATCAAGAAATATCACCTAGTGAGGGAGAGGGCATTACATGCTAACATTTTTCTCATGAGTAGATGGCAGCAGGAGAAGCAAGGAGCACATAATGTCCAGAGCAGTGGTTCTCAACCTATTTACCATTGTGGGCTGTATATGCAGCTCTCGGTGTGTTACGTGGGCTGCATCCACACAATATATATACTAGCTGTATGGCCCGGAGAATGTCACATGGGCCACAGCTGAGTGCTGATTGGGCCACAAGCAGCCCGCAGGTTGAGAACCACTGGTCTAGATGATGGACAAGAGTAAATTCACTAGCTTCTTTGCATTAACCCAGTGGGGGAAGCGCACGGACGGGCCCCACAACATATTCCATGGTGTTAAGCAGCTAATGCCAAGAGACAGGAAGTCTGGTTAATATTGCTTCTTCCTAGTGCATTATAAACTTAATTCATCTGCTGGTAATGGAGAGGAACAGGCTTTAAAAGAACTTGCAGACAAAAGTAACAAAATTTAATGTTCATGTGAACTACCCATTCAACATACAACTCTCTCCAGTGCAACATCCTTTGTATTTCCATGAAGACTATCATGTAAATCCAGCACATAGGTTGGTGTGGTCTCAGATCACATCTAGATGCTGGGAAAATGACAGGTTCTCTTCAAAGCACTTGTGGGCTTGTCTACACCAGAGTTCACAGTAAGCTAGGGTGCAGATTGAAACAGGAGTAGATTAAAGCGCATTAAACTATTTGTGTGCATCAGAAAAGTGCACATGGACAGTCAGTGCACAGCAGCCTATTGTGAGCTAGATTCACACCCCAGTTTGCCACAAACTCAGTGTTCATGTAGACAAGCCCGGTACTGCATTACCCCGTATTCAGAACTTATCTCAAAACCAAGGTAAGTTTTGAAAGTATCTGTAGAGGCAAGAGAAAGTTTCTCAGAATCTGTAGGAAAAAGGGAGACAATAATACCTAGCTCTTTTCATCACATAAAAAGCACCAAACTTTCTGAATGTAAGAGGACAAAATTTAAAGCTAGTTGCTTAGGCCAAACCAGTTCTATCAGAGGCAATATATTTTACAACTAAGACAGATTTTGGGAACACAAAAGTTGCCATACTAGCTCAGAACAGTGGTCCATTGAGGCGGATATGCAGAATACTAGCTGCTTCAGAGGAAGATTTAAAACCCTTATAGAATAGGGTATACAAACTACATCTCCCATTCTCCATTCTAAATAACCAGACCTAAGCAACCAATTTCAGCTGGAAAAGACAACACAAGATTTAGAGACGGGAACTGAGTGACAGCTAGATTGCTGCTTATGTGCCCCTGCTGTCAAAGGCTGAAATCACAAGGTGTGGATTTGAGGAGGGAAACTGACTTCATATCACAAGGCTCTTTATTTAACATTGTAGCAATTGCACTTAAAATAACTTGGTACTTACACAACAATCTGAAACAGTTAAGTGTTTCCATGTAAATACAAAACCATGCAAAAATAGCACCTTCCAGCTTTCCTTGCATTTACTATATTGAAAGATGGCTTTTTTCAAAGCAGCTAGCATTTTAGAACATGCAACTCAGAATACAGTGGCAGAATTTTCTGAGGCAGTGGAATTATACACAACAATTGTAGGAGTCAAGCCCTTTCTCCTTGTTACTAGTTATCCGTTTAGGAAAGATAATCCATTACCTCACATTGAAACTTTATCCAAGATTTTAGGTGAGGGCATCAGACAGTCGTAAAGTGATTTGCTGATATCTTAGGCTAAATGAAATGCCTTTAAAAATTAGAAGAGACCATTCAATATCTTATGCCATTAATTGACTACATGAGTAGACTTAAAATTAAACACATTTCATAAGGCTTTGGTGATGTGTTAGGGTCAAGCCCTAAGTTCAGAGTTCTGTGTTTTTCCTACAAGAGCGGTGGACATTAAATGCCCTCAACTTGGTCCTGGCAGGTAAAAAGAAATTATTTTCATTTACTGTTTTAAAGCATCTTAATTTTTACAGCATCGTAACTTGAGTGATTTAGGATCTTATCTGTATTTAAAAAAAAACAAAAGACAGCTCAACTTTAAAACAGGAGGAAACACATTGCCTCAGAAATGTGCTGACAACCATAGTATCCACTTTTGATACGATCCAGAATCGGAGGAGTGCAGAAGAAAGCAAATTTCCTGTCATAGTTAAGAAACGAGAAGGCACTCCAGGGGGAACCTGAGACTTGCTCCTCATTGTCTGTGGTACCATGATGGCTGTTACATGGCTTGTCAGAGGTGTGCAATTTGTTTTCTAGGTCTCGAGCTAGTGCTTCTCCAATACAAGGGAGCAACAGTTCAATAAAAGAGCATTCATTTTGTGGAAAGACAATGATCAGCCACTGGTAGTTTAGAAAAATGCAAGCCCCTTCTGAGTGGATGAACTGATGAATCTGATCATGAGATACATGTCTGTTTCTCCCCCGCTCAAGGTGAGGTGATAAATTGTGAAGCAAGTTGGGTCTCCAAGACTTATGAGCCTCTCTATATAATGAATATTTGACAAAGAAAACTCAGTGACTATAATTTTTTTCCTCTGTTGGCCTTTTAATTCACGATCTCAAGAGCTTGTTCACATGTAAGTAGGGAGCGAAAAAGGTGTTTGCTTTGTTTTGTAGTCACTCCTAAATGCTCCCTAGCTGGGTGTCAGGACAGCACTACTATCCTCTTCCTGTGATAAAGTTTGTGAATGGATTGTCTGGGTTGGTCTCCATAGTTACATACACAAAGAGTATGAAAACAAAGATAGCGAGTATAGCAATCCTTATGGGCATCGGTATGATTCCTCGACGGGCCTCCTCCCGCTCTAATGCTGCTGCCTCAAGATTCTCCTTTTCCACCTTGGATTTCTCCACAATATTCTGTGTTGATGGGTCACTCTCTCTCACTGATCTTCTCCTAGCAGGACTGTGAAAAGGATAGTAAAGTTTAAGACAACTTTTAAAGTTTAAGACATCCACCGTTACCTTTCAAACTTAAGCACACAGGCTCAGAGAAATATAGCACCAGGGATCAGGCTTCTTGTGATCAAGACAAACTAAAATATAGCCAAAGCTGAAGCAAACCTCCATATGATCAAACAAGATCCTTTGAGATTAACATAACAATAGGTAGTTTTTGTGAACTGCGTATATGAGAACAGCCAAGGATTGCTTTAAACTCAGGCTGGGCACCCATTGCAGCCAGGAAGTTCATTTTGACACAGCATGGACCAGCATGCCCTTCCTTAATATAGAACTGGAAGGAATACATTCCCAGATGGGCTTTTGCCATATGGTCACTATTTGTTGTGTTAACAGTGACGGTAAAGTGGTATTGGGAAACACTGCATTCTGGTTGGTAGCCAACAGAAGCAAAATCCACAGGTCAGGACTCCTTTTGTTTAATGAGCTGCACTGCAAGATAAGCGCTCCTCCGCAAGGCCTTCTAAGGCAGCAGGAGGAGACGAGTTCTTGTCTAGGAGAAGCTCTAAAGAATTAGAAAGTAGCTTTTTTGCAGAGCTGCAAAGGAAGCTCATACCTAAAAGAGAGAAACAGCTAAAAGCCTCTACACTAGTTTCAGTGACTGAGTAGTGAATTTTTGAAACAAAGACGACCGATGTTTAGAATCTGTATGCCACCCCCCAGATTAAAAAAATTAAGCTGTTCATTTTTATTGTGACACTGATTGGCAGTACCTCTAGTTGCCACTTCAAAGCACTCCAGGAACACAGCCTTTTATCAAAGCTCATGTCTCTTCAAGCAGATATTGGCTGCTGCAAAAAGGACAAGAGACACCAGCTTTTTTCGTGCATTAGAACAGTGCACATCTCTTGTTCTAGTCCATTCGGGGTCAGTGTTTTCTCTCCTATGAAACTCAGAACAGGGAAGAGTGGACGCTAGTGAATGGCCCAGTGGATTCAGTGATTCAATATGGAGTCTCTGTACTACTAATTATTGTATTTTATGTAGCACCTAGTATTCCCAAGCAAGATTGGAACCCCATTGTACTAGGCACTGTACATACACATGAGAGAAACTCTGTCCCTGAAGAGCTTACAGTCTAAACAGACAAGGGTTATCCTCCTCCCTGTTTTATGGATAAGGCACAGAGATTAACTGACTTGTTCAAGGTCTGTGGCAGAGCTCAGAACTGAACCCAAATCTCCCAAGTCCCAGTCCAGTGATTTAACCAGTAATCCTTCCTCTCTCACCTCTACATCAATGGCTCAAGTCAGCCCCAGGGGACTAAACATCATCACCATCTTTAAGCTGCTTGATAGCTTATGTGAAATGAGTTAGCAGGTCTGTGTCTAATTCCTAGGTGAAGAGCGGCCACATCACAAGGGCCAATAAATGGTACTCTTAATGGCACTCAGAAAAAAAGATCCACTGCGCCATGGAGATTAGACTCTTCACAGGTAAAAGAGGTCCCCCCAATTCAAGGCCCATTGGCTGGGTCACCCAAGAACTTAAATATAGTAACTTGCAACTTCTGCATTCCCCTGGCTAACGCCCCCCCTCTCCTCCCCAACACATTATGGAAAGACTTGACAGCTGAAGAGAATATACATTCTAAGAAGTGGCTGTGTATGTCATGAGCTTTCTGTAGTTCTTTCCTACCTCACCTCAGTGCTGCCTACAAACATTTTTTATAAGCCAAAGCTTTCTTTTCTGACCAGAGACCTAACCATCCATGGAAGACCCTGGTGGAGTCTCAGCTTTTCAACTGCCAAGGGAATAGGAAGGAAGAGAGGCTATTGATAAGTAGTGCAGTTGTATCAAATCACTCTTTGTGAATGGCTGAAGAGCATTACCTTATTCCTATGGGAGACCGGGGATCAGGAAACCATGTTTCACCTTGACCATCATCTTTGCCAATTGAGCAACCCGTTGTGTCAGCTGCCTAACAAGAGAAGAAAGTTTATAGTGGGAGATTTAGTAAATAGACTTTACGCAGGATCCTTTACTCCCAACTGCTGAAGCCCCTGAACAAGTTGTGGATAATTAAGAGAGTAAGAATATCATAGTTAACTTTTTTGGAGTGAGGATTCATCTTGGTGGATTTACAATGACCAAAAACAAGATGAATGGGAAAGGGCAATTATGTGCCCAGTGCTAGCCTGGAACATTAGCTGTGATCACAAAAGCCGGAAGGAGAGTTGTGCCAGAAACGTAATAACCAAATTCTTTGTTTTCTAATAAGAAGCAATTCAGTGAGTGGAAGCAGCCTTCAAATAACTTTGTTTAAAGTGGATATTTCCTCTATCGTGACCAGAAAAGACACCTTGTGAAGGATTTATAGCCACCCAGGAAATTAAGTTTAAAAAAAAAAAAAATAGATTAGTTGCCTGCAGTCTACTCTGTTTAACAAATATTGAGGCCTGTGGAGTATTAGCTGGTGTTCGATAAGTCATTGTGCTCTTGTCCAGCATGATCTTACCCTGCCAAAGAAGCAAGTGATTACAGCTTACTTTAAGTAAATAAATCAACATTCCACAATAAGAAGTACTTTGTATCTGGACATATGATCTAAATCCACGAATTCAATGGCCCATATAAACAAGTTGAACAAAAATCACCACTGCAATTAAAAAAAAAAAAAAAAAAAAAAAGTGGTTCAGGTAAGAAAGAAATGGAATAAAGGGGGAGGGGGAAATGATGGGTTTTAAGCTTTTTTTTGAGCTGTAACACTTAGGGCATTTAGGGCAAATATGAAATTCAAGACTGAATCTGTTCAAAAGATTGCAATGGCACTACTCCAAATGGACCCTGTTAGGTTGTTGGAAGGCTGACTATTATTCACTGATACCAACAAAAAGTGTTCAACTGTGAGTCAACAATTATTTTTATGGATAAGCTAGGTTTATGGGCTGAAGCACACAATAGATCTGGTCTAAAGCCCTCAGAATGAAAAAGATAAACAGTGATATAGCAACATTTATGTTATCATAGCATCCAAAGGCCTTCATCAGGAGCTGAGACCCACTGTGCTGGTTGCTGTACAAACATAAGGACAGCCACACTGGGGCAGACCAAGGGTCCATCTAGCCCAGTATCTTGTCTTTGACAGTGGCCAGTGCAGATGCTTCAGACACAATGAAGAGAACAAAACAATTATCAAGTAATCCATCTGATTGTCCAGTCCCAGCTTCTGGCTATCCTCACTTTAAAGACATCACAATCTAGTGCCCCAATCTGGCAAAGATGTAGGCGTGTGCTTAACTTCGTGCTCTGTTATAAGACTTTACAGGACCGGGGCCTAAAACAAATTCAACTCTCCTGCACTGAAATCTTGCATAAAGTTATTAAGTATTCATCATACAGTTTCAAGATAATCTCTTGCTGATTTATAAATACAAAGAAGCGTCATTCTGCGATTATTTTCTATTCTTTAAAAGGAGGCATGCAACTGTGTGTGCATTTCGCTTGTTTTAAGAGTCCACCTTTGAGGTAGTGCTACTTTGTCTTAAATTAGGGTAAGGGAAGATTTGTATAAGGGATCAAATGCAAGACCAAGGAAAGGAATTTTGAAGTGAATGGATAGTGCATTAGGTAGCTAAATGTTATTCAGCGATACATCATGTGCACCATTTTGCTTTACTATTTGCTCTGGGACACAGTTTTGTGGATACCACTTTTGGAAGATTTTCTGGAAAAAAGCCAGTTTATTATAAGTTAATTGATGCCAGAGTACCTTTGTCCTACGAGTAGCCTGGGGACTGCTGTCACCTGACCTCTTCTGTCCTTGTGGCCGATGTGCTGGCAACTTATCCTCTGGCAATATTTGCTCTAGCTGTTAATATCCAAGACAGGCATTCATTAATTGGAAGGGTAAACAATCTATGCATAATTGAATACTCTCCTGGTCAAAGCTGCTGTATCAAGGTCAAGAATACTGTGCACAAGAGACTATTCTCTTGCAGTTAACAACCTGCGCTTATCCAAGAAATGACTACTAGTGATTTTTCCACCTGTGACAATAAGTCTACACCTTCATTTATTGTGCATCGCTGATTTAAACAAACAAACAAAAAACAATGTAACCAAGAACCTGGAATCATCTGTGCTTCACACATCAGACATGTAAAGTAGTCCTCAAGATAGAGCAGAAACTGTTGTTAAAGCAAGCTGATATTCGATTGCTACTTATTTTTTAAAGGCCCAATGTAGATGTCTATAATATGGCCCATTTGACAGTTAATGGAACACCTTCATTGACTTGGGCCAGTAATTTCACAAGGGAATTATTCTTGTGACTATTTCTAGTATGTAATTTGAACTATAAGGCTTTTCTATATGAACAAGATGCAAATAGGCCAAAGCTGATGTTATAGGTCAATCCCTGATCACTAATAACCATTGCTGAAAAGTTAGCGGTAGGTGAAGTAAGAAGCAGTGAAGGAACGTTCAGCTGCACTACAGCATGCCTAACGAGAAGCTTTTTCTCATGCAAGTTCATGCACAAAATTTGTGAATTGTTAAGAGCACCAACGTAACCATAAATTAAAATATTGGGAGGGTGGGTACTTTCCTCTGCCACTATCTTGGCAAGACTGTAATCTGCATCAGGTGCTAGGAGTTTCTTGTGGCGTTCTGAAAATTCAGTGTGTGGAGCCTGTAAGAAAAAGAAATCCACAATACTTTTACCGACAGTGATCTTAATTAAAGGTCCATATTTTTCGAATGGCACAATATTGAACTGTTTATTTTACATAGATGGAGCCACCACATCTTAGTATGGTATTTATCACTTAAGCTTTCTGCAAATGCTGCAGGGCAACATCTGAAGCCAATTGTTGTAATTAGGAATTTTTTTTCCCTGTAAAATATGAAGAAACATGAGGAAGGCTTGTCCAATGGTTAGAGCAGTAGCTGGGACTCAGGAGACTGGAGTTAAATTACATGCCTTGCCACAAACTCCCTGTGCAGCCTTGGGCAAGTCACTTAGTTTCTCTCTGCACCTCAGTTCCCCATCTATAATGTAAGATGGGGATAACAGCACTTCCCTATAAGAACTTTAGATAAATGGGATGTGTCTAGTCTTAAGTTTTATAGGAACTGGTTTTCACACCACTTACAATGGTCACCTTACTTTGTATCCCTTTAAAATCTAAGCTTAAATGTTATTTAACATGCTGAAACACTGGTAATTGAATCAATATTTAATAGTTAATTTTAAGTCGGCATTTATAATTACTTGGGCACTTTGTATATCAGGAAATCAACTTGGCATATTCTTAAACACCCGAGCTGACTGTTTCACAGTAGATTTCCTTGGGCTGTACGGTAGAAGTTGTGCCATAGAAGCATACTATAATTAACTGATTGAAGGTAATTGCTGCATTTGTCAAGAGCTTAATACAAAGAACATCAGGTTCTATTAACTTGAAATTTCCTGCATGTAGCAGCAGCTACATAAAATATTCATGCATTAGTAGGTTACTTACTTTACTGTAGCCAGTGGCACAAGCTGCTGTCACTTTGAAGTCTTTTGTTTCAAGGACTACTTCAGTACTGGTCTCTGAATAAGGAGAGGGAAAAACTAATAAGTGAGGCCCTTACAAGAGTAAATTATGCTGGAGTATCTATGCCATGTTGCCTGAGTCAACACTTCAGAACAAGAGCTATAGGATAGCCATCTTTAGAAACTGCTTTGCTTAATTATTCTCCTGTGCTTTCACCTAGATGCAATGGTGATGGGCAACATACAAATACATAGATGAGAAGGTGCAAAGAGGCAATGTGCCCAAATGCCAGCGGTCTACCTAACAGAGGATTAGATTAAAGTCTTCAGGGGTAAAGGGGCAGGAGAGGTGTCAGAACAGTATTCATATATTGGCAATCACGTCCGGAAAACTAACGAGTAAACAATTCCTTATCCATTCCATAGCATGATGCAACAGAACCAGGAAAGTGTTTTTTCCTTTAAATTATTTTCACTCAATATAAAAAGAAGGCTTGTTTGAGCTAGCTATGTTTTTGTTAGGACAGCTGCTATGCTGTCAGATTAGTCCGACGTGCAGCTGTTGGTTTAGTATTTTTCAAAACACTTCTAATCCGCTCAGGATTTTGGAACTCCTTTTTTTCAAAAGCAACAGAAATTGCCCCACCAAACTAATTGCTTTAAAAAGTTAGCAATTCCTTACAGCCTGTAAAATAAATGAGAGACTTGGCTATCTCCTTGATGGGAACTTAAAAGGAGGCTTATGAGCGATTAAAAAAAAGCAAAGCTTGGTTTTCAGTTCTATGCAGTTCCCCAAAAAGATCTTCAGGATTGAGCTACTGAACGTTACACTTCTGCCGAGAGAAAACCCTACATTCGTTTTTTCCTCTGAAGAGATTTCCAATTTCCTTGATATTCACAAAGGAGTTAGCATGCCACATCAGACCACAGGGCCATCAGGTTCAATAGCATGTCAGACAGCGGTCGGTCTGCCAGATGTTTCAGGGAACTCTGTGGCAAGCAGTCACAGAACAACCTGCCTATAGAATAAATTGCTTCCTAATTCCCACACAGATTGGCTTATGCCCTGAAACATGCCGGTTTACATCTCTTCAGACTTCTAAACGTCTTATTTAACAGTGGATGTTCTCATTTTCCATATAGGACCCGACTCTAAGTTATACCAAGTTAGGGGCCAATTTAAGGCCCTTTACAATGTCAGAAGCAAATCCTCAATAAGCGTTATGATTGTTTACACCAACTGCGGATTTGCCCCTCAGAGTACTGTAAAGAGGTATTAGTGTAATAATAATAGTCCCTTTTTATAAAAATCTAGCTAAGATCTCAGGCCTGGTCTATGCTACAGAGTTAGGTCAATGTAAGGCAGCTTACGTCGCCTTAACTCTGAAAGCATCAACAGTAAAATTTAGTTCCCAGCGACTTAACTCGCCCACTACACCTACTTAACTCCACCTCCACGAGAGATGTAGTGCTTAGGTCAATAGTCAGGTTGACGCAGTGTCAGTGTAGACACTGTGTTGCTTACATTGACAGTTGCTGCCTTTCAGCAACTGTCCCACAATGCCCCATACTGGCAGTTAAATCGGTGCAAGTGCTCCTGGTAAGGATGCGCACCACTGACACAAGGAGCATAGAATGGACGTGTAAAACAGATTCGATTACTGCAGTGGCTGCATGTCGATGTAACTTAGGTCAACTTAATTTTGCAGCACAGACTTGTCCTCAGACTCAATAATATCTTGTGACACTGAGTTACAAAGGTTAGCTGTGCATCATGTAAACAAGTGTTTCCTTTAATGAACTGAATATTGATAACCATTCAGTTGCATTCATTTGTTCTGTGTTTGTCCAGAGCCTAGCACAATGGGGTTCCGGTCCATGACTAGGGTTCCTAGGCATCTCTCCAATACAAATAATTCTATGTCCCTAATTTACCTTCTCAAAACTCTTGCTCTGTACGCCTTGATTGTGTCTCCTTATTTCTCTCCTCTTCAAACTGACCAGTCCCAGTGTTTTCAGCATGAGAGGAGATTGAAGATGCCATCCAAAAGCCAAGGCAACTTATTTTCTGATTTGTGTAATACATGCAAGTCTTGCAATGTGCATGGTTTATTTGGGTTACAGGGCCCAGATCTGAATTTTTTTATTTTTTTTTTTTAACAGCACCCAGGGACATTTGCTGCTGAATCTGTGTTTCATAGCATTTTTAGTTTTCCATCTCAGAGCAGAGTCAGCCTACAACTCTACTGACACTGAATAAACCATGTGCCATTATAGTTTTGGTTTAAAAAATAAAATCATATACCAAACAGTATGGAGGGGGCGCACTTGATAATGAAGTGCAAGATGGGGACTGGTGGAGTGGAAGACAGCAAGAGGTGATAAAACAGTTTTAGACCACAAACCCATTAAGCCACACTAAAGTAAGAAGAATAGGTGAAATCCAGGCCCCACTAAAGTCAATGACAAATCCCCCATTAACTTCAATCGGACCAAGATTTCACCCCATGATTCTATGAGGAGCACAATATGGAAGGGACAAAAGGGATTTGACCTAAGAAATTGCTCTGGAGTTCGGCTGCAAAGACTCACAGAACTATTGCAGCAAGATTACTTTCCTTCATAAAAAGTCACCATTGAGATACTTTTGTTTATCAGTAACATTTAAAATAATTTCAGACAGGTGGATTAGCTATCTACCCAGGGATTTAGGTCGGCTTTACTGCACCGGTCAGGGGTATGGATTTTTCACACCCCAGAGTGACATAATTATGATTACCTAATTTTCTAGTGTAAACCAGGCCTTAGGAGCATGAGTCCCATTGACTCTCAATGGGATTTGTGCTCCTAAATCACTTAAGGCCAGATTTTTGAAGCGCTCAAAGATGCAGATAGGCCTAACTCCCATTGAAATTAATGGAAAATAGGTTCCTAGGCAACACAGAAAAATCTCACATGGTAATACTAAATGTTCTCAAACATACAAAATATTAAGATTGATAAACTGACACTTAATTTCTGTATCCAAAAAGTTTACTACTATACCTTTTTCTTCCTCACTCTCTGAGCTCCGATCAAGACCTCCACTTTCCTTTGGCTTGCCACATAATCCTTGTGGACGTGGATTCACCAACTGCAGTAGTTTATTCTCATAAAGAGTCCTTGTAGAAGCTAAAATAAGCCGTTCAGAATACAAGGGGATTAATAACAATTGGTTTGCTGTGGAATTAGTTTTATTGTTTGAAAATCTGGTCCTAAATTTCAGGGATTTTACAATGAGCTCAGGACCCAGCAACTCCAGTTGAGAACAAGTGCTGAGCACATCATTTAGGTGCTTAAATGGGAGCTGAGCTCTTTTGAAAACTCAGGCCTTTGTTTTTTGTCTTATGTTTTTGAGTTGGGTTGAGACCCAATTTCTCACTTTAAAGACACTTTAGATTAGATTCTACTTCCCCATTTGTTCCCAATCAGAACCATAATTAATTTGAAGCATACGTAGTATTGGTCCAGGCTCGGCACCGTACATGAGAAGCTTTTCCTGCAATTCATTGTCACTCAGTAGTTTAATGCGCATTTCATCTGTTGTGTCTTGATCTCGGTTTTCTTGTTCTTGCTTTTCTATCAACACACCAACAGTAACCTGGGCCATCTTTTCCAACAGCAGAACCTTTGGAATAAGATAAGAGAATTCACCATGAAAGCTAAGTACAGGACAAAGGCATCTTTAAGCATTTATCCTGTTGCTCTGCAAATCCTGTTTTATTAATCACTTCTATATATTTAGATAAACTGGAATAGTTATATTCGGGTTTCCTGCCACTGTTGGAATGGTTTCCAAGTGCCTCACTATTCCATCACAGATTTCAGTATCTACAGATTTAGAGCTTTCATACAAAGTTAGGTGGCAAATTATAGGTAACAAATTATATTTAATTGACAATTACAGCTAAGTGGAACAAGAGATGGTGTGCTCAAATTTCAGAGGAGGCTTCCAGAAATGAGGTAAAAAGACCTTTTATGCGTGTGTGTGTATATATATCTATATATCTATAGATAGATATATAGATAGATAGAGAGAGAGACAGACCAATAATTACTAAATCCCTAGGCCTATATGCAACATGTTTAGAAAAGTACTTTGAGTATCCCTTTATAGTTCAGATCTCCATTGTTCGCAGTATCAAGAGTTTGGGAACCATTTCTCCTCCTTCCCTCTCCCCCAACCTCCCGATCCTGCCTTCTTCACTGCCTTGTCTGTCATGAATGCTCTAGAAATATGGTTTTGTTAACTTGCTTTCCTTTTGCTGGCTGTCTATGCAGCAACCTAAAAATATTGTATCATTATTCAGTTTGTTTGTAGTGATGGAGAAGTGTCCCTTTCAGGCCTGCCACTCTGCCCAAGTTGTATGTATGTAGATTTAATAGTCTTCAGTAAAGCTTCTAGAGCTAAGAGGCAGATTGCCTATGCCTATATGACCGAAGGGAAAGCCTATAAGATCTGCAAGTCAAAGATATGCTTTGTCTGGGTTATATTAATAAGATAGGTTATTTTCAAGTACCAGACTGACATTCCCACAGCACATTTCCATATATATTACACAGACTAAATGAATCATTTCTAGCACAAGAATACTGTGCATGACTGCATGCAACAGCTGCTCTTCCACGCCTTGGTCTCTTGTGCCCTGGTTTTGATTATAACAGGTGCCTTTCTGATTGGAAGAGAGTCTGTAGAGATCCAGCTATTTTAAAGGGGCAAAAGCATTGCCTAAAGCCATGCCTCTTTCACTCGCTTCCCCTTCCCTTTAGTGGGAAGAAAAAGCTTAGGAGCCAGCCAGTCTATGCAACTTTTCAGATTGTGTCTGGGACCCACTCTACCTTGACAGAACAACTGGAGAAGATCTAATTAAAGTGGTTTCATTCTATTTGCTTGGCTTCTGTGTCCATCTCCCCATCGGTCTAATGCCTCACAGGGATGTTGTGAGGTTTAATTCATTAATGTTTACAAAGCCCTAGGGGATTCGCACATGGAAGGTGCTACAGAAGGGTGATGTTTTATATAAGCAGAACACTGTATTCATCCGAGCACTTGATTTTTTCAATCTACCCATAAATGTCAGAATGAAGTCTTAGAAGCAGTACAGGAAACACTGGCAGACAAGTCCACATATTGTTGATAGAACAGACATCTGTGGTGCACTTTCATATGCCTTTATTATTTATTGACTGTCATCAGCATATGAGATGCTCTGCAAGACAGAAAAACAGTCCTCAAACAGTTTTCAGTTTGGAGCAGACAGTCCAGTTTTTAATCTCAAGATTAGTTGACAATGCATTAGAATTAGGTTATTCCAAATACATAAATTCTACACTTGTTTACCAAACGTCTTAAAACAGTCAACCAAACCATAATGCTTTGCATCACGGGAAAATAGTTAGACATCAATTCAAGTTCTCACTCTGCTTATTTATGATTTGAGACTTGAACTTAATGATATGTTGTCCAGGATCACTCACTTCTACCCATCATTTACCAGAGATGGGTTAATATTGCAGTGACTATTACTGCAATATAATTACATATTACAATATGATCAACGCCAACCTTAAACTGACACTCTGCTAGTGATTTGTCACTGTCTAATTACAAAAAAACCTTCACTAGCCAGGTTTGTAGACTTTTATCCTGTAACACTAGCTAATTCAAAACCCTGTCACCTCAACAGAATTTTTATTTTAATAGTAAACAAAGCATCTAAAAAACCATACTCAAAGATTGTAGCAGAGTTTTACCCAGAGCTTGTCTACACACAAGTTGCACCAGTTTAAAAACAGATTTGGTTAAACCAGTACAAACCCCACTGTGGGCACTTAGTTAAAATGTTCAGGTCCAAGCTCAACTGACATAAAACTAGGTTTAAATTGACACAGAATTGCCCCAGTTTAACATCACACTGGTAGCTAAACGGATTAAACTGTGTGTTTAAATCAGGCCTCAGTAACATTAAGAGCAGACCTTCTGTCTAGTTCTAGAATTCTATATTTAGACTGGGATTTTCAAAGCAGCATAAGGGAGTTAGGCATCCAACTGCTGATTTCCAATGGGAGCTGAACACCTAACACTTGGCCCCACCATAGATCTTTTTATTAAAGAACACATTTGATCTCGAAGAGGTTTTAAAAATTAGATTAATTGTACCTACAAGTGTCTAATGAAAATTTTAGAACAAAGACCCTAATGGGTCATCTCAGACACCTTGCACTCATTTTTTTCCATGCAGGGAGCCAGTCAACCAACTATATTTAAGCATAGTTTAACAAGTCTCTTATCTCTTGGCTGAAGCCCAGGATACAAAGTCAACTCAAGCCTTAATTTCTTTGTAGTGAAAAAGAAATTTTCTAAATGACCTACGCATTTTTACTACAAAGTACATGGTTTTACAAGAACTAAGTCTAGATATTTTAGGTCACTGTTTCACGACATATTTGTGCCTCAACATTCATCAGTCTTTTTTTGGGGGGGGTGGGGGGTTAAAAAAGAAGGTATCCCCAAAAAGACCCATTTCAATTTAAAATGAGGGTGTCATTTCCTAAGGCTGAATCTACCCTGGTCAAAATTACGATCGGTCACTCTCCACTGGGACAGCTCTACTGATGGGAATTACAGATCCCTCTTATGCCAGGTTAGAAACAGTCTTGGAGATTGTTCTGATATTCCAAACAAATTCACTTACCCCCTCACATGATCTTATGAAATTCTGACTCTGTAATTAAAACAGCTACAGATGTTAAAAAGGACTTCCCTCTTTCTAAAAGCCCAATGCCCCTGCTCTTCATGTCCAGAATAAAGACTCTAGTGACTTATCTGTGACATCATTAATTTCCACGGTAATAGACTGGTGTCAAACCAGATTGTGACTTCACTGCAGGTTCATTACAAGGAGGAATTTTGCTGGGAAGAAGAAAAGCCAATCTATTACACCGGTGAGGCCTGAAAATAGCATAACAGCTTAATGAGGTTAGAACTACAAGATGCAGCTATGGCAGAAGGCAAGTAAATACATATGGGGAAAGCTAATCCGTGATAGATATTTATGGAAGTGATACTTCAAAAGAACATCTGTGATGTCTACAAAGTTCTAGGAGTTATAGTAAACGGACAGAGCAGCAGAAATGCTAGTGTTTTGGGGGTCGTAGAGACATCACGCTATGGAAAAGGAAAGAGATACTCTGTCTATCCCACTCAGTTGAGAGCATGACTAGAATACTGCATTCACTTCTGGACACCTCAATAGTAGAAGGGATTAGTTACAGTCCTTGACTAAAGGATACTGTATATTAATTACTAAGACAAAAGATAATTCAGAAGAGCAACAAAAATAATGAGTCTGGAGTGATTTATTTATGAGGCAAGATTAAGAGCACTAAATATGTATAGCTGAATGAGACTGAATGTTAATGAAAACTTCCTATAGAGGAGATCAACTACACTGTAGAAGAAGTCTTCCCAGAGAATTGGGGGAAAAAGCCATCGCTTGAAATGCTTAGGACAAGACAAAAATCTGGTCAGACTCTAGGGAACATGCCTGCACACTATGATGCACCAGAAGTCACCGGCTGATAGGTATTTTAAGAACGACGTTATTAGAGTTCTGTGTTCAAGTTCATTTTAAAACATTAGGGCAGCAAATAGTTAGACAGAGAGCCATTTTAAAGTTCTGATATTCGCTCAGCCATTATATTAACCAAGCTCACTGGAGGTGGCTAATATTAAACAATATTTCTTCAGATGTTTATTCCCTACCACAGACAGCCCTCATAACAATCTGTCCTTGGGTCCTAGAATAACAAAGCTAGAAATTAGTATTTACTAAGTACCTGGCATGTTTCAGCTGGTTTAAAGCAAGAAACACCCCCCTCTGCCCGTTATAGGAAAATTATTCTGCTAGCACTGGGGTAGACATTTAAAATCCTTTATCTAGCTTTGTATTATACTATGCACTTTTCACTAAAGGCATAAGTAAAAATAGGATTCCCTTAGAATGCCACATGTTTCAAAGTAAGAACGTGTTACAAGGAAACAAGAGCTGGGAGCCTTCAGTGACATATCTCTCACTTAGGATTAAAACATGACTAACAATTATCTTAAATTGTGTTCAGTTCCCGTTCCATGGAAGCCACATTCCATTTAAATACAAGTGCAACCTGAAAAGGATGAGCGTACACATTCACTTAATCTACAAATACATTATTTTAACAAAGGAGTCAGCCAAACTGAATGAACAGCATTTCAAATGGCCATCTGCCAAAGCCTATTTCCATAAAACCCTCAACAGTTAACTAGCAGCAGAAAACTGAAAGGACTGAAAGTGCTGTTTTTCAGTCATTTTTATGCATAAACATACAACTCTTTACTAGTTCATCCATTTGAAGAGATGCTATTCACCTGCCTCAAGTTTCCCTGTGACACTTCGTGTCCCTCCGCAACCCCCAACATGCAACTAAAACACAAAATCAAGTCCGTATATTTGGTTATCAGAGTCAATGTGGCAAGGATATATGACATTCAGCCCCACAAAAGCTAGGTTTAGACTTAATTCTAGATCTTGTAGTCATATGAATGATTTTAATATAGCATCTTTCATTCAGAGGACTCTTAATCAAGGCTTTTGGAATTATTGGTTTTGTCCATCAACTTTCTCTTAATTTAAAAACATCAAGGAGGACAGTACACTGGACTAAACGGGAAATTCAACTTCAGCTCTTTTTAGTCAGAAATTATTTTTCTAAATAAATAGAAATTGAGGAAACAGATAAGCTCAAAACAACTTTTGTTTGCAGCGAGATTTGGTGAACAATCTAGTCATAACAAAAGCCATCTAAGGAAAAGAGACTGAACATTTAACTGAACAGTAGAGCACTAAAGACCACGGCTAAAGGAAATTCAAGTGTACAAAATAAAACCTCTTGAAATGAAGGTTTAAAGGGTTAGAATCCAAGAGCACTCAAAAGCTTTTTCTATTGTGAAATAGACAACACTTTTATAAGGCCATCTGTTGCTTCCCAATCCAAAATAGTTTGAGTAACCAAGTGCATATGTCACTTTCCAAGCTACCATGACACTGCAATGTCATCATGACTAACTTAAAAAAGGGCATTATTAGGTAAAATTAGTTCCAAAAATTGGGTTAGCAATTGTTTGTTCCAGGCAACTACCTTTCCAAAAAGCGGCTTAACTGTGTCATGTCATAGAACTGTCTAATGATCTAGTAGTTACTGGTGCATTTGTTTTGTTTACCTTTCTCAAAGGTTACGGTTCTGGAGAGATGCTGAGTACTCACAGCTCCCACTGAAGAAAATGGTAGCTGCAATTGCTCAACACCTCATGATCACATGAGACTATGCTCAATACATTGAGAAGAATGGATAACATTTTCAACATTGTCAAAAGCAGTTAGAGACTCGCTATCAACTTTAAAAAGCCTACTCTGCCTGAAAGTGTTTTTCCCCACTGTCGTTACGAGAAACACCTAAGAATGCTATAAACTGAAAGATAAGAGCAAAATATCCTTCTCAACACTGAGAATTTGTTTGCTTTATGCATCTGACAGCAGCACTCTATGTAGAGATTTTCTCTGTTTCCCCAATTATAGTCCGTTTCCTCTGTTATATTTATGAGGGTATTTCATACAGCAAAGAAGAGAACAGAATTTTAAAAATCAGAAAGTGTGGTTGTGAAGCTGTACGCATTGGCAGAGGAACTCAGAGGCAGGTGCAATAGTTGAAAACAACCTCAGATTTGTTTTTTGTTTATTTAAGTTGGCTAGATTTATTGGTAGTTGATGTTATCAGGCCCCAAATTTAGATTTGTGGAGGTTTGGGTGGTTTTGTTTTTGTTTTTGAAAAAAGAAAAAAAAACTTTATACCCACCCTACCTCCTCCTGACTTTTAAGTGGTATTAGTAAAACAGCTTTGTTGGGATGTAAACATCCTCTAATTGTTTGTAACTTAAGCACTGTAGCCATAAATTTCTGCATGATAACCAGAGTGAAACTAACTAGTAGAATTCAATTAAAGGGAAAAAAGGAGAAAAATAAATCAAACATTGATTATTTCAATTTAACCTTTGGTGTAATTTATATAGGCAAATGAGGCTGACCCTCCCTCCCCCATGTAATTTTAACCCAGTAGTGTCAGTTTACTTTGCTTATGTAGTTTGCATCTTAACACAACTGTGAATTATAAGAAATGCTGCACAAGCGCAGTGTTTAACCAATAATCATAAGTACTTGTCTAGGATTTACATCTATAATGATCCCTCTTTTCAAGTTGATTTTGCTGAGACTAAAGAAGACTGCCATAGGAATATATGCCAGAACTGTGTCATGTATATAGTGTTTTTAAAAGGAAGAGGAAGGCATAAAACTCACTCTATCATCCTCACTCAGGGGAAGTCACAAGCAGCTGAGCATCTGCATCCAAAGGACAGGAACATACACCCCTCCCTGGGAGCTAAGCAGGAGTGCAATAGCGAACAAGAGAGGGGTCAGCTGCAACAGGATGAAGTAGCAGATTGCCTGAGGAGGTGCCTTCCAGCCCTACATTTCTGTGGCCTGGTCTACACTAGAAAATTGAGTTGGCTTAACTACATCACACAGAAACAAGGAGTCTGGTGGCACCTTAAAGACTAACAGATTTATTTGGTCATAAGTTTTCGTGGGTAAAAACCTCACTTCTTCAGATGCACACTCTATGCATCAGAAGAAGTGAGGTTTTTACCCACAAAAGCTTATGCCCAAATAAATCTGTTAGTCTTTAAGGTGCCACCAGACTCCTTGTTGTTTTTGTAGATACAGACTAACACGGCTACCCCCTGATACATCACACAGGGGTGTGAAGCAGGGTTGTTAAACCAACCTATTCCCTCTCCCCATGTAAACAGTGCTAGGGTGAGGGAAGAATTCTGACCACAACCTAGCTGCTGCCTCTTGGGGAGGTGGATTACCTGTGCAGAGGGAGAATCCCTCCCACAACAGGCCTAGGTAGCATCTACACTGAAAATCTGCAGCTGGGCCACTGCAGTATAGACAAGCCCTATGAGTGGATGTATACAAAAAAATGCTCCCTGGGGTGACTCCTGCCCAGAGCTCTACCCTGCAACCCTGCCTCCCAACTGCCCTTGGTTTTAATTTGGGGAATCCTTATCCTTCCCATTATCTCCCTCTGCTTTGGGGGAACCCCATGCTGCTCCCCCACTGTCTCTAATTGCACCCCCATGCACTATTCCTAGCTTGGGGGATTCCCCATCTTCCTTCATTTTACTTTTAGGGGCACCCCTGCCATGCACCATCTCCTTCTGTTTGATTACAGGTACCCCCACCCTTCCCAGTTATCATTACTGGGGGGGGACCCCAGAGCCCTCTCTAACATTGCCTGTGTTTATGTTTGGGGATCGCCCCCCCTTATCGCACTACGCTAGAGGACACGCCCCCGACCCCTCCTCTATTTTGTTAAATGTGTAAAATAAATCCCCCTGCAGGGAGGGGCACCCTGACCCCGACGTGATTCGAACACGCAGCCTTCTGATCTGGAGTCAGACGCGCTACCGTTGCGCCACGAGGTCCCGTCAGTCCGGGCTGGAGCGGCGCTTGAAGAGGCTGTGCGTCTGAGTCCTCCCCGTCACTCTCCCTCAGCGCATGCGTACTCTGCCCCAGGAGCTTCCCAACCCCACACCTGAGCCCCTCGCTCTCCCGGCCACCCCGCAGGCTGCTGCGCGCTCTCGTGGTGGCCCTCACCTCGGTCTCCCCGCCGGACGCTGAAGGAGACGGCGATAGCTCCCCGCCCTCATCCTCCCACGGCCGGGCCGGCGCCCACCCAGCCGCCTTCAAACCGCCCGCCGGGGCGCCTCGCAGCCAACCACCGCCCGGCCACGCCCATGTGGGCGGTACCTACTCCGTGAGTGGGTGCCGCGGGGGGGGGGTCAGCGGGCTCTACCACTCGCCCATAGGGCCATACCACCGACAACCCCCGGGAGAGGATCTGCCTCTCTTACTCCACAGGACTATACCATTCCCATGAAACCTCAGACATAAAGGGACAGGACATGCCCAGCCAGGGTTGGAGCTGTATTAGGTGCACTGAGTTTTCTCAGACATCAGTTCTCAGCTCAAGCTGAAATCTCTGGGTTTAATATTAACTATTATTATTGTTGCATTTAGTATTCTGTAATACTTAAATCACTACTGTACTTTAGCATTTTAATCCCCTTATACATTATTGTATTTAACATTTATTATTACGTATTATTTTAATCACTATCATATTGTATTTATGAATATTTATTTTATTATTTACATTATTATGTCATTGTTATGTATTATTTAATTCTCTGGTTTTGGACCAGTCCATGCACTGAAATGTGCCATGTATGGAGGCCCCTAATCACTGGGTGTGTGCACTGCATGTTTCTTTAATGTCATCCCTCCCTGCATTTCCCCCCAGTGAGCGATAAAGGAGTTACAATGGGGAGTGTGGAAACATGTGCCAAAGCCGATACTACTTATTTATATAGCTCCATAGTAAGACATGTAAGAAGGTCGCTGCCCCGAGGTCCCCATCCTTCAGTTCTTACTCAGACAAAATTTCCATTGATTCAAAACAGAAGGCTCCAGCAGTCTGATCCTGCAATCTGTTCCGGTGTGGAATTAATAAGAGTTCAGTGTGTTAAGAGCTGGCAGAATTGGGCCCCAGATTTGTAACATTGCCTTATGGAACTCTCAATCGAAGTTTAGCTACCTGAGTCCAAGCTCAGGATGAGATGATACATTCCAGAAAATGGACCAACGCACTCAAATCTGAGGTAAGCAGTCCTTGGCCAACTTTTTTTCTCACCTCTCACAGTTGGCCAGTTCACCACGCTGCTGCCTCCCACCTCAGAAGTGGCTGCATTTCAGTGGGGCAATGTATATATAGTTTGTAAAGTGCTTTGGGCTCGTTCATCATAAAAGCTACTCTGTAAAATATTATTATAACAGCAAGTGTTGGAGCTTACTGCTGCTTTTACCATGACACTTTCCAATTCCTTTTTGCATTACTTGATAAGTAACTTTGCACTTATATTTGTCTATCCTGTTACTATTTAGTTACTTATGCTGTCTATTTTGAGCCAAATCCTGCAAACGCCACCAGGTGTAGGACAATATTTTCAAAAAGGGTTAGCGATTTTGGGAGCCCAACTTGAGATACCTGAAACGGGTCTGATTTGCAGAAAGCACTGAGCTCTGAAAATTATGGTTCCTCAAGTTGGGCACCCTCAAAAAGAGGCACCCAAAATCACTAGTCACTTCTGGAATTGGATTTGGCTACAATGTTTACTGCTGATCCCTACAAGTCCTTATGTACATGCTTAACTTTATCCAAGTGACTAGTCCCATTGCACGTGCATAATTGTTTGCAGGATTGGGGCTTTAGATTTTATGCTTCTTGGTGAAGCAACCTTGGGCCCAGTTCTGCTTACAGTTACATTCTTGTACACCTAGAGTAACTCTATTACCTTCAACGGAGTTGGTCCAGAGTTACATAAGTGTATGTGAGATCAGTGATCTTACACGTTGGACTCTTTTATCAGTTAATCTGATTTCCCTTTTCATAATGTCCATCTCTTTCTTCTTTCTAATGCAGGATTGTACTATATGTATGAGTATCTCACTCATTCCACTTTTCTCAGTTTGACATTCCTACAAATAATATTATTCCCCCTCCAACTACATCTTCCTATCAGTAAATTCAAACCCCACTTTAAATGTAAGCCTGTTGTTTCATGTAGTTTGTTGATGAGGCTGGCTGATGTAGAGAGTGGGAGGTGTTACATTGTCTGGTCTGGTTGAAATAATGAGGGGTACAAGAACAAAAAGTGACTCCTGACAGCTGTCTGAAACCTACCCAGACTGGAACTGAGGAATGTCCTATAGGTGGCACCGTCTCACCCTGTCTTTCAGCCTGTCTTCAGCCCACACAGAATCAGGCAATGAAGAATGCGAAAGGAAAATAGCAGAACAAGCCATTCACATATTTATATCAGTACTGTCAAAACAGTTATTTTTAAGCTGGGCACATCTTGCTGCTGATTTAAAACTAAACAGAATGGCTGCGTCATTCCTGGAGGAGCTCTGGGTGGTACAAAAGAATGAACAGACCCCAGATGCCCCAGCATTTGCAGGGTGGGTTGGATGAGAGTCCCCCGATCCAAACCCATGTGTGGGTGGTTCTGGGATAGATCCCAGGCAGAAAGGACCTATTTTTGCAAGTTGCAAGGTGACAGAAATCTCACTGATCTTCTGAGGTTTACACCATTTCAGGCCACACTCCTGCCCAAGCAGTTGTGATATTTCAGTGCTGTTGAACCCTAACCTAACCCATGGGCCTTGAACACCAAGCCCCAGTCAAATCCAGATCCAAGCCCCATCCATAACAAATCAGTTGTCTTTCTCGTTTCAACCTTATTTTTCAAAGGCAATTTCTCAACATCTCTGTCGTAGCTTCCTGTATTGACTGTTTGCTTCTGTATATGTCCGCAGAATGATCTACCTTTCCAGTTGTCAGGGCCATAGGTGCTGGAAGTAGGGGTGCGGGGGGTGCTGCTGCACCCCCTGGCTTGAAGTGGTTTCCATTATATACAGGGTTTATAGTTTGGTTCAATGGCTCTCAGCACCCCCAGTATATAAATTGTTCCAATTTCAGGGCTGTTTCAGTGGGAATCTTTCCATTGACTTGAATAGGATTCAGATCAGGTCACCAGTGCACTGTTCAGTGGAGCCTGCACTAAGACTCACCTTTTGTAGGCCGTCCCCAAGTTCTTCTCACATCACCAAAGTTTCTTGTACAATTTACTCAGCCTTTAAAGACCTACCTTTACTAGGTGGCTAGTTTTTGCTGGACCCGTGCCTATAGAGAGAAGCAGCTCGGACTACTGGATGGTGCAACAGACTGGCACGCAGGAGACTTGCGTTTTAGTCCTGGTTCTGCCACTGGCCCGCTGAGGGACCTTGGGCAAGTCACTTTACTTGCTCTGTGCCTCAGTTTCCCCATCTGTAAAATGGGGATGATGATACTGACCTGCTTTGGGATCTAGATATTTTTATTCTTTGAAACGAGTGACACTTGACAGGATCCTTATTTGTCTTGTACAAGTCCTGCTACACTATTTTTAGCTCTTCTTATTTTTAGCTCGTCACCTCCATATTGGTGCACATAACAAAATTAATGTGGCGGGAATGGGGCCGAGGGGTTTGGAGTATGGGAGGGGGCTCAGGGCTGGGGCAGAGGGTTGGGGTGAGGGCTCTGGGGTGGAGCCAAGGATGAGGGGTTCACAGTGAGGGAGGGGGCTCAGGGCTGGCGCAGAGGGTTGGGTGCGGGGGGGGGTGAGGGGCTCTGGCTGGAGGTGCAGGCTGTGGGGTGGGGCTGAGGATGAGCAGTTTGTGGTGCAGGCTGCCCCGGGGCTACAGTGGAGAGAGAGGACTCCCCCCATCTCTCTCTCCCTGCAGCAGCACCTCAGCTGGGGGGGAGAGGCAGCAGCTCCAGGGCTGGGGTTGCAGGATAGGTGCCTCTTCCCCGGCCGCAGCAGGTCCGGGACAGGGCTGGGTTGGGGCCGGTGGAGGGGCATCTCTCCCCCGGCCGCGGCAGGTCCGGGGTTGGGGGAGAGGCACCTCTCCCCGCTGCAGCCTGAGCGCCTGTGCAGCGCTCAATAGGCTTCTGCACGGCCACGCAGCTTAGAGGGAACTTAGGTCATCATCTGAGATTGCTATAACCTGAAATATATGGCAGAATGCGGGTTAAACAGAGCAGGAGACATACAGTTCTCTCCCAAGGAGTTCAGTCACAAATTTAATTAACGCATTTTTTTTTAATGAGCGTCATCAGCATGGAAGCATGTCCTCTGGAAGGATGGTTGAAGCATGAAGGGGCATGCAAATGTTTAGCATATCTGGCATGTAAATACCTTGCAAATGGCGGCTACAGAAGTGCCATGCAAATGCCTGTTCTCACTTTCAGGTGACATTGTAAATAAGAAGTGGGCAGCATTAGGTCCCATAAATGTAAACAAACTTGTTTGTCTTAGCGATTGGATGAACAAGAAGTAGGACTGAGTGGACTTGTAGGCTCTAAAGCAGTGTTCTCCAACTTTTTACACTCAAGCTCACTTTTTGAATTTAAGGGCAACCCAGGATCTACCCCGCCCCTTCCCTGAAGCCCTGCCCCACTCACTCCCTCCCCACCCTCACTCACTTTCACTGGGCTGGGGCAGGAGGTTGGGGTTCAGGAGGGGATGCGGGCTCTGTCCTGGGGCCAAGGGGTTTGGAGTGTAGGTGGGGGCTCTGGGCTGAGCCTGGGGCAGGGAATTGGGGTACAGGAGGGGACGAGGGGTGCAAGCTCTAGGAGGGAGTTTGGGTGCAGGATGGGGCTCTGGGCTGAGGCAGAGTGTGGGGTGCAGGAGGGGGGTACAGGGTGCTGGCTCTGAGAGGGGATCAGGTCTGGGGTAGGGGGTTGGGGTGCAGGAGGAGGTTTGGGGTACTGGCTCTGGGAGGGGACAGAGGTTTGGGGTGCGGCCTCCTGCAACTTTCACAAAAAAGAGATTGCACTACAGTACTTGTATGAGGCGAAATGAAAAATACAATTTCTTTATCATTTTTACAGTGCAAATATTTGTAATCAAAAATAATAATAGAAAGTGAGCACGTTGTATTCTGTGTTGTAATTGAAATCAATATATTTGAAAATGTAGAAAAACTTTCAAAAAATATTGAATAAATTTCAGTTGGTATTCTATTGTTTAACAGTGCGATTACAAGTGCAATTAGTAGCGATACATTTTTTAATTGCGATTAATATTTTGGACTTAATCGCGTGAGTTAACTGCGATTAATCGACAGCCCTATTTATTATTTATTATTTGTGTTGCAGTAATGCCTAAAAGCCCCAGTCATAGACCAGGCCCCCATTGTGCTAGGTGCTGTACTAACGCAGAGCAAAAAATAACCATTGAAACATCCAAAATGGCTGTAAAATGCTACCTGACTGGAATTCTCCACTCACAGAAGGGCTGATCCAAAGGCCAGCATAATTCAGTGGGCTTTGGATCAGGCCTTTATGTCACTGCTGGCGTTTTACACCTGCTTTGCACAAAATAAATGGTTAAAGAAGGTACAAGACAATGGAGAATCATGCCCAGAGAGTTTTCAAAGTATCTGGGGGGCTTGGGAAGGGGACAGGCCTTTCTGAGCCTCAGATGCCCCAACATGCATGGAGGAAACTCCACAGACCGGGAGGCATCCTTGGAAGAGTAGAACCTCTGTTGAAGTCCCCTGGGGCCCCTTGTCCACTTTGGCAGTACAGTTCCCTCAGGATTCAGAACAACCACTTCCAAAATGCCCCCCAGTTTTGCACCTCGCTACCAAATGCACAGCATGTGAAGGGGTGTTTCTTTGCACAAGTTGGCCTATATAAACAACAAAGGGTGCGACCTCTAGATTTAATGTTATCTGCCATTAAGTTGATTGAGTGACACCTTATTTTGTTTTCATATGAGTCAAGATAATAAGGAGCAAATGATTAATTTTGACCGTAATCTAAATGACCCCATTTGCACTCTCTTTAATGTTCTCCTTTCAACCTTACTCTTTGTATTCTCTTTCCCACCATCTGTAAGTGCCATGTTTGTACTCCTTTTGCTTGGTAATGTTTGCAATAGCCTGTTGGTGTCGATTAATTGAGCTCAGTAATAATAAAGAAGTATCAACAGCATGGAAAATGTAATTAATCTACTGCAAAGGGATATTATAAAGTCTCTTTATTACAGCAGTTAACATACCTGCTTTCCCAGTCATGCTTTTACAGTTAGAACAAGAAAGTGCTTACTCCAGGTGCATAGATTTCAGAGACATACAAAAGAACAGAAACAAAGCCAGTTAGCTGCTTCCAAAAAAGGGACTAGTCAGTAAAGAAAATTAATCAGCAGGAGACAGATCAATAGGCAGGTATTTCAGTGCAAGATACAGACATGATATGCATCTATAATTTATAATACAGTCTTGTAAACTTGATATGTTACAGCACAAGTGACTGGGCTCCATGTATATATAGCCCTAGGATACCTGTTAAGTGTATAAAGAAAATCACTTTGGTCATCATCACGCGCGAGAGTTTTATTGATCTGATTCCAGGATGATTTTCCTAGCCCAGCTACCAATGCTGGAGTGAGTGAGCTGGATCCTCCTGCTACATTGATTTACACCAGCTGAGGATCTGGCCCTGTGTTTCTATGGCGCCAATGCTGCAAGGTATCCTCAGTACTTCCTGCAAGATACAGAGTGTGCCTTCAGCTCCCGTTGAAGTCAGTGGGAGCTGAGAGGCAAGCAGCACCTTGCAGAAGACATTCAGCCCTTTGCAGGATCAGACAGTCTATGAAGGGTGGCTTGCACAGCACCATTGCCCTACCAGAGTTTTCCCACCACAAGGCTTGTGTGATCTGTAGGAAGGGTGTATAAGATTAGGGTATTCAAAAATACTGTACAAGGTATATATGCATAATTTTAATCAAGTCATATCAAGCATGTGGGAAAATACCACCAAGGCCTCAGTCCTGCAATGTGATGTATGTGGGTGGACTTTTGTGCCAGTATTATTGTACCACTGAAGTTAATGGGGCTCTGCATGGGTGCAAAGGTCTGTCCCGTTACATTGCATTGCATTGCAAGTCTGGGACCTAAATAATTCCTGCAGATGTGACTGGTTTTAAGAAAACCCTCAAGGAAACAGATCCTCTATCCCGCTACATTTATTTCCCTTTGCATATTGAATTTGGCTGTAGAATGCTAAGCCATTGTCACTCATTAAAATGCAGCCTGATAATTAATCATACAAATTTGTTTCTCAGTCCTGTTTAAAAAGCCTCCAGCTTCAAACATGAATGAAATCTTAGAAAACAAAGTCATTGTTTGGGGATTTTTAATAGGATTGCATTCTCACAGGCATTGATTTAATTTCCAAACACTGCCAATGTATGTCTGGGGCAGGGATTAAGCAAGCAGCTTGAGAAGGCGAAAGCAAAACATGTCATATACCAAAAATACTCTTTATCTCCAGACATCTATAAAATCTATACTCTAAAGCGTGTGCTCTAAAAAGTATTACAAATATTTTTCTTAGATAGGAAATATAATAGCAAGTGAATAATCTACTGTGCATTTTTATATACTCTCCTATTAACAAGTTTCACATTTATTTTTCTTCTTAAATATACAGTACTTTACAAGAAGTTTGCATGGCTTTTTAAAGACACTAATTTACCATGCATTAATACATGAGGCTGACCGGGTCCTCTGTCTTTCCAAAGTAGAGAAAAGTCATTTATTGGCATCTTGAAAAACAGACTAAAAATAGCTGGTTTCTATGGCTACTGAGGCTGGGAGACTCCTGAGGAACATGTCTGGTTCGGTCCCTTTATGATGGAATCCAGACAGTGAAAGAAAAAAGGACAATAGGGAGACACTTAATAGATTGCAAAGACAGTCCTGTACCTTTAAATGTTTGGGTAACTGTACATTTCACTGAAGAACAATGGGGTTACATTAGGGGTGAATTAGGCCCGTTGTATTTTAGGATCCAATCCAGCAAAGCTTTTTAGCACAAGCTTAAATTTATGCATATGCTTTGCTGGGTGAGTCAGGGCCATAGCGTTGCGTCTTCTGTGACTATATCCTTGCTTTGTTCTGCTTTTTGTTACATGCCCTTACACTAGAGATGGGTCTGAGGCCCCTCCAATATCCCCAAACCTGGTGGAAGTTTTGGGGTTCTTGGATCCAAGGGGTTAGTTCAGGCCCATCTCTGTACTACACGTTTTTGTTTGTTTGTTTGTTTGTTTGTTTGTTTTGTTTGAGACATTTGAACACACGGACAGACTCTGCATTTACACCGCATCAATGAGAGTGAAATGTGACCCTATATATAAATCTATACATATAATAAACTTCATAGTGAGGATTGTTTAATTATCAGTGGTTTAAGTCCATGAGTATGTTACCCATGTGGTCACCCTGCTTTACAAAGTGGCTGTGCAAATTATATACAGATACATTCAATAAATATACATTGTACTTAACCAACTGTCTTTTTACCCTTAAAGAAGAGATACAAATAACTGTCCGGATCCTGCAGTTTTTGTTCAGGGCAAAATTCCTGTTCAGCTCAACACAAAGGACTGCAAGATATGGGCCAGGAAGGCTATTCTGCTGATGAGTGGGGATGGGGGCGGAGGGATTTTCTAAAGTGACTAGTGATTCTGAATGCCCATCTAGAGACACTTTATGGGAGCCTGATTTTCAGCAAGTGCTGAGCATTCACCCTCTGGAACTCAGCACTCATTAAAGTGACTCAAGCTGGGGACCCAAAATCACTAGTCACTTTTGAAAATATTGGTCAAAGAACTCACTGGGGGACCATGTCAGTTCCAGAAGGTATCAGACGAGACAGTGGTGTGCAGATGTCTGATTTCTTCACACCTAACTATCTACAGATGTTCCTGTGCATAATCATAAAGAGCAAGATAACTGGGGCCACCAACTCAACATGGGGGAGTAAAGTGCATTTAAAAAAACATAATCCCACCATATCACCCTAGAAGTGCAAGAAAGAAAAGGGCACCTTTGGTTAGATAATCTTAAAAGAAATTGGATACACACTGGAATGCAGAAATCACTCTGGCTATAATAAACAGAACACTGATACTGTTCCAATCCAATTAAATGCCAAAAGCTTGTGTTTGCGAAGTGTTCTGGTGGAATGAAGACTTAAATCCTATTGTGGAGTTTACAAAAAAAAGAGATTCCAACTTGATATATTATAGACACGTGGGCATGTGTATCCAATTAGATTAGGCCAGGGGTTCTCAAACTTCATTGCATTGCGACCCCCTTCTGACAACAAAAATTACTACATGACCCCAGGAGGGAGCACTGAAGCCTGAGCTCACCTGAGCCCAGCTGCCCCAGATGGGGGGTGGGGGTGGAGGCAAAAAACGAGCTCCACTGTTCTGGGCCGGGGAGCCAAAGCCCAAGGGCTTCAGCTCCAGGTGGGGGTTCTGTGACCTGACCCCCCGCCACTAAGGGATGAAGTCCTTGGGCTTTGGCCCCAGATGGTGGGGCTTGGGCTTGGGCCCCTAAGCCCTGCAAGTCTAATGCCAGCCCTGGCGACCCCATTAAAACGGGGTCACAACCCAGTTTGGGGTCCCGACCCACAGATTGAGAAAGGCTGGATTAGGCTATATCCCTGTTCTTTTTGCACATCTTCAGTAAGACTTTCAGGAATATGTTACACGTCAAGAGTTCAAGCTGCAGCTTTTTTCTTGGCTTCACTCTTTGTGCATGTTCTGTACTCTTCCAATTCACTGCACAAATATTTCCTTCATCTTAAATAAATGCAGTGAAAGTTCCCTTGGCAAGACCACCTCTGTCAAGAGATCATCTGCTGATAAAAAACAAAACAACTTGGGATGAAACCCCACCACGCACACACACACCATTTTTTGGTCCCCTACCCACTTATTGTCATGCAAATAAACATCTGGAGACTCTCTGGCTCCAAAGTAGGCCAATATTTACAAAGAGGATACACTGCCTCTGTTGGAAGTTAGCCCAAGGCAACGCTCTGGTTATTTTGATCATTAAAGCTGTTTCCCCCTTGACTACACCATCAGCACTACTACAGACTCTCTACTGTCAAGATCAAGCAAGGCTGGTTTTCCTTTTAATTTCAAGACATTTTGGGCCAGATCCTCAGCTCTGGTAAATTGGTGTCATTGGAGCTATGCTGATTTATACCAGTGGAGCGTCTGGCCCTTTAACTTAAATACATTTTGCCAACTACCCAGAAAGGATTGGATGGGGAAAGGGGGCTGCATATTTGGTTTCCTAAATTCCCATGAGCACATCACCTTGCTAAGTTCATAGGTCCCCACTGGGTCATCTGGAAAGCTGGTCATGGGCAAGGGCTGCAGGTGACCAGTGGGGTGTGTAGCAATGGAGTTTCACACATCAGTGCTTGCTGCATTGCAGAGATGAGCAGATTTGCCTGTTTCAAATATATCCTTCCATTTTCATTTAGAGAAACTTGGATGGTTTCCTTCACTGTAATAGGATTAGAGATGGATTATTTCTGGTGGGAACAAATGCATCTTTCAGGAGCATAACATTCATTTTCCGAGGAACAATGATGGTAGCTAGCATAGAACTCTTCTCTTTGAAACTGTTCCGGGGAGTTACGTTACAGTTAAGACTCCTGTTATAATGGGGAGAATTATACAGAGACTTCAGCGTGGATGGGAGTGATAAAGTGGATGGGAGTCATAAAAAGAGAGAAATAACCTTACATTTTTCTACATCACCCTTTTCACCCAAAGGATCCAAAAGAGCTTCACAAGGGCAACTGGGAGTCAGGACACCTGGGTTATTTTCCTGCCTCTGCCACTGACTCCCTGGGTGGCTTTGGGCAGGTCACTTCCCTGCTCTGAGCCTCAGTTTCCCCCTCAGTAGCATGGAGGTAATGATGCTTCCCTTCCTTTGTAAAGTGCTTTGAGATTTATAGATGAATAGCTCTATATTAGTTTGTCATTATTGTTAATTTATTATTAGTAGTAGTAGTATTAAGATTTACATTTCTATAGCCCCACTGAAATGCAGTCACCTCTGAGGTGGAAAGGAGGAAGGCAGATGGACAAGCAGCATAAAGCATGTTACACAAGTATGGGAACAAGGGAAATTCTGGGCACTGAAGCAAAATGCTTCTTATATATACTTATAAAAAATGCCAGGGCTTGTGCAAGTATGTGGGTGAGGAAGAGAAAGAGAGAGGGGGAGCTCATTTGTACTTTGACAAGAGCTGTCAGCTTTCCAGCTTTCACAGTTTTGGAAGAGTCCAGTGTCCTAATAAAATGCTGCCACTGGGGGGAAAAAATCTAACTTTTTGCCCACTGCAAACTTGTCATGTGGAAGTTAGTTGGCAGCCCCAACGCTCAGCCTGGGCAATTAGCAAAGAGCAAACTGCTTGGAAGTTCAGATTGTTGACAGGTTTGCTGCAGAAAAGCGCCGGGCTGGAGCCTGGTGGGAAATGATGTGTGGATGAAGGAACCTTCAGCCATCAACCTAGAGGTCAAGTCATTACGATAGGAGAATCAAGAAGCGCCACAAGCCATTTATGAGCACCACAGGGGTCAAGCCAGGAGCAAATAATTTTGCTTGGAGCCACCGGGGATAACATATTATTACTTTGGGAGCTATCTATCCACATACATGGAAAGTTCTCTTTAAAAATAACTGCAGCTTGAGCTTTTAAACATTCATATTGTACTTGTGTAATTTATTGCGTTTTCAATTATATATATATATGTGTGTGTCTGTCTCTATATATTTTACATACTATATTCATCCATGCCTAGCTAGGAAGCTCTTTGCTGGAGGCAGGTGCAATTCTTGAGGTGAGATAAATTCAGCAGACATATGGTGGTCTACAATACATATTCAATAGGTTACCGTATTGTCCTGGAAAGATCCCCCTCCTCCATCCAGACCAGATTTTGGAACAACCACAATAGAGAGAAAACCTCTGAAGCACCCATACCAGTTTTTACGTAAGACCCATTTCAGGAGCATTTAATTAGTACTGTATAAACCTCCAGCCAAGCTGGATACATTCAATAAAGCTGTTAGCTCTTTACAGAGTCTCAGGGCACGTCTTCACTACCCGCCGGATCGGCGGGTAGCAATCGGTCTATCGGGGATCGACTTATCGCGTCTAGTGAAGACGCGGTAAAATCGATCCCCGATGGCTCTGCCGTCGACTCCGGAAATCCACCGCGGCAAGAGGCGGTAGCGGAGTCGACGGCGGCGCGGCCGCGGTCGACTCGCCGCCGTCCTCACAGCCAGGTAAGTCGACCTAAAATACGCCACTTCAGCTACGCTATTCACGTAGCTGAAGTTGCGTATCTTAGGTCGACCCCCCGCTGTAGTGTAGACCTAGCCTCAGGGTATGTGTATTAATTTTGGAACCTTAACTATGAAGCCATGATGGCTCCATAATCAAAGGCTCATAGCAGCCTAGGTTCCACAACAGTAACCTTGGCTATTCACCTAGTGCTCCATTAAACAATTAAAACTCGCCGCACTGGAGAAAACATTAGTATTCTTAGTTTACATGGGGTCCAACTTACTAAAAAGGAAACAGACTGTGATCATCTGCAAATCTCCTGCCTCTGACTTGAAAGGTCTCAGGGACTTGTGGCCAACTGATCTTCAGTTGGGACAAACTACTGCTGCCAGAATAGCTGCTATAGCTTATAGCTGTGATGAACAGGGGCTGTACCCACACAGACACTGGTCCTAAATAGGGATTGAATTTGTGTCCATCAGCACCAAATGCACAAGTCTCTGCCACTTGCACTAAAGAGGTAACTCTTCTGGCTCTGTAAAAGTAGAAGGCCAGTAAAGATAGTCTCTGGTATCCATGGAGAGCTATAACTGCTCACAGTGTGTTACACATGAGGTGATGAGCTGACCTTGATGAAAATGAATGGGGATGAGTCAAAACAACTACCCCCCGCCCCCTTGCTCAGTGCAGAAAACGGAGTGAAAGTTCACAGGCTGCCAAGCACTTCTTGCTGTGCAGAAACTCAGAACCGTGATAGGAAATAGCCAGCTGTATCCTGGCTTTGGATACATATATTGGGCTCCCATTGGCATCAGTGGGAGCTGCACAGGCATATCCCTACCCAGAATACGGCTGTAGCCAGTTTTCTTTATTGGCATCTAGAGATGTTCAGGGGCAGTGTTCGTCCTCTGCATCACTTTTCCTTCTGCTTTATTATGGGGTCAATGATCGGAAAGAATTTTAGGGCCAAATCCTGAAGTCTTTACTCAGGCAAAACACCCAGTCAAGGGGCAATATCCTGAGGGATGTTGAGCACCTTCGGCTCTCTCTGGAGCCAATAGAATTTGAAAATGCTCCATTCCAGTGAGGCGTTGACCCAGTGAAAGCTTTTCCTGGGTGAGAGACCCCAAGATTTGGCCTGTAATGTTTAATATTTAAACATGACCATTTGCTAAACCTCCTAGGGGATTTAGATACCCAAACTAAGCCTAAATGCCAGTCTTCCGCTAAACGTTCTGCCACCATTGAAATGAGATGAAAACGAGTCCAACAGCCTCCAGTGATGGGCTCCTGTAACGCATCAAGCAGTAGCAAAATGGTCACCATCACAAGTTGGCTCAGACATGCCAAAGTTCACTGAGAAAACCCCCCCGACATCTGGGCCATATATATCTGGAGTGACCCCAATGCTTTCAGTGTTGGGTCCTTTCCCTATGCTTGATCCTTCATGTGCATGAACCAGACAGCACCTTGTGTGAGTATCTTCTTCATGCTCCATGGGGAAAATACAGTGCTTCTCAGCATGTGAACTTTCCAGACTGACTCACTAAGCAAGATCAGGTGCAGTTGGACTCCTCGCTATGGTCTGCTACCAGCTGTTTCGTGTTTGAAGTGTTTGAAGTGATTCAACCATCTCCTAGAGCAACCCCGACTACTGGCACCCGATGAAGATTATTTAAAGCCGCTTAGTTCGTTGCTCTTCTTATACCCCAGGAGATGATCTCATGTGTCTCCTTTTATTGGTCATCCTTGCTGGGCAGAGGTTTCACGCTAAACCCTTCGGATAAGACAATAAAATAATGGCCATGTTGGTTTTGGTAGCCGGCCAAGCTAGCAAATCTTCCCAAAAGGAGAGCTTGTCACCAGCACACACAGCTCTGTTTGTCAAGCGTAAATCCGGTCTCGCAGCAGCGGTCTGAGCGCTGGAATTTAAGGTCAGTGAGTTTTATAAGTGGGGGAAAGGATTTGTTTTCTGAGTTAGCTCAACTTATTCTTCTCGGGGCCAGATCCTCAGGTGGTATAAATCTGCATAGCTCCACTGAAGTCAATGAGTCTCCTCTGATTTACACTGGCCACGGATCTGGCCCCTAAAGATTTACCTGTCTGCCCTTCCTAAAGGGGAGCAGGAGACAACATTCCTCAGAGACCCTACCGGGCAAGCTTTTGCATCAGAGTTACAGCATTAACAATCTCTGGCCCCACCGCCCTCAGGCACTCTGTGCCCCTGATCCTCCATGTTTGATCTTTAAAAAAAAATGGTGGTTTTGCCCCAATTACTATTTTTTGTTTAATATTAATAACATTGTCCCCAAAGCCTTTGGCTGGCTGCAGTGAAGGCCTGTTGACAGTTCCATGCAACGTCATTCACTTGTCCCCCTCCCCAGACCTCATCCACCTGATTTAGCACATGACCTTCTCCCACTACCCATCCTCTGCCCTGACCGATTCTGAGGGCTTGGTTCCATTCCATGGTGGGAATCGGGCCTTAGGAGATGTATCCAGAATTGGTGCAATGGGTTTGTTGAGGGACTTAGAGGAGCAAGTGAATGGAGGTTTTCTGTTACACAGAAGGAGGCAGAGAGCCAGCAATTTACCCTAACCAGGGTTATATTAAAGGGAGAGGCACCCCAATTCTCTAGGGGGACCAAGTGGTCCCCACTCGGTTCTCATTCAGTTCAAAGCAGCTTCTACTCCACACCACTGAACCCTGGAGCATGAGCAAGGAACCTCCCACTGGCTTTTCCATACAGAGATGACTGGGGCAGGAGGGGGTTCATGAGGGCTCCCTACAGCCACTAGCTTTGCAATACTGGCTGAACCAGCCCTGCCTGAGGCAGCCATTTTGAACCCCTCCTCAGATCTCCATAGCTACCATCTCAGCCTGTCATGTTGACAGCCTGTCTTTCTGACTCTGTCATACACCCAGCTCAGGCCTTGCCACCAGTTCTCGAAAGCCGCAGCAGCTGCAGTTTATTCTGACTGAAAGGGCTACAAATACTGTGTGACCATCCTCATCGGGTATTCCCTTCTAGTCACCGCCATCGAAAGAGCAAACCTCTAGTAGCCTCAGGGGTTGCACATTTTGGAGGTGGCAGCAAAGGATTCAGGAGTGAAAGGGTTGAGGCTGCCTGAATTAACCAGAGCTGGGTCTGAGGGGCTAAATTTGGATCTGGATTTCCAGTGCCATAAGGCTGGGGGGTGTTCAGAGCTGAGGGTTGGGTTCAAGCCCATCTCCAACACTACCACAAGAAGACCTTCCTGAGTGAGGTCCTGATCCAAACCCACTGAAATCAAAGGGAGAGTTTCTACTGACCTCAATGTTCTTTGGATCAGGCCATGAAATAGCTGTACTTTCTGGATCCACAGTGACAACTGCTGGGGCTCCTTTAGGGTACCTGAAGAGGAGAGTCTGTCTTCAACACCTCCTGAAAGGCACAGCTCCCAGGGAATTTCCATATGGCTTTAACAGCAGGTAGGAAAGACGTACAGACAAGGAGGGAGAAAACAGGGACAACCTTTGAAACTGTAGCACTACACTAACGCTAATGGCTATGCCTGGATTAGGTGAGGCAGTGCCAGTAAAAAAGGTTAACGATTTGAACACTGGCATTTTCCAGACTGTCAGCTGCATGAATTTCTTTGAGAACATGGGCTCTTATCCTGGGGGTTGCGACCCACCGCATGTACATGAACAGGTGTCAGAGGGTCGTGGCCATTCTGCCTTTCCCAGATTGCTAAATGGCTAGATTGGAAGAGGGCACCCATTATGGGAAAGGCGGAGAACCACTGGAGGACGCATACATGCCAGAGATAGACTTGAGCTCCAAAGCTGAGATCTGGATCCCAGTTCCAAACTTCTCTCCACATAGAGTTCAGGGATTTTGATTCAAGCCCATTATAGAAAAGGGACCAACTGCAAAATTCACTTCCCATAGTTAATATAGACACATAAGGGGCATGAGTCTGCTCTCCCACTGGGCTAACACCATTGACTTCAGTGGAGTGACTCCTGATTTGCATCGGTGCAAGAGGGAGCAGAATCAAAGCCCAGTGTGTTTGCACCACTTCCTAAGGGTTTCTCCGTGCTGGCATCTAGCACATCTGAGCACAAAATGTCTCAGAGGCATTAGGAACTGCTTCTTGTAGACACAGACATTTGCTTGGGAGATACTAAAAATACTCTACAGCTTGTTCATTTTCAGTTGACAGTGCACCAGTGAGACAACTTAAAAACATAGAGCCAAATCCTGCTGCCCACTTACTCCAGGGAAACTGAGGGCAGGACCTGGCTCTTGATTTGGAAATCTCCTTCAGAGTCTGTCCAGGGGGACATATTCGAGCAAGACAAGGACAGCTTTCTCGTGAATGAAACTTTTACCCAGTAAAGGGACAAAAATCTCTCTCTGCCACGGATAGCTGTGTGGTCCAAGGCCAAGCACCTTTGAGACTGGGGATCTGTGCTGAACCACCATAGCACCCAGGATAATGCCTGTTTGTGGCTCTTCTGTAAGGGTCATTTCTGAGCTTCAGCTTTTTTCCAAGCCAGGCAAGTCTCTAGGAAAGAAGAAGGAGGAGAAAGAAAATGAGAGAAGTTGCAGGATAAACGTGTGAACACAAATTAACCAGCTTCCTCCGCCTTCTCCTCGGCCCGCTGCTGACATCGACGAGCGAGCCCATCATTCACATCCCAGGCGCACCTCCTCCTGCCAGGACACCTTCCCGAGCTCATCTATCAAGCGCTGTGGGAGGGCCACACTGAGCAAGACAGCCTGCCCCTTGAGAATGTTGCACTGACGTGGACTCCCCGTTTCCCCTCCCTGGCCCCAGTCACAGCTATTGTTGCTAACGGGGGCTGTGTGCTGATGGTTAGATGATCCTGGCTGGAATTCCCTCTGCTACAGTAACCAAGAACATCCTACTAAACTTGAAGTGGCTCCTTTCAAGTCCCCTAAGAAACTGGCTATCTTCTTATGGATGCCAATGAGGTTGTTATACAGGGAAGAGAGGAGGAAACCAAATTTATTCAGGTGCAAAAGGCGTTGTATAATCAGAGGTGCTGGAACTCGGGGTGCTGAGGGTGCTGGCACTGCCGCACCCCCTGGCTTGAAGCGGTTTCCATCATGTACAGGGTTTACAGTTTGGTTCAATGGCTCTCCGCACCCCCCACTGTACAAACTGTTCCAGCGCCCCTGTGTATAACTGACTCCACTTGGAGCAACAGAGCGTTTGAACCCAAGACCTTCAATACTCAAAGCACAAGCTGCTACCACGTAAGCTAAAGGACTAAGCCATTAACTAGGATCAGTAGTAGAATCATAAGCCTCTTATATGGACCACCCACTAGAAGGGAACAAAGATCCGCAGTCTCCTAGTGGAGGTCACAATTAGAGCTGGTCAAGAATTTCTCAGCAAAACTTCTTTTTTTGTTGAAAAAGGCCGATTTGTCCAAAGCAAAACTGTTCATGAAGAAGACGAGTGGTGTGTAAGCTTGAAAGCTCGTCTCTCTCACCAACCGAAGTTGGTCGAACAGAAGATATTTCCCCACCCACCTTTCTCATGAAACTGAGGCAGTTTCGACAAATCTCCTGAGTCAAAAAGGTTTGGAAAAAAGTTTTGGCTTTTCAAAGGAAAACGACGTTTTATTCAGAAATGTTAGTAAATTTAGACCCCCAAAAAAGGTTAAAGGGGAAAGATTCAAAATGGAAATGAAACATTACAATTGATCCAAACTGTTCTCCCCTCTCCCCCGCCCCCCTCCCTCCAGTTTTTCAGTTAGTGGAAGTTTTTGAGATTTCAATTTTTCATCCCGATTCAGGACACGAAAACATTTTGAAATCTCAAAAGTTCTCACTGTTCTTCTTTCCTGTTTCCTGTGGCCCTAGTTGCACTTGGAGGATTAACTATCGACAGTCAAGAGTAGGAAACTCAGCTTTGCTTTTAGGAGTTAAATGAACACGCTGGTCCTCCTGTCCCAGGGTTTGGAGCATCAATCCTGTGACTCCCTTCTTTCCCCTCACTCCCAACCTGCGCACCCACCAGTGCAGCAGGGGAGCAAAATAAGCATGGGACACAGATGTGATGGGTGCCTCTTCGTGGTTACAGAGATCAGAGAGCAGAAATGGGACTGATTCCCCCTCAGATGGGATCTCAGTCAAAGGGCAAAAGTGTCATACCAAGTTCAAACCGGGGCTGGGATCCAGCGATGTGAGTGAGCGGGTAAATGTGACACACCCGGGACAAGTCTCACACTGACGTCTCCTGCTCTGCGCTGGGCTCTTCTTTTTTCCTCTTCCTCTTGCAGAAGCCATGGAGCCCACAGAAGCAAGCAAAGGTGAATTGGGGCATCCCCTATGGTAGGTCAGGCTCAGGAGCATCCAAAGGAAACCTAGTTGGGGACAGGGAGAGGAAAGAAAGAGAGAGTTTTTGAAATCAGAGCAGCGCTTGCTGATGGCTGGGAAGGAGGGTGGGCAGGGATGGTCAATCACTGCCTTCCTTTGCAAGACACACTTCCCCCCAACCCCAGATGCAGAACTCCTGGCCCCTGGCAGCCTCCTCTCCCAGTGCAGAGCCTCCTATCTCCAGCCTTCCCCATGTCAGATGCCCCCAATCACATTCTCCAAAATTTTCCTTTCCAGTAAAAGAAGAGGGGGTTGAACCAAACACATGCTGCCCGTGGAAGCCTGTGAGCTGTAATTCCCACATGCACAGAAATGTAGATAGTTTGCACAGTCTGCTAAGCTAATGAATATTACAGGGACCTTAAGCTTAGGCTCATTGGGGTGTTTTAACAAAGCTTAGCGATATATACCCAGCAACCGCAATTAATGAGAAGCAGCTGATATCAAAGCTCAGTGTCTCCTTGTCCATTTTCAGTGGATCAAATCATGCCCCAAAGCACAGCCCACATTAGGGAGTAACAGCTCTAACAGCTGCAAAATGTAATTATGCAAACAAAAGCCTTTTTTTTTTTTAAGACATGGAAGGGAAAAAATAACATCTGAAGTCAAACCCACCTGCGCTTTCCCCCATTTTAATTTTAGCATTTCTAACTTTGCAAATGATCAAATCTAGTTTTGCCAATGAGAAAGAGGGTAACAGTGATTAAAGTGCTGGAAAGCAGGAGTCTTGAACATAAATTTCTAATTTTTATGGCTAGGTCAGTCTAATCTCTGAAATACAGAGAGTCCTGAAGGAAACTTCAACTGGCCCCTCATCCCTATCTCAGCAAGGAAGGCAGTGTGAGCTAGTGAACAGGGCACGGGATTGGGAGCTTGGACTCTTCCAGTTCTGTCACTAAATTACCATCTGAGTGAGTCACTTAACTCCGCTGTAAAATGGGGATAATGAAACGCATCCAAGCTTTGAGATCCACGAGTGGGAATTGCTGTGTAAATTCTAGCATACGCTCCAGAGGGGCAAGTATTGCCCATAGTGGTTAGGAACGAATCATAGCTTCTGACACTGGTGAGCTGCTAACAGAGACATGCCTGATTCATACATCCTGTAACTTTGTGGAAATTCAGACCTGGACCTGTCTCTAACTTACACGGGGACACTTAGGAGAAAAGTAAGGACAACCTCTTTAGCTGCATTTAATTAAACTGAATACACTGGGCCAAGTGCTCTTCTTCGGCCCTGAGCCACCAATGCACTTTTGCATGTGCTTATCAACGAGTAGTCCCATTAAATATGTGCTTGAGAGATTTGCTGGTCGGGTCCAGAGTGAGTGCCGAATAAGTTCACTGCGTGAGAGCAGGATTTGGCCCAAAGGAGATTGTGCAAGAGAAACAGCATATATCTTGCTTTAAAAAAAAATCCATTTGGCATGTGACCCCGCCCCTTCCCACCCACAGGGTTACAAAATATCCCAAGCTGATAGTTACCCCAATGGAGAGAGTGCAACTAAAATCCCACTCGGGGTGGCTGCTTGTCAGTAGCTCAGCTGGCTCTCAGGGGGACATGCTAAGCTCCTCGAGGCCATGGAGAATGTTTGACTGACCTTCCGGCTTCCAGCACAGCCATTCAGTGCCCATTAAGAGCCCTTCAATTCCCAGCACTGTCATTCCAACATGGCAATGAAAATCACATCATTCCCATCCAGTAACCTGGGAACCAGATACCAGAGCGCAGCTACCTAGTGGGCTGGCTTTATCCTCTGTGCTTTTGCCTGACTTTGTCTTTCCAATCAGAGCCCAGCTACTAATATAGAGCAGATAGCAAGTAAGGGACGGAGTCCCTTTAATACACTTCTCCAGCCGCCCATCTCCCCACCTTCCCCTTCATTTGACAGCCTTCCGTGTACCTGTCTAGCAGGCTCCCAAATTAAAAAGGCCCCAATGCTACCTCTGAGGCTCAGAGTCATGAACAATGACAACAGGCTCCTTAATGAGTCTTCCTGTCTGCAGGGTTTCTTAGCATAGTGGCAGCTCTGTGTGTGTCTCTCTGTGTGCTGCTGCTTTTTATTATAAGCCAGCAAAAGGGTCTTCTGAGGAAACAGCTGACAGGGAGCAAAGTGCCACTGGACGAAGCTGTCTGAAGGCGAGATCTGAAGCTAGCTTTCTCTCAGTGTAGCTACACTCTGTGACTTTAGGTGGCAGAAAGGAATTCTCTGCGGAACCAGTCTGGTATACTTGCAAATCTGCACTGAGAGAAAGAGCCAGTGAAAATGCCTTGATCATTTTACACTGAGGTAACTGCGCCAACCTCAGTTGCTGCTGATTTACGCCAGTGTAAGCAAGCGGAGAATCAGGCTCAGCGAACCTACTTCAGCTCCTGTTGCAGACAGTGGGCCAAGTTCTGCCCTATGGACCCGATCTAGCTCCCATTAAAGTCAATGGAAAGACTCCCATTTGACTTCAATGGCACTACTGCCTGTGAAACCTCAGCTGATGTCAGTAGGTGTAAATTTGGCTCATCAGGAGCCAGATGGGGCCCCGTGTTTGAGTCAATGAATATTTTTGTAAAGATAGAAAAATTCTCCTCAGCCCCTGCATCCCCCAACATCAGCGATGGGCCTGAACAAAATCACCAGCTCTGTCTCAAATTTGGGGGTGGTCAAAATCTGAATCCAGATTCAAATTTCTCAGCATACACATGATGTGGGCCCAACTGTAGCTAAAAATTCCTTCTGAAATCCAGGCGTACTGCAGAACTTCAGGACTGTTAAGATTTTTAAACTATTTAACAGGGTTTTACCACCTGCACCTAAAATGGGCAAACATATTTCGGGGATCTTTAAAAACCCACAGGCCAGATCCTTAGCTCATGTAAATCAATGTAGCTCCTTTGGAGTCAATAGTGTTAGGCTGATTTACATCAGCTGGTGATCTGGCTCCCAGATATAGGGAAAACAAAATCTAGCCCATAATATCCATCAGAACTAGGCCCTAGAAATGGTACCCTCTTGAAAGTACAGTTGTGGGCATATGTCAAGGGTAACAACGCCCCACCATTTTTAGGGAAATGGGACATTGGGACAATTTCCAGGGAAATTTCAAGACACACTGTCAAGATAAAAATCCGAAGTCATAGTGCAATGAACCTGCTACCTCACTATTGGGTAGTTTCCTTGCACCCCGGATGAGCTAGATGGAAATGATCTAGTAATATTCACCACTCACATAAGAAGCATAAAATTAATTGAAGCTTGAGGAGTTGCAACCATTTATGCCAGTGGTGAATTTGAGCTCATATACTTTAGGGCAGTGGTTCTCAAAGCCGGTCTGCCGCTTGTGCAGGGAAAGCCCCTGGCGAGCCAGGCCAGTTTGTTTACCTGCTGCATCCGCAGGTTCGGCTGGGAGAATGTGACAGTTTGCCGCTCCAGGCCAATGGGGGCTGCAGGAAAGGCGGCTAGCACATCCCTCGGCCCGCACCACTTCCCGCAGCCCCCATTGGCCTGGAGCGGCAAACCACAGCCAGTGGGAGCTGCGATCAGCTGAACCTGTGGACACGGCAGGTAAAGAAACCGGCCCGGCCTGCCAGGGGCTTTCCCTGAACAAGCGGCGGACCGGCTTTGAGAACCACTGCTTTAGGGCCCAATTCTGTCCCTTCATACACACAGACTAACCTCATTGAAGTTAGTGGGAATTTGGGCCTGAGCCAAAGTCCACTGAAGTCAGTGGGAGTCAAATCCAGTGACTTCAGTGGGCTTTGAAACCTGCACTATATGTAGAGTAAGGTACTACTCAATGGGACAGAGTCTGATACCTTATGCTACAAGTAGCTCTGTGAAATCAATGGGGCTGCCCTTTGAGTAATGTATTATTCAGTGCAGGCAAGGCTATCAGAATTGGACCCAGTGTGAGAAAGGATGGCAGGATCAGGCCCTTACATTGTTACCATTTAAAATACTTTTACAAGTCAGATTTGTTTCCCATTATTTATGCTGCTTGTTTCCAAATTTTTCAGCTTGGACAATGAAACTCGACAGCTGGTTGACTTTTGTTCATAGCTAGTTTCCGTTTGTTTTTCTCACACACAGCACTATTGCATTTCCAGCACTCCAAAGAAATGTTAAAATTTAAGAAAAATGAAAATGGGATCTTCTTGGATTTTAATATTAAAAACCCATGGACATTTGTTTAATATTATTAATGGATCAAATCAATCCCTGGTGTGTGCAAACCAACAGAGTTACCCCAGTGCTAAATTCAGCCCATTATGTCTTGTAAAATTCATTGCATTTTGCGCCCAAACGAATTATTATTACTGATATTATAGTAGCACCTAGAGGCCCCTTTGTGCTAGGCACTGTACATACATGGCAAGAGACAGTCTGTCCCAGAGAGTTTACAGTCTAAACAGACAAGGGGGGAAGGAGAAACAGAGGAGCAAAGTGACTTTCTTAAGGTCACCTGGCAGCTCAGTGGCAGATCCAGGAGTAGAATTCAGCGCCCTGGACCACACCATATCTCTGACCATGCTGTCACTGTACAGTAAGTGTGAGTACAATAGGTAGATAGTGTGTCCCTTTAAGCCCAGGCAGGCAGGTAGTACTAACAATAGATCTCCCCATTCTCTGGTCAAGCTGTGTTAATCTTGGCTCTAACATGTATCCTGGGCAACATCATTCTGCCAGCATTTCCCTTTGCTAACTATCTGCCACTACATACAGACCCACAATGAGCCAGCAGCTCACATAAGGCGCTGGCAAGCCTGACATAACTGATAGGAAATCCTTATTCTAGGCAAATGGCCACCTAGAAGGAACTAAAGACAAGTTTTAATCAAGCTGAACCTGGAGATAACAAACATTTCGCATATGGTCTGTACCGCAGCCATGGAATTTCCTGCTGAATTGACATCTTCCTGCCCGGGCTGGTATTTACCGTTGGTGCTCTGCATCTCAGCCCCCTAGGCCGGGTCCAAAGCACGAGGAGCCTGATCCAAAGCCCATTGAAGCTTGAGGCTTTTCATTGACTTTGATGGGCTTTGGATCAGGACGTAGGCAATCAGGGAGACAATTGGCCAGATCCTCAGCTGGTGTAAATTGATTTCGTTCCAGTGGAGTCCCTGCTGATTTACATCAGCTGAGGATCTGGCCCCATGAGAGCTTCCAGAGGAAACCAGAGCTGACAAAAAAGTAATGGCCAATACCAAAAGAAAGAGTAACCATAAAATAGCTCCTAAGTGGCTACCATTGACTGTGTGGATGGGACTTTGCTCACGGTACAACAGGTCCAATCAGGGTGCCGGCTCCAGCTGGACAGGCCTTTGCTCTGCCTGCTTATGTCTCCAGGGCCTCATCCTTGCTGCTGTTGAAGCTGATGGCAAAACTCCCATCGACTTTAATGGGAGCAGGTTCAGGCCCTCATTCAAAAGGAAGGGGGAATGGGAAAGGCTGAGGATTCTTGTAGGACCCTTGCATGACTTGCCCTTCCCAACTCAGAATCAGCAAGAGAGGAAGACGGCAGCTACTACCACGAATGGAGCCCAGGACTCAAGAATCCAGAGCACCTAGAGAAGCTGCTCAGATCCAGCAAACACATGTTCCTTGTCCTTATACAGCTACCTCCAGTTCACTTCACAAGCTCATTTTAGGCCAAGACCTTTCCCCTTCTGTGTTACACTTTCTCTATTAAACAGGGGTAAAAAATTACTTACCAGACCTCACAGGGAGGCTTAACTAACAAACATTCGCAAAGCACTTTGGGATCTTTAAATGAAAGTTGCTATGGGAAGTGCAGACTGTTATTATTATCAATATGCTGTGGCCCTGTTTCAGGACACTGAAATAGACAGACGGTCAAATTTCCTTACTATGGACCTACAAGCAGGCTCACCCCGGTTCTGTGATATTTATTCTGCCAACACTTGCCACAGCATCACTCGGGTACCTTTCTCCTTGGACATTAGCGGATCCCAGGACAGACTGACTTAGCTGCAGACACAAAACCGTCACCAGAACCTGGGCGGTCTGACTGACAGGACCCCAGCTTCCATTATGGAGCTATTGATGTCTTTAGGGAAACTTGTCGCACGGAGGCTTTTAAAAGTGACCCCTCTGCCTTCCATTCAGGGAGCAGACAATGATGAATGAGCCTGGAAGAATGGAAGCAAGCACAAACTGAGCCTAATGCTCCTGTTCTTCTTGAAAAGGTAGAAAAAGGATCTTGAAGGAGCAAGGAATAATTAAAAAATAAATGAACTAGCTTCAGTAGCGGTGACAGAAGCCCTGTTTGATTTGCAAGAGCTGGGCATGCTTCACAGAGCTGCGCTGCCCTTTCTATTCAAGGGAGAAGATCCTTTGGATAAAGCCCTGTGCAGCAGAGAAAAAATGCAGGATGCATTAAAAATGTTAAGCCAGAGAATTCTCTTTAGTCAATTGCACAACCCCGGGCCGTGTTTGTCACTGTCACAGTGATGAATTGGGCACTGTCTGAAATCAGCATGCTCACTTTAATAATGTCACTTTCTCTGAGTCCTAATAAATGTCTTTCTGAACCAGCTGAACAGAACCTATTCCTTAGCCCAGCAATTATTGATTTCACTGGGTTTTGCTTTTCAACCCCGGCTATTCTTAACAGCCAGGTCAGGCTGATGAAACGGGAAATCTTTATTTTAGCTTGGACTTTCCATGCTGTCTTTTCCTCTCTTTCTCAGTTGTATGCCAAGAAGCAGTGTAATCTTGTGGTCAGAGCAAACGAATGGGAACTGGGACTTCTAGGCTTTATTCCCAGCTCTGCCACTGACTCACTGTGTGGTCCTGAGGTAGTCACTTCTCGAAGGGCCTGTCTACACTGGGGATTGGTGCACCAGGACGAACAACTAGTGTAGACATGGTGCACCAGGGCAACAGGTCTAAAAAAACCCTAGTGTAGACATGGTGCATCGGTGATGCAACATGTCTATATTAGGGATTTGTACCAGTGCAAAAATTGGTGTAGCTAGAAGGGTGCAAAAATCCTCAGTATAGAGAAGCCCTCAATCTCCCTATATGTAAAATGGTTAATGTATTTATTAGTTACCTCCCAGGAGGGTTGTGTGGCTTAATGAATACTGATAAAGTGCTATGAGATCTTAGTTAGAGAAGCGCAAAGGGACAAAATTCTGATGTGATTTACACTGGTTTAAATTCAAAGAAATTCAGGGGGCCTGAATCACTGGTGCCCTGCCCCTTGTGCAGTGATTTACGCCAGTGAAATGTGAAAGTAAAATGCTACCATTGCATTCTGATAACATTTTACACCTGCTTTACAATGATATAAATGACAATGCAAGGTGAAGGGTGACAGTGAATTGGGCCCAGAGGAGTTACTACAGGAATAACTGGAAGAACTGAGTATCAGAGGGGTAGCCGTGTTAGTCTGAATCTGTTAGACTAACAGAAGTATTGGGAGCATAAGCTTTCGTGGGTAAGAACCTCACTTCTTCAGATGCAAGAAGTGAGGTTCTTACCCACGAAAGCTTATGCTCCCAATACTTCTGTTAGTATTAAAGGTGCCACAGGACCCTCTGTTGCTTTTGGAAGAACTGAGGAATAAGAGTGTCTACCTGGGGAGTTATACTGGTATAACTTGTAAAACTTTCCCATGTAGACAAGCCCTGAGATAAGAATCTGACACTGCAATAAAAGATGTGTACATTTGTCCCTACTGTTTATTCCTCCCTTGAAGTCATAGGACTAAATTTATCTACAGGGCAACTCTGCTCCTGGCAGTTTGACCAATCACCTGCATCTTGTGGTATCATGTATTGTTACCCTTAAAACGGCTACGGTCATACCCACTGGGCTCTGCTTCGGATGAGGGAAGAATCAGGTGAACCCTCTTTTCACACGGCTAAAAGCAGAGTTGCACTGAAAGACAAGGTTTGTCATGATGTGTCACTGGCCCTTTAATTGTCCTGGCAAAGGTTTGCACAGAAATTCTGAGGTTTCAATTCATGTGATTTTTATGCCACTCCAATTTTGTTTTTCTGATAAATGTGATCAAATTTGCTTTTAATTCCCCCACTAGAAAAATGTTAAATTTTACACTTTGAACTCCGAATTTTAAAACTGCCTTTTGCCCCCAGCAAGACAATTCTTCTTGGGAAGCGGGCTGATTTTCAATGGAAATGGGTCCCGTGTTTTTGCAAAAAATTTGTGAGGTGAGACCAATGTCCTGGTAAAATGACCTAGTACTGGAAAGTGCTCACATACCATGGTGATGGGTGTGGTATGAGGACCTGAATAGAATAAAATAGCTTGTAATGAAATATGAAAAAATGCCTTCAAATTTCAAGTTGTTTCCCCTTCATGCTGGATATTCCAGCCATCTCTGACCTTTATAGCCAAGATTTTCAAATGTGATCAGTGATTTTGGGAGCCTGATTTGAGACACCTTAAAAGAGCTGGACAAGTAGACAGTGCTGAGCACCCATTCTCTGACCATCAGGCCCCTTTCAGGTGTCTCACCTGGGGCACCCCAAACCACTGTCACTTTTTAAAACCTTGGGCTTCAAGTGTGTCAGAATTGTGAGCAATGCCCCAGCATAGAGGCCTACGTGAAGAGATTTATGACATAATTTTGTGGTTTGAGCATTGGCCTGCTAAACAGGGTTGTGAATTCAATCCTTGAGGGGGCCACTTAGGGATCTGGGGCAAAAATCAGTACTTGGTCCTGCTAGTGAAGGCAGGGGGCTGGACTCGATGACCTTTCAGGGTCCCTTCCAGTTCTAGGAGATGGGTATATCTCCATATATTATTATATTATTATTTTACACTGTAATCCAGTTCCAAAAGCCAGCAGACTCTGGAAAGCACAGATCTGGACTCAAATTGGGCTGGGTTCATCTTTACTCTTGACTGTTGCAACGAATCCAGTCACCTAGGCCTTTAGTAGTCACTACTGCACAGTGTGTAATGAGGCCTTAAGAACTTAATGAAAATTACAGGGATGGAATCCAGAGACCACTGGCTCTAAAATCTATCACTTAAAATAATGGAGCATCTATCTCCTTTAGCTATTAGCAGTACAGGGCCATACTGATTGCATCCAGGAGAGGGCATGCCTCACGTATGCACCAGCCACTTCATTACACTCCTCTGTATGCCAGTTGCTGTAGAGCTGGCTAATTTTACCAGAGTATCCACATTATTTAATCTGTTTTTTTATTTCCACTTCTAAAATTATGGTTATTATTTTTTCACACACCTTGGATGCCTCCCTCATTATAACCAACCTAAGGCAAAACCCAATTAAGAGCAGCAACCCATAATTTACAGCGGGATACTTTTTTTAAACCGAAGAGACCGGAAAAGGACTAAATCAAAAAGAAATTCTGTCCCTTTAAGAGGAGATAATGAACCAAAGCACTGTTTCTTGTGCCCGCATGTTTGCTGAGAATTGCTAATTAAAACATCACTTCTGTAAAGTATGCTGATCCCATTGATTCTTCCCCCCACACAGTTAATTTGCTGCTAGGAAGGCAAAGTCACAAGGGTCCTCATTATAAAAATTTCACTGGCTGCAGCTAATGGTTGTAATTAATAGGTGCAATAAATTTCAAATGGCCAGCCAGGGTGTTCATTAGTTTCAGGCTGACTCAGCACCAGTGGGGTAGCCTGTTACTTAAAAACCCATTTTCAAGCAGACGTGGCGGCGGGGGCCAGGGGGAGGCATCCCATGGTATATACAGTAGATCCATATCTTTCCATAGATAGCAGAGCTGAGTGAATAGTTCATAGCAAAAAATATTGTTTGTCCCTTTTTGTCCTACTTGTGAATTTTCCAAGCAAAAACTCAAAAGGCATGAAGACACTTGACTCAAAAGGCAAGTCAAATGGGGCCAGATTTTCTAAAGAGCTCAGCCACCAAAATGAGCTCTTTTGAAAATCTCTCCTTTAATCTCTCTGCGACTCAATTCCCCATCTGTAAAATGAGCATAAAAAAATCCTTCCTTTTCCCCACCCTTTGTCTGTCTTATCTATTTCGATTGTAACGTCTTTGGGGCAGGGACTGTCTTGCTGTGCATATGTACAGCACCTAGCACAATGGAGTCTCGATTTATGTTAAGGAGTTTAGGTGTTACTGTGACACAAACAAACCATAAATAATAATGTTACTCCAGGCTTGGATCAAATGCCAACAAAATGGCTTGCGTGAACCACAGAGCTACATGTGTCTGAGTGAAGCCCCAGTTGTACAGATGTGTCTCTGCGATGGACTTGGGCATGTCTAGCACATCTCCTGGTCCTTATTTCTCTGGTAGGGTGAGCTGATGGGAGCTTGACATAGAGAGCCTGTGTGGTGTCATCTGTGGGGGGATTTTTTTTTTTTAATATTTTCTTTTTTCAGGAGAGGCCTAGTCAAAGAAATGTTAACAGCTGGCAGATGCACAGACATCCTGCAGCACAGCAGGGCCTAAGAGAGCAGCACCTCTGCATTCTAGTTCTACTATATCTAGTGTGTGACCTGCCCTCGCCCGCAGACCTCTCATCACCCATGAAACCTTCCTTGTTGCTGAATGCAGGTCCCGAACTTGTGAAGTGCTGAGGGTGCTTCATTCCCAGGACTGAGCTCTTAGTTGAAAAGTCCCTCATGACTGGAGAGGCAGCATGTCCAGCTATATCCTCCATAAGCCTCTTGGCTTTCCTCCTCAGTAACCCTATCTGCACAGGCTTCCCACAGAATCTATTGTAGCTGTGGGTCAGATTTCATGAGGTGCCAGGTGCTTCCTGCAACATGCTCAGCACCCTCGCCTCTGATTGACACCTCTGGGAGTTGAGGGCTCTTGGCACTGTGCTGAAGTAGTGCGGCACATTGCAAGGTCAGGCCCTGAGGCTGGATGGACCGGGTCAAACAAAAGAAGAACCAACCTGAACCATTGCAACGAAAGCTTGGAAAATTGAGGAAATTCGGTCTCCATCCAATGTACACCCATAAATGAGGATGAGACAGGAGAGAAGGAAAAATGAACTGCAAATCTCCTGACATTTCCCCCCTTCATTATCCATGGAACAGGTACAGTGTGGGCAAACTTCCCCATCACTAGCCCAGCAATGCGCCGCAGCCTCACCCTGGAAAGAGGGACCACCACTAGGATATAAGAGGGGAGCTCAGTCTCCATGGCCCATTCAGTGCCTGACCCCTCTACTGAGACTGCCAACAATGGTCCTGTTAGGATGAGCAGGATTTTTGGACACTTGCCCATGAGTAACTGGACTAAGACCCATCAACGCAAAAGACACAATTAAAAAGAAACTGGAACCACACAACGACCCACCTTGAGCTGAGAACCTCTCTACGATTCTCCACCCAGTTGACAGGGATTTTCCCAGGGTGAGCAGGTGGCAAAGCAAACTCTGGGTGAATGAACAGGCCAATTTTATCCCTGCAATGGCTTCATTGGGATGGATGTAGTCCAATGTACTTGGGTCCTGATCTCCAGCCACTGAAGTCAATGGAAAGACTCCCACTGACTTTAATGAGCTTTAGATCAGGCCCTTCATGATAAGATAGAGGGGACTGGCTAACAAGTGAAGGTGGGAATGGTCTCTGCGGCCCACTGAGACAGAACTAAATAAGAACAGCAGCTTCTTCCTTCCTTGTATCTCATCCCCCAACATCCTCAACTTAGAGCGAGTTAAATGAGCTTGAGGTGATTGAAGGGAAAGAGAAGCAGCCTCTTCCTTCATTACCCAACTGCTGCAGCTTTAATAAAGAATGGCTTTTCGGTTCGTTATCATCCGGCTGTAATTAAAATATTAATAATTGCAACTCCCTCCCTGGAGTCATTTATCATGGTCTGCAGGGAAATTGCTCCTGCTCATGGGATTGTCTTCCATGTGACCAGCTGACCCAGCAAGAAATCCAGAGCTTCAGCTCTGTCTGTAAGTAGGGGGAGGTGTGTTAACACAGGGCCCAAGTGTGACTTTGCCCTAAGCCCTGAGCAAGTTATCCTGCCCCTGGAGCAGGCCAGCAAGCAGATTGTGACTTAACAAGAATTCCCCCTTGCTTTGGTAGAAGTACCCTGTGCCAGGCTACCTGAACAGGTGTGCTGGCTGGCACATAGGGGAAGGATATGGCACCAAGATTCTGCCAATGCACATGGGGTAGGAGAGATCTAGCTGCCCTGTACAAGCTGCTCTCACCTATAGGCAGCTGCCAATGCTGGGATGCATAGGTGTGTCCTACTGTCCTGCACAAGCCAAGCCGCCATCTGGCCCATAACAAATACTGGCTAGGGTTTAGGGTGTCAATAGGTAATGGTTGCTCCTAGTAGCTTGACTGGCCCTCCTCTTTAGTTCTCAGTAGCTCTGAAAGGAATTAACAGTATTGTCGCAATCTGATTGCTCCCGTCTCTTTCTTTTCAGGGCAGGAGACAGCATTATTGCAATGACAATAAATAGCATGGGAAAAACAATGAAGAGCTTTGAACTTTTTTAGAGCTCTTCCTTTTGTTAGGGATGAGATTTCCAAAGCAGTCCAGGGGAGTGAGATCCATCTCTCCTGTTAAAAGTAATGGCAGGTGTGTGTACAGTCTTCAAGGCTGCTTTGAAAATCTCACCCTACGTTTGTCAGCTCAACTAGTCATTTTATTTTTGTTATAACCACAGTGGCAGAGTTGGCCTGAGAGTCTTTGCCTCATCTCCTAGAGAGCTAGGTCACAGAGTCCCGGCTGGGGTCAGAGGTGGAAGGGTGGCTGGAGAAGGGATTTCTACTAAATTAAACAAAAGCTTTGAGATGTTTCGCTTCAAAGGGAAGATGCCAGCGGAAACTCATCATCTCCTTGCTGCATTGGGAGGCAGGGATGTTATTAACCTCATTGACCCTAATTCAAGCACTGGAAGCTGGGGCCCAAAAGTCTGCTCCTTGATGTGGTCAGTAAAGTGTCTACACTTGAAGGTTAATATGGATTAAGGGAGTGTGTAAAAAGCTCAATAGTTATTCCTGAACAATTCCATGTGTGGACACCCTTAGAGCTGGTCTACACAGGGACTTATTCCTGATTAGTTTATTCTGAATTAGCTTAATTCATTTTGAAAGTGGATTAAGTTAATTCAGAATAAGGTAAATTATTCAGGAATAGCTATTCTCATTTAAATTCACACCCTACCTTCACCCAAATTAACTTCTTTGTGTAGACAAGTCCTAATATAGGCGCTTAGACCAGCAGGCAAAGGTTGCTTTAACTGTAAGGCCGCATGAGCTACTTTCAACTCTTGGATGACAACCAAGCCCATAGCTCACCTGACCCTGGAAGTCTTACCTCTTCTTCAGTAGATGCTTTGCAACCACCCTTGCTAGCATCCATTCCTGCAGCCACTTGTCCCAAGTCTTACTACGCCTTCCGTGCCTCCTATGAGGTCTTGTTTCAAATGCCCCTTCTGCCGCAGTCCCCAAGACACTCCTCCTGAGAATCCCTGCAAGGTCAACCCCATTTCCATTAGTGATGGGCCTGAAATAAAAGCCCAGAACCAAAACAACTCTGATTTTTTGGGTTGCTTGATGTTTGAATCAGGTCAATGGCAGAGACAGGCCCAAATATGCTCTAGGTAAAAAACATGCTCTAGCTGAGCTAGAAGGAATGGGCTTGATGCAGTTACCATAGGGTGAAAGTCTATGGCCTGTGCTTTGCAGGAGGTCAGATCAGATGATTGTAATGGTCTCTCCTGGCCCTAAAGTATATGAATCAATGCTCCTGTCATTATAATGGACCAAACCAGATCCAAATACTCCTCAAACTTTGGAGTGTTCAAAAATCAGAATCCAGGTCTTGCAGCTTGGGTTGTCTCCGGCTTGGCAAGAAAGTATTCCATCTGAAAAAAAAAAAAAAAAACTAAGGGAGAAAAAGACTTTGTGGGACGTGTTTGGCCATAGATCCATTTGTTTTTGACTGACAGAGGCAATGATAAGTGATCAGACCCAGCTCTCACCCTCCTACCCCAGCTGGGTTTCCATAGACCGCAGTGTTGAAAACATACATGTTGTTGAGTGTTTCTCTCTCTTTCTTTTTTAAGCGCCTGCTTTGCTAAAAGAAAAATCAATAGCATAAAGGGTAGTCAAAGCGAGTCTCAGGAGATGAGTATCTAGCCTGCATTCTGAAGACAGGCTGCCAATAATCTTGTTCTGATCAGCTTTGCCCGACAGCCACCGAAATATTAATGGGGGCTACAGCCGCTTCTGTTTGGGTATTTGAGATTCTTTGCAATCTCTTGGAGCCTGTTGACAATAAGAAGCAATTACCACTTAAAAATTGTGCCTGTAAACAAGTGCCAGCTTCCCGGCATCCTGATTATAAAGGTGGCATGTTGTGCACTCCATATTCATGAAACAAAGATACAAATTAACCCAGCCCGGCGGTTGGATTAGTCGCAGAATGAAGCGTTGCAATTACCGGAGATGACTGAGGCTAATCAGGATGAACGGGTACAGTGTAAGGAGAGCTGGGATCCTGGAAGAACTGTTTCCCCAATCCTTTTAAGCAACGTTCCCCATTTAAATCCCCTATCGTTATGAAAGTGTGGGGGGCCCCAGAGCAGCTGCACTGATCATTAGGAATTCATTCAGGAACAGCATGGCGATCTCAGGGCTGTGCATTCCACAGGAGTTTTGCCACAATTCAAGATGGGTTAATGTACCATTAACAGGAGAAGGGATTTTGCTCATTACTTTCCCAGCACAACAAAACATTTGGGTTTACGACAAAGAAGGTGGTTAAATGGGCTCGTTAATTTTTTTCCTTTCCTATTATTGCCGGTTAATTATCCAAGCTATCCAGGACTGGAGCGTTAACCATCAGAGTCCTGCTCCTTCACTAATAGCTAGCCAAGATCAAAGAAACAGGTGTCCACGTTGAGTCCAATTGAAGTCAATGAAGACGTGACTGCAGGATTGAGCCCTCATTGACACAAGTGATGGGGACCGGTTGCAATAGGCAAATTTTGTGAATTAGCAAATCCTGCTCCACCCCCCACCCCCGAAACCCAAACCAACCAAAAATACCCTAACAGCCTCACAAGATCTGCTTTGTTCAATTAATTTTGACTAGCATTGCTTAGTTTTAATTATTTACGTGGCACACTCTTGCTAACTCTCATGATTTACCATGAGTCTTGGGATGATATTTGGTGCTTTTCTGAAAGCCCCAGTTCCTGGAGTCATGTGAGAAGCTCAGCTTTCACTTTTTTATAAAAGGATAAGTGTGGAGGGAAAAAGCTTAAGCTCAAAGCTCAGACAGTAAGCCTCATGATTTTGGAGGTGTCTGACTCATGATTTTGAAATGCTTGGCTTGGGGATATAGTAAGCATGTCTTCCCACTGCATGACCAAATATGCAGGAGAATATAACGAAGTCTGATCAGCATGAAACCTCACCACAGCATTTTCTTTGCTGCTCAGTCTGAGCCAAGAAGCTGAGCGAGACCCTGCCAGGTTTTGAACTTGTGGATTATTGGGTTTGCAGACTAGCACAGTGAGAATGAGCACAGTTCTGCTGTATGATTATCATCTTTCGCCAATCACCCCCCGGTTTCTCCCACCCCACATTGATCTCACAGCATTAGCCACAGCCTCACAGAAGACGCTGGGACAAATCCTTGGCTGGTGCACTTTGATGTGGCTCCACTGAGGGCAACAGAGCTATGCCCATTTCCATCAGCCGAGGATTCAGCCCTCTGTGTTCGGTGCCGCCCTGGCCTCGAAGTGCAAAGAGGGTAGGGGAGACTGGGAGTGCAGGATGGAATCAGAGTAAAAGTGATTGGAGGGGCCTGTCTCTTTCTTGGACACCTGTGCGATCCCGCTAGAGAAAGAAGACAATAGAAGAGAAAGGGCTTTTATAATTACCTGGTGGCTACTTTCTGTGGGTCTAGTTAACCGGCACTCTGTCTCCATAGGAAATGGCCTTGGTTTGTGCCTGAACCTTTTGTTCAGAAGAGCTGCAGGTGGGGGAGCTTTGAACTGTGTGAGAAAAGCCCGGCACTAAAAAAGAAACTCAAAGCCTCCCTCCCAAAGACTTCTTATAGCAGTTGTGCAGCCCCGGACGCACCAAAGCCGCCTTTCAGCTCTGAATGGGGAGGAAGGGCTCTGAAAGGCCAACATCACCCCCCACCCCTCCTTTGTCTGTCCCTTTGCTAACCACCCCCTACCCCATTTGTCCTGCTAAACCTTCAAGGTCGTGCAAGGCTTCAATGCCCCCTTTCACTTGCTATTTGTTACCAAATAAATATGGGTGATTAAAAAGGGATCAGGAATCCGTGCAGACTGTAGAGGTGCCTGAGAAGGTGGAGTTGTCCTCTGTGTAGCCCATGGCTTTTAGCCCTACATGAGTTAGGAAACGCAATCACATAGGAATAAAAAGCCATAGACCACAGCCGAGGGCTTACTGAGGATAAGCCAGCCGTCTTTAGGGAAATAAAAAGAAAAAGGGAAAGGGAAAAAAAATAAAAATAATGAAACCCCTCTTAGTCCCTCGGAACTGGGGCCACCTGGACTCCATCTCTGACTCCCCAGAGTTCACAGGTTCCCGAAGGAAATTTAATTTAACTCCAGCTATGCCCCGGAGTAATTTGCTCCACTTCAAAATAAAGTCAACGGCCTATCATGTGATCTCTCCCCACTGCCATTCCCTTTATCTTTCTTGGGCCATCCTTGAAATGAGTTTGGTAGCCTCAGCTTAGCTGCTTTTACGGAACTGGACATGCTGTCTAATGAAGGCCATTATGGAGTCTTGACCGTGCGTCGCCTCCACTGATTAGCTAAAGCCTGTCGCAGTCCAGCTGGGAAGCCTACAATGAGCTAGTTGCTGTTCTCACTAGAAGGCTAAACCTAGCCGAACACCTAGGAGTTTCGCCTGCAGGACCTGACTTGCAGTGTATATGAATACCCACCTGTCTGGATGAAGTACACTGACAGCAGTGGATGCCTGGAAAGGCCATATTCTGATTTTAGCTACACCATGTAAATCCAGAGTAACTGAAGTCAGTGGCGTTACTCCAGATTGACAGTGCTGTAACCGAGAGCAGAATCTGGCCCTAAGCATTTTAAAATGCTGTTGTGGTCGGAAGAGTGACAGTAAAAGGGACATCTTGAGGGTGTGTATTTATGTCCAGCAGTTTGCACAGTTTACAAATCAAAAGCTCTAAAATCCCAGCTTTTCTCCTTCTGCCTCTTGTCTCTTTGTCAGCAATACAGGTTTTGCAGTCAGAGCTTTGCTGGCAAGGCAGCTGATGGTGCAAACACCGCACTGGATTGATTCTCCTCTCACACCAGTGTAAATCGCGAGTAGCTTCACTGCCTAGTCAGTGCCATTCCTCTGGTTTAAAATGAGAGTGAGGGAGAGGAGGGTCAGGGAAATAGCATGCACCACACTCCTCCCCTGCCACACAGACTCCTGCAGGGCTAAGGGAGTAACACTGCGTTTGGGTCAGTAAAGTCAGCAGCAGCTTCGTTCCGGGCTCATCCCTGCAAGTTCTCCAAACCCAGAGGTTATGGGGAGCTCCGATCATGGAGGAGTTGTACGATTGGGCCCTGAGTTTTTATGTTAAGGTTGCTGCATTATTCCTCGCTTACAAAGACATCTTTAAGGGGCAGATCCTGATCCCTCTGGAGCCTTTGGGAATTTTACCATCGACTTCAAGAGCAGCAGGACTTGGTCCTTACAGCCCTACCCTGCAAGATGCTCAGCACCCATATCTACCATTGACTGCAGTGTGAAATGAGGTGTTCAGCACCTCACAGGGTTGGGGTCAAAATATGCAAGAATGTGGAAACTCCCTATTAAGGACACCTATGTATATTAGGTCCAATTCTTCTCTCACTTACGTAGGCATTTTAATGTAGTTACTCCTGATTTGCTCCAGTGTAAATGAGAAAAGAACCAGGCCCATCGTTTCTAATTCCCTTCGTGCTGATTTGCAAGTGGAATGATCTCAAATGGGCAGTTAGAAAGCCCTGCGCCCTTCTCATCCATGTTGTAACGTTGTCTTTTTACAAGCTGCACTGTAGCATTGTAGCTCTTGGGGCAGCACTGTCTTCCAGCAGAGTTGAATCACAACATGCTCCAATCCTGCTCCCATTGAAACCAATGGCAAAACGTTCAGGGACCAGATGTGTACAGCACGAAGGAGCTTATTTTTACATAGTCCATTTGTGGCCATAACTGCACCTGCATCATTTTCTGCCTGTTCTGCTAAATGCCTGCCATTGGCATCCCATATGGCAGCATTTTATGTTGCTTTTAAGGATCTCAAAGCACATGATAAACATTGGATCAGATCCTCAGCTGGGCGTAATTCAGTGTAGCTCCAGTGTACACCCACTGAGGATCTGGCCCATTAAGTACACTAATACTTTGCACTTATAAAGCCACTTTCCTTGGAGGATGTCCAAGGAGTTTCCAAAGGTGGTTTAGTGTTATTACATCTCCTTTATAAACGAGGAAATGAAGGCACTGAGATTTGAAAATCTGGCCCCACCGCTGGGAAGGGACTTGTCCAAGGTCACACAGCAAGTCAACAGCAGAGTTTGAAATAGAACCCAGGAGTCCTGCCTCCCATTTCCAAGGACTAGTCTACATTTCTTCTCTAGCAGCTATTGTAATGGCACTGGCTACTAGAATAAATGAATGCATAATAAGATGCAGCTGCAAAAGGTGCATGAAACAAAACTTCCTCTGTAGGCTGCTGGACAAAGAAAGACTTTTGCTGAGAGTTTCCCACTCCCTCCCACTCTGCTTCCCAGGTTGATGGTCTCCTCGGCTGCCTCTTCCAAGAAACCTTTCTCCCTGCACTTAAACAGAGGCAGCTACAAAAAAGGCACTTCTGGACAAGGTAAAGTGTGTTCAGAGGAGAGGAACACAAGAGATACTCCCAGCAGCTTTTTCTAGACATGGAAACAGTCCCCATTCTTTAGTGAGAGCCTCTGCACCCTACGTCTGGCGTAAACTAGGGAAGCCTGCCGAAGTCAATGAAGCTACACGGATTTACACAGCTAAAGATCTGTCCCTCTGCCTTTATTCTCTTCCCTTACATACACTGCTGTCGCTCACACTTGTTCAGCAACAGTGATTGCTAATTACCAGGTTCTGATGAGGTCAGCTCTGCTTCTGAGTCGAAATTCCCCTCTGTTGCCTCGGTAAAAGTCGTTGGGAAATTCAATTTCTCTAAAACCATACAGTCAGCGGGTTTGGTAAAATCTTAAACCCTGCTGTATAGAATAGTGCACTGGCCTTTCACTTATAAGCTGAACTTCTGAAGCACATGGATGGCTCTGAAATGTTGTTTGCCAACATCCTTTCTCCTTTAACAATCAAACTCGAATGTCAGGAAAAAGGCACCCCCTGCTCCATATGGTCCTATGCCATATGGACACATTTGCTTTATAGCAACATCGTCTTTATATGGGCAATGGAACATGCATTGTGAATGCCACCTGCATAGGCTTAAATGGGCATTGAGCAGACATGCTATAAGCATGGCTGCATTGTTCTATATTGTCATGCATTGTATGTGGGCTGTATGGCCACCTGTATGGTCCTGTGTTGGTGCACATGCTATGTGCTCACCTGTTATGTGTCCACTGGTGCTATATAACAACCTGCTCCTATAGTGGCAGACATACCTATACACATTTGCCTATGTGCCCCTATATAGTCACGTGCATGCTATCTACAACTGCTCCTATGTGGACAGGCATGCTCTATGCCATGGTATCCCATTGCTGGACATAAAGCACAGCCCAGCTTTCCAAGGCGCCTGGTTCATTCAGCATCAAAGCCAGGTGCCTCTGTGGAGTTAGCATCAATTGCCCTTGGAGACCCCTCCCTCAGCCTCTGCTCTGGGGCCCAAGCACTTTCCAAGGTGTGTGGGAAGCAGGTGCCGGAGCAGACCAGGTCCCTTCCTCTCCAACCCGTGCATGGTGCTTTGCACTGTCTCCTTGCTCCAGCACCCAGGGCTAGGAGGATATAGGAGGAACCTGTTGTGCTTTTAACCCCCACCATGACACCAAAACTACCCAGCCCCTCAGTCTCACCCCAGGAAAAGACTGCTCTCCACCCTTTGAGAGCTCCACAAAGCCCGCAAGAGGGAAAAGGGAGATGCACGCACACCGTGGCAGATTAAATGCCATCCCGGATCTTTCATCAGCGCCCTCCACTGCTCCCCCCTCTTTCCTCTCCACCTCGCCCCCCTGCTGGCCGCACTAAGCCCTAATCAGACACGCCAGCCCCCAGCAGAGAGAGGATTGAAGGGACGCATCATTTTCAAAGTCTCGGAGCCGACGGCTGGGCACGGATGACCTCACCTTTGGCAGAGCGACATCATCACGGCAGGGCTGGCGCGCCGAACCAGCCGACCCGGATATAGGCCTCGAAAATGGCAACAGTTCCCGCCACTCACCCCGCTGGCTAGGAGAGGTGAGATCTGCATTGCCGTCTCCTTCCCAGCCCTCCCCGAACTACCCCCTCCATGGCTATTGAATTGCAGGCTTTCTGGTGGAGGGACAACGCTCCCAGCCACACCAGCCTCCCGGGGATCCAGCCGTGAGCGTTGTACACCCTGACTCCCACTCCGCATCTCCTGCTGCCGTCCCGCCTCAGAGATCTGAGTGACATCCAACTAAATCTGACTCGTTTTTGAAGCTGCTGACCCCTCCCCTGCCCGCCGTCCCCCCTCCGCCTCCCCTCTCCGTCTCTCCACCAGTAACCAAAGTGGTTGCTGTTCCATTGCACACTTGAGATGGTTCAGCACCCAGGGGCTGGGGATGGGGGGGCGGGTGGTCAGGTATTTCTCCATCCTTAATTCTGAAGAGCCTGGGTAACAAAGGCTCTATTGAACTCCAGCCTCTCTGGTCTGTGAAGCAGAAACCTCTTGTATCTACTTCGCTGACTTTGATCTAACTCCCCCAGTGGGATATGTATTACTCACGTCCCAGTGCTGGGGTATTGCTGCCAGCACGGGGAGTGGGGGTGGGGAGGAATAAGCCTCTCCTCCCCTCATCACCCCTGTTTTGGAAAGCACCCTGCCGGTAAGCCTGCAAGGGATCACCCGGCCCTAGCCTCTCACAGCAGCTTTTCCACATTCTGTCTCTCTCTCTCTTCTTCCCGACCCCGCCGGTTCTCTCCCCCTCGCCCAAAACATGTCACCCTCCCAGGCCCAAGATCTCCAGGGGTGGGCTACACCTGCCTTTTCTCACTGGCCCGGCCACTGAAATGACAGAGTCTTGGCTCCACTGTTCCTCTCTCGCCCTGAGAACACTGAACTTGGTGGAGCAGGGACGAATATTTTGTTTGTCAAAAAGGCTTTTACTGGCGTCTGGGCAAGGGGCAAACAATGAAAACATCTGACTGGGGGCCCAAGTCTTCTGAGTCTTGAACGCACATTATCTCCCCCTTGTGCAGTTCCCCTGTGGGGCATGTTTAGCTCTGGGGGCTTTTTGGAGGACTGGGGTGGAGAGGGGGCATGCAGTAAGCAGGTTGTTGGATTGCTGGGTTCACAGCCTGCTCTGATGGTGCTGAGCATACTTAGCTTCCACTGTCTTCTGCTCAGGGGAGGGGCAGACATTCAGAAGCACTCAGCGCCCAGCAGCTTTTACCGTGACTCCGATGGGCAGCTATTCCTGAAAGCTCCCACCGAGCTGAGCTCTTCTGAGAATCCAGCCACTTGTTTAGCTGCCTGAGCTGTTCGGAATATCTGGTCCCACTACTGGGAACTGGACCCTTCTGAAAATTCTGAGCAACATTTTCAAAAGCCCTCAAGTTTCTTGGGTCACTTCTGGCCAGATTTTCAAAGGCATTCGGGTGCCTAAAGATGCAAAGAGGCAGTGGGATTTTCAATGCGCCTAAGCAGGCTGGGTTCCTAACTCCCATTGACATCAAACGTTTATTTGCATCTTTAGGCACCTGAATGCCTTTGAAAATCTGGCCAGGAGTTACTTGAAAGTCAATAGAACTAGAGTCCCTGCGTCACTCAGGCCCCTTTGGAAATTGTATCCTCTAGCCTCAATGTACGATTTTCAGAAAGTGTCAGCACCTAGCTGTTCCCACTGACTTCAGCTAGCTGTGGGTGCTCAGCACCCTCTGAACATCTGTCCCTAGGGGGGTGTCTCAAATTACATACCCAATTAATCTGCAAATTTAGGCCCTAGTATAGCCAAAGGCTTTCAGTGCTGCCTCCCGCCGTCCGCCTGCTTCTCAAAGTCTTCCTTCACTAGCCCTCTCCCCCATTTCTCAGGTGCTTTCATTCCACTGCTGCCCTGGGCCTCCAAAGAGCTGAGACATTCAAAAGAGTCTCTTCCCAGGTGCCACAGAGGCCCCATTCTTCTCCTGCTTCTGTCCCCTCTGTGCTCTCATTGTTCACCATGACTACACACATTCTTGAGCCTCTAATGAGAGCCACATTGCCATTTCCGTCTTACCAGGGGGAGGGAGAGAGAAATAGCATTATAGCAAAAATAAATACAAATAAAAGGCAGGATAGATAGATAGATAGATAGATAGATAGATAGATAGATAGATAGATAGATAGATAGATAGATATCCAGGAACTGCCAGACTGGATCAGACCTGGGGCCCATCTAAGCTGGTATCCTGTCTCCCACAATGCGATAGATGCATCAGTGGAAGTTGCAAGAAACCCTGCACGTATGGCATAACCTACCCCCAGGCAAAGTTTCCTCCTGACCCCCATCACCTAGCAGCTGGTGCATGCCTTCATGCAGGAGGGCCCTTCCGAAAGTCTTGCTTATTTTTTAACTATTCACTGTTATAACTCAAGAGAGCAGTGGAGGTCAGTGAGCTGGGAGACAGTGGGGCAAAGAAATCTAACTGTTTCAAGACTGAACTTGATAAATTTGTGGAGGAGATGGTTTGATAAGGTTGCCTACAATGGCATATGGCCCATCCGCGACTGTTATTAGGAAATATCTCCAATGGCCAGAGATGGGACACTGGATGGGGAGGTCTCTGAGTTACTACAGAGAATTCTTTCCCAGGTGTCTGGCTGGTGGGTCTTGCCCACATGCTCAGGGTCTAACTGATCACTATATTTGGGTTTGGGAAGGAATTTTCCCCCAGGTCAGATTGTTGGGGTTTTTTTTGCCTTCCTCTGCAATGGGGGAACACGAGTCACTTATTGATTTGAACTAGAATGAGTGGTGGATTCTGTCTAACTTGAAGTTTTTTAAATCAAGGTTTGAGGACTTCAGTAACTCAGCCAGAGTTTATGGACCTACTGCAGAAGTGGGTTGGTGAGGTTCTAAGGCCACTTGTACTATGAATTGGGTATTTGGAGAGTGTCTTTCCTTGTAACAAAGTCATTTCCTTACCCCCAATCTGCCTTACTATGTCCTAGTCAATGAGTTATATTGGGACTTGGCTACATAATGCAGCACCTTCTAACTGGGGATCTCAAAATGGGTTCATGATATTAACCCTTTTGTATTTAATACTATTATATACTTTTATTTACTATGCACATTGTATACTGTTTGTACCTCCTGTGTCATACGCAATATTTTCTGATAATTTATGAATTATTATCACCTTCTCCCACCTTATTTTGTATCTACATCTGCTTTAATAAAAATAATTTTAAAAAATTCATAATAACCTCTAATAAACTTCACAACACCCCCCTTTTTAAGGATGGAGAAAAGGAGGGACAGGTAAATTTAATGACTTGACCAAAGTCACATGGGGAGTCATTAAAAGAGCTGGGGGATTCAGAACAGAAGTCTTGGCTCCCAGATTCACTTGCTCTAACCACTTTGCTGCCAGGAACTGAATGCAGGAGTTCTATCAGTGCCTTGGTCTAACCATTAGACAACACTGCTTCTAACATTCTCTAAGACACCGCCTTAGAGTTTATTTAGAGAGACTTGTGTTTGTAGAAACATTCACATACTTGGGCAGCACCATCAGCCAGGATGGTGGAACAAGCCAGGACATCTGGAACAAAATCAATAAAGCCAGGAACACCTTCAGGAGCTTAAATACAGTCTGGAAATCATCAAAATACAACACCAAAACCAGACTCAAGATTTATCAGAGCTGCGTACTTTCAACACTACTTTATAGTGCAGAATGCTGGGGAATGAGAAAATATGACATGTCCAAACTGTCTTCATTCCATACAACCTGCCTCAGAAAAATCCTCCGTATCTTTTGGCCCAGAACAATCTCAAACCAAGATCTATTGACACAGTGCAGCCAAGAGGATCTGAGCACCATCCTTGCCAGGAGGTGTTGGAGATGGATCGGTCATGTGCTTCGGATGGGAACTGATTCCATCACCAGAGTAGCAATAAGATGGACACCTGAAGGCAAGCGAAAATGAGGCTGCCCAAAAACAACATGGCGAAGAGCTGTGGAAGCCGAGCTGAGAAACCTGGGGCACAACTGGGGAACCATTGGAAGACTTGCCAGAAAGAAACAGACAGGAGTGGAGGAGCTTCGTCATTGCCCTAAACGCCAGAGGCGTCATAGAAACATGATGATGATGATGATGTGTTTGCATTAATTACAGGGTCTCCGCCATGATGTCATCTCCAATCAAACAGCTCATGTAGCACCAAAACGACTGATACTCAGGAATGTAGCAGCAATGTATTAACCAGAGACACTATCAGCTGGATGCACTTGGATCAGACAGAAACCTCTGAGTCCCCTTTAGCCTCTACAAAAAAAAGCCACGAGCCACACACACACACACACACACACACACATACACACACACACACACACACACACACACACTCTCTCTCTCTCTCTCTCTCTCTCTCTCTCTCTCTCTCTCCATACTGGCTAGGCCAGGCTCGTCCAGACTGAGAGGTCTTTGGGGCAGTGACTGTCTTTTCAGGATCTATGTGTACTGTGCCTAGCACGATGGCACATATAGCATAGTGGGGCCTCTAGGCATGACAACAACAACAATAACAACACTGAAAAGAAGCCACTATTCTGTTATAACACAAACTAGGGGGTTAAAGGAGGCTGCCTGCTTTGCTCACCTTAAGTTAAAGCCCGTTGGAAGCTGTAAAAACATACTGGGGCCAGAATCGCTGCTGGTGTAAATGGGCGTTGGTCCATGGAAGGAATGACACCAATTTACATCAGCAGAGAATCTGGACCACTACGGATTAATTTAGGCTGCTAAGGATAACCAGACAGCTGCTAGGAGAGTTTCTGATCTTGGAAAGCCTGGCAAAGGTAGGTGTTACTACACCAAGTTCATGATGAGGTGTGTTGGAGTGTCACGGTCCATACAGTCCCTGCTCACCCCCACATATATCACCTCTGAGTTCGTTAAACTTCATTGAAAAGCCTAGATACTTCCTCTGGCTGTTTCTCAGGGGGCAGGGATAAGATAATGGGCCAGAACTCTTCCAGCAAAGTGCCTATCAAATTACTGCATGGAACATTAAAAGAGAGAAAACCTCCCTCTGGAATCTAGGTAACTCACTAACTAACAAGATCCTCCGGTGCCATTTTGCACCGCTCCCTGACTCAGATATTTCAGCTCCAGCAGCACCAGTGTAATTAAGTCTAGGCTCCGAGTTAGGAGATGCAATAGCAGGCGATTTAGCCAGTGGGGAATTTGCCTAGATCTGCAGAAGCACGGGGGGGGGGCCTGATGAGCAATGGGCTCTGTCACTGAGAATGAGACAACAGCTGCAGCCAAAGAGTCTACGGTCCCTAAGGGGTGCAGAGGAGTAACACATTCAAATGAACTTCCTCACTGGAGCACAAGAAGTTGGAGCAAGGAGGTGATGTAAGCTCCCCCCATTGAAGAGTGCTTTGAGCAATTGGTGTGGTAGGCTGCGGAGGGCTGTTTCTGGAGCAGACCACCTACACAGTGGAGTCAGTATTAGGACTGAATGGAAATGCTGCCTCCGCTCCTGCTCACCCCCTTCCCCTGCACCCGCCAGTACTCCCTGCATGCTGTGATGACGGCACGGGTGACGGAGCTGAGTTACTCAGAGATTTGAAGCGGAAGGTGGCAGGCGCCCACGCGGCTGTCGATGAGCTGGACTGCCAAGAGGGGAGGAAGATATGGAGGAAGGCTCTTCGACATAGGTCGGCCCAGCTGGGGGGGCCACTCAGGCTGTGGGCCGCCAACCGTTTGGCCAAACCTGAGTGGTGCTGCGACCATGTGCCCAGGTTGCAATGTCATTCACTCAAATTTGGAGGGGGTGGGTGTAGGGGCTTCTGGGCCAGGGGGTCAGGCTGCTGGTGGAGGTGAAGAGTGGAAGAGGAGGGTAAGGCAGCCGGGCGGGGGGGAATCTATGGCTCCCCCACTTTAATTGCATCACAGCCCCTGCTCTTCAACCTCCTCTGCCTGTCCCCCCTCCCCTATGCGAGGGCGGTGGTGGGGAGGAGGGAAGGCTGAGGGATGAGCCATCAATCTGAGATTGCCACCCAGCCTGCGCAGGAGGCTGAGGGAGAGGGTGGTCGTTTCCAAAGGATTAACACAAAGCTCAGAAAATGAGAGAGAAGGGGAAGCTATTGGAAAAGGAACTTCGGGCTGGCTGCTGATCTCCAAAGTTTAGACCCAGATCTGAACCTCCGCCAAGTCTGTGGGGTCTCGGGTCAGCAGCCAAGTTCTGACCTGGGTACCAAACCACCCCGAGGTTCAGGGCTGCAGATGTCACATTTGAGGGCTTGGTTCAGACCCATGGCCTGGCACTATGGAGGCAGCAGAGAGGGGATAGAGGTGGAGACAAATTTTAACTCTTCACACGCCTCATGTAGCTGGGAAGCCTGAGGCTGTCTCTGCCATAGCTTGAGACAGAGCCCTGCTGACTCATCTCCCCTCCCCACTGGTATGAAGCTATAAACGCCAGAGCAGAGCATGTGCCCCCCGCAACTGGCTCCCACCGTGTCATTTCACCCCCAACAAGAACTCAGCAGAGCAATTTGTATCTTGACTATCGAGCTGGGTTTCTCTGCAAAGGGGAGTGGGGCTGAAACCCCACAAGACTCTCATCCTCACCGAGTGCCAGAAAGGGGCCCCTGACACGGGGGTGGAGAGCTCAAGATGAGGTCTTGGGGGGGTAGGCGAAAGCAAGAGACATGAAGGACGCTGCGCCCAGAGATATACAAAGGGAGACTCAGGGAAGGTCTAAGCCTCTGGATCCCTGCTTAATCCCCGGCAACTTTGACTTGGTAATGGAGAGAGAGGAAAATTGCCAGACTGTAAGTGATGCCTCAGCGAGCTGGATGTGAAGAGAGGGGAGGGGCAAAGAGAGAGAGAGAAGATTAGAGAGGGAAGTTAAAGAAAAAAGGGGAGGGGAAAGTGTGCTGAGAGACAGATTCAGAGAGGCCTGGTCTAACCGACACCTTCCCAGGGTGTAGGTTACAGCAGCTCAGCCTTGCCTGGCCCCACTTACCGCTCTGTAACTCACACACCCCTTTCGCGCCGCCTCTGCCCACAGAGCTCCGGGAATCCCAGTCCAGCGTTGGGGTAACTCCACTGACTTCAGCAGCTTTACACAGGGGGTAACCTTGTCCCTCGTTGGAAGGGAAAGGGCTCGATCCTGCTCTCACTTCCAGCAGAGTAATGCAGGAGCGACTCGGCTAGCTGCAGCGGATGTGTCACAGCAGAGCCTGAGAGAATCGGGCCCTTGAGATTTTGGTTCAGCTTCCAATATAAACCTCTGACCCCCAACAGGGAACAGGGAAAGAGGACAGTGAATTTAATCTCCCGGGGTGTCCATCTGCGAGACGGAGCGCATTGCGCCCACTGCACTTGGCAGTCCAGCTTGTGAGGAATGGGGAGGAGCAGCCACCCATAACCCCTGGGCTGCTGCTTCCAATCCAGCCTACTGAATAGCCAGCTGCACTTCCTCCATCTTGACCCAGCTGGCCCTCTGCCTGCTCCATGGGGTGTACCGCTGCTCCGAGGCTGATCTGCCCCACTCATCCCTGGCACAGGCAAGACAAGACTCAGCCAGACCCCCATCACCAACCCATGGCATGCACGAACTACCGCGGGCAGGAGACAACTACCACTGTTTGCATTGGGGTTTCCAGTGATGGAAGCCTGAGGCCTGGAAGGCGCCAGTCCCACCGCTATTGTCCCCACCTGCCTTTGTCCATCCTTGTGGGATGTGACAGAACTGAATTAAGAGGGGCAGAGAAGAATGGACCCAGACCTGTGGCCATCACTCCTGCAAATCTCTCCATTGACTCCAGTGGGGAGTCCTGCCTGAATTAGGCTTATAGAATGGGGGGTTGGTTGTTCTGGTCCCTCCAATATCAGCAGCTGAACTCCAGTCCAAACACGATCCTAGCCTGCCCCCCTGCCCTCGAAAAAGATAATCACACCAGATCTGAAAACGCCATCTCGTGTAGCTTCACTGCCACACAGCAGGGAACTAACCAGGATTCACAATACACATGGGCCCAAGCCATGGACTTCAGATCCGGTTTCTCCCACCTCCTCTCCAGAGCTGCTGCCTGATGGGATATTGGGCTTTGATTTGGCCCATTGAAGAGAAGGGCGGTAGGCTTGAAATTTGAACCTGGAATCCAGATTCCACCTTCATTTGGGATGAGGTAGTGCTTGGACACAGGGATTCGTTTCAGGGCCATCTAGTAAAGAAATAGGGCCTGATTCTCTTCTCATGGACCCTGACGTGGCTAGAGTCACGCTGGAGTAAGTGAAAGACGCATCTGATCAAGAGTCCTCTTTATCAAGCCAACCTGATAGCCCTCTGCCTTACACCATTCAGCCCCACGGAGTTCCTCCTGATTTACACGGGGGTAGATGAGAGGAGACTCCCAGAGGATAGCTGTGGCTTGGACTTCCCCGTGCATTCACCTCAGACTCTGTTGCTCAGGGCTTGATATTATTATTTTTTAATATTTTCCTGCAAGGTGTGTGTGCGTGTGTGTGGAGGGGGGCGGTGGGGGAATGAAAGTAAATCACACCCAGGAACACCAGCCCAATCTCCGGTGAAGCGCGGGGGAGATGCCCCCTGCTGACATTCCACCATTGCTGGCTGGAGAATAATTAGCTGAGGCAGCTGCTGGAACAAGTTGGATTAAAACGATCCTCGCTGGATTTCATTTGTTTGGATTCACTTGCTCTTGGTCGCTCTCACTCCCCCACCTCTGTGCCCTCACTGCTGTAGTTTTGCACCCACCCACGATCCCCATGGGAAGAGGAAGCTCTGTGTATGTGTGTGTGTGCGTGAGATGGCATGTGGGTGTGTGGGTGAGAGAGAGAGGGAGGCCTTGTGCTAGGCCTTGCACTAGTTTGCACACACACCCAGGACTGGGTGAGGCTGGATTAGACTCCTAGGGCCACTGATTTACAGCTCCTCTCTGAATCCTCACTGACTCCAGGGTAAGCCAGTGCCGAACGTGGCCCACAAAAGCTGGTGTTGGCAAAGCCCTGCTAGGTCACCTTCTCTAGCCCAGCAGACAGTGAATGATTATTTCACACTCGGGGAGGCCCAGTGTTCTGAATTAACAGGACCATTCTGCTTCTGCAGGGATGCCCCAGAGACCTACAATAATGTAACAACACCTGGAGTTTGCGTCATTTCATCAGTCCTGTGGTCTCCTCTCGTAGCCTGCTGGTCTCCCCACTCTGGCCATGCCTGAAACTCTGTCCTCCACCTGGCCACTGTCATGACTCCTATGACACCACGGCTGTGCCTAACACTTTACCACACAAGGTTTTGCTAGGACCCTACCCTGGGGAGCACACAATCTGGACAGTCCTGAGAGAGAGAGAGACGTGGAGAATCTGGGAGTGAGCCTCAAAGTTTGGCTCCACTCCTGAATGTTCCCACCATTAAGGGAAATGCATCTGGGAGAGAAGTGGGGAGGGAATAAGAGCAGAGGCCCTTTAAGAGCTAATAAGGGTCCACAGTGTATCGTGCCATCCCCACAGAGAGATTTCTCAATGGAGATTTGCTGGCTGCTGAAGCAGCAAGAGGTTTTAATAGCAGCCCAAGCTTAGGGCTGATATTGGCTTAGGACATTGTGGACAAGCTCGGGTTGGTCTTCTGCCAGTGGACAAAGGCACTTCCCCCAGGAGGGGTTGGAAGGAGGGAGGTGGTTGCTTGTGCCAGCAGTGATCTCTGGTGGTGGGGGAGAAGGTCTGATGGGCGAGGAAGCAACCACGCTCCATTCTTAGATCCTATCCCCCGCTCTCTGCACACCTGTAATAAGAATCCCAGCCTCAGCCCAGCTGGCACCTCGTCTTTTGAAAATAAGGCCCACAGCTGCAGCAGCAGCAGCATTAGCAATGCTTTTGCCCGGGGATGGATTAAATGGGTGAATGGAAAGACGGATGCATTCAATAGGTTTTCCAGAGAGGATTATGGAGGGGGCTGCTGCTGCTGCTTCTCCCCAGCCCCCTGGAGAGAGGAGGATTGCTGGGGAGGAGGTGGAGTGATGAAGTATGCTGGAGACTCCTTCCCTCATGAACAACTTTCTCCCCATTTGGAGATGCCAAGGACCCTCTTACCCAGCTGTACCTTTACCTGTAGACACCACACATCAGTTCTCCCGATATAAGACTTTGCCCTTCCCTCCCAAAGGAGCAGCTCTCCTACTTTAAGGCACCCCCCCAGGGGCAACAGCTCCCCCCTTTGGGGACATGAAGGTCCCCCCAGGAAGAACAGCTCCCTTTCGTTGAGAGCTCACTCCAGTATTTCTTATTCTGGTCCTACTTGAAACCCCCTAACTGCAGGGCAGTTGGTCGTGGAGATGAGCGTACTTCTCCAGCAGGTTTTCGAGTTAGCTCCATCCGTTTGGAGGTGAAGGACCCACTTCTTTTCTCCTGTCAGTTTTCCATCTGTGAAACCCCACTGCCTGCAATACAGCTCCTCCTGATTTACAGCAGTGTCAGTGACAGCGGTACCAGGCCCACAGACTTGGTTGGTGTTAGTCCTGACGTCCGCCAGTACCAGTAAGAGGAGGATCCAGCTCCAAGAGAGCTCAGAGCTGTGAGCTCTCCGTGCTGTGTCTGGATCTGCTCTGCCTGTCTAATTGAGGTACTTCAAATGTGCCCATCTCCCTGGCATCAGAGCCCAAAAGGAAATAACCGGGGCTGATGTAGGTTCATCTAAAGGCTGAGTTGGCTTCAATTTCATGTCATTCCCACCCACCCCCCAGCAAAACCGAGGATCAATGCCTGCTTAATTCTGCGTTGGGCAGCAAGTGAAATGTGCATTTGGAAACCTATCCTCGTCTGCGAGGAGATCAGTGAGAGTGGCGTGGAGATGCGACGGATCCATCCAGACTCAATGGCCAGCATGACGACCATGGCTTGGCGCTTGCTGATCAGCGCGGTATTGCAGAGGGAACAATGGGGACCTAGGAAGAAGCCTGCACTTCCCAGCAGGACTTTCATTAACCGCGTCTGCGTAAGGCAGCCAGTGAGCTTTCCTTCAATAGAGCAAATTCACAGCTCCTTGGGGCTGGGGGTGGGGACGGACAAAGAAAGAGCCAGCTCCTGCTCCCAGAGAAGCCAAGGGGAGCAGGAACAGGCCCCAAATTGCCACCGATTTCTTCTCCCTAGAGAATTTACAGATGCCCTGAGAATTCAGAAAGAAAGCGTCCCCTGCCCGACCTGCCTTGCCGCCTACTGAATGCACGGGCTGGACAATCCTCAGTTTATGGCCTTATGAGGGTTATTTTTTTAAGACAGTACTTGCAGGTCTGGATTCAGGGGTTTCTCTCTCTCCCTCTCTCATTCCCTTTGTCTTTTTCTCCCCCTCTCTCCCTCCTTGTTGCCTCTGCTGTAGCTTCCAGTAGAGAAAAATAATTATTCTTCTCAAAGGGCTAGCACAGTCCATGCACACACACACACACACACAGAGTCTCTTTAGCATTAGCACCCAAATCAATGCACAAACCACAGGAGACCTCTTAGCCTCTTTGGACCAGACCAGCCATCGGAAGTCAATATTCAGGACCATGCACATACAAAATAACCACAGAAATGAAATGACAATGAAATCAAGGTAAATTCCTATTTTAAAGGAGTTAATTCCCTTTCCTTGTGCAGAAGTCACCATGACCATTCTGATTAATAAATGCACCATATTCTTGCTTTGGTTTTTTTGGTTTGTTAAACTAGGGATTGCCTCATTCCTCATTAGGAAATCCAGGGACTCTCACACACAATGGGTTTCTTTTTTTAGCCCTAGTATTTGAACTGTAAGTTTTCAGATAAAGAACAAGGATTTCTTAGGGGAATCTCTTGTGGAAATACTGGTCTCCACCTATCCCAGTAACAATTATTTTCTTAAAGGACTTAAGGATGTCCAGCAAAACACACTCACGAACAATTTTCAGCTCTTCATCCTTCAGTTCATACTCATGAGGAAAAATATACTTCTGAACTAACCAGGGAATTTATCTTTCCTCTTTGCCTACAACCAAGGATTGATACTGACTGAAACAGATAAAAGAACTTTAATCTATTTTAGTTGAACACACATATACATGAACATATGCATTAGCTATATTTTGCATATCGTACACTGTGTATTTATGTGCATATATATATATATATGCACACAAACATTCATGCACACATGATAGTTGACTACAACTGATGAAGAACTTATATTTTAGCTGATCACACATATATACCTGAACGTATACATTTCATATACAGTATACGATGTACAGATAGATATACACACACATGCATATTCAAACACATTCACACAGATGCACTTTTGATACTTGACTAAAACAGATAAAGAATTTATATTTAATTTAGCTAATTACACACATGCATTGGCATAAGAATTGCATGTAAACTTCATGCATAGTACACAGTGCAGTGTACATGAATATGTGTTACATAGATACACATAGGTATATACACACTCAAATTTACACACATACGTGTATTTCATTGATACCTGAATAAAACAAAGAGAACTTTTATTGAAGCAGATCATACATATATACACATGAACATAAGTATTTCAAGTACATACGTAAACTGCATGCATGGTATGCAGTGTGACTGCATATATATATATATATATATACACACACACACAATACTTAACAAAAACAGATAAAGAACTTAAATTTCTTTTAGCTGATCACATATAGATGCACATCTATATTACCTGTGCAATACATATTATGTAGGTATATGTACATGTATATATGTACACATTCCCATTCACCATCCCTCACACACACACTTCCACGATGCAAGACTTTTTAACAAAGAAAGGAAGAGAAAATGCTGTCTTACTTTTTCCTTCTTTTTTTTTTTTTTCCTCTCCTCCCTGCAGCCTTAATTTCAGGACTTCAGTGGGAGTGGAATTCTTTGGTAGAGATTATGAAAAGCAACATAACAAACCACTGAGCACTGAACACAGACTTGCAGAGGGAATAGCTTTGCCAGCAAAGACGAGGAGGAACAAAAGCCCAGCAATAAGAGCGGTGCTGAATAGGTGTCTTCCTAATTGTAAGGGAATTGTATGGATGTGTGTGTGTGTGTGTGTGCGGTAGCAGGGGTGGGAGGGAAGCGGGTAGAAGGGGAGATATGAAGAGACCTCCCTCCCACACAGGCAGTGGAAGGGAGCCTGCAACCTGAATGTGAGGTTATTGAATAAATTATCCTCTGTCTCTTGCTCTCTCCTCATTGGGCCAGGGAGCAGGGAACACTTCTGCATCAATGATGTTATGATGAGATCTTTGCATTCTCTGCACAGTCTCACACTGTTACCTTCTGCTAGGACAGCGCACAGATCTGTGCATTCTACCCAGTTAGAAAGCTCATTTAAGACCCTAAATCATTCCAAGGGAAAGAAGCAGAGAATTAATTTGCTTGATCTCTTTCTCTGCCCCCCACCCCCTCTATAATCCTTCCCTCTTTGGGTTTTTTTTTTCCTTTCCCTTTATATCAAGACAGATGAAAAAAGAGAATCTGGCCCAGGGGGGAAATTTTTTTTACAATGCTCTAAATTCTGCTTTCAACAGGCAGGGAAATTAAAAATAGCCAACATAGTTCTAAATCGGAGGCAGCGTTCTTTCTCTAATGAATGTAATTAGCAAAGTGAGGATGGAAGTGTGTATCCCCCGCTGTTTTCTGCCTCCCTCAGTGTTTTTCTGAACGCTAGTCTGCACAATTCAAATTTGATTGGGAAACATCATTTTTCCACTTCCAAGAATTGCTTGGGCATGAGCGTCTGATGGAAATGACTGTTCTCCTCTCCATACACATCCACGCACACCCCTGCAAATCTTTCTTCCCTCAACCTTACCCGTGATTCTATCTCTGTAATGTCCATCACCAGGATATCCTGGCTCTAAAAAGGTATACTAGAGAAATGCTTGATGTTCAGGTTCTTCATTATGGACCCAAACTGGAACCGCTCTCAATCCCCACCTCAGGACTTGTGGGCTCAGATAGAATTAAATACACACCCTGGCTTTCAATTTGCAAACAAAAGGAAATAAAATACCTACCCACTCTCTCTCTCTCACACACACACACACATCCATCCCTATGAAGTTTTGCACAAGCAAAGGCAAACCAGTTTGGGTTTGGTTTGGTTTTGCCATCACTATCAATTCTGCATTCACTTTAGATATCATAAAGCCAGTATTGGATGGTGTGACTGTAATGGTTGATTATTAAATATGTATTTATTCAGGGTTTAAACCTACAGCGTGGGCCACACTCTACTCTTATTTACACCCCTGCTGCCCCACTGAATTCAGACCTGGGGGTAGGACTGCATTATCTGACATCATCCCAGATACAAAGACATGTCCACTTTTCCAATGTGGGCTTCTAAACGGGATTGTGAAGTCTTGCACTAGGCTGCTCAGACAGTGAGTTCTGTTAGCCTGCAGACAATCTCACAAAGGGAGCAGGGAAAGCCTCATTTGCTTGGGACATTTGAAACTAGACTGGGGCCAATGCTAGACAATGTAGAACAGGAAACAATCCTGCACTGGACTAGATAGGACCTACCTGCTCTTTTAGATCTGGAAATTCTATGTGTTCAATTCAATCTTGACATAAATCCACGGGGATCAATAGGGTTACACCAAGGATTTTTGTCGATGCCTATTTTTGATGCCCAGGAAGTGATGAAAGGTCCCTGTTGTACACTCAGGGGATGACTACATTGTGTGATTGCAGCTCACGTGGACACACCTGCGCTAATCTAGCTAGTACAACTAAAAAGAGCAGGGAAGATGTGGTGATGCAATCTTCAATGTGGGCTGCACAAGCTTGCCCCAAACCCTGGGTATGTACTTGTGATCCTACCCCATATCAGGGTCTGTGCCACTGCATCTTCATTGCCATTGTTAGCTGTGCTGGCTCAATTAAAGCTAGCATGGGTGTGGCTACCTGGATTGCAACGACACCTCTGTTTTCAGTGTAGACATCCCCAAGTGCATAGGTGCTGGAACAGTTTGTACAGTGGGGGTGCTGAAAGCCATTGAACCAAACTGTAAACCCTGTATATGAGAGAAACCACTTCAAGCCAGGGGGTGCTACCGCACCTCCAGCATCCCTTGTTCCAGCACCTATGCCACAATGTGGTGGCCAGTCCATACAAGACCACAGATAGCAGGAGGTGAGGTTAGAATGATATAGCCTGGTAAAGCTTAGGAAGTGGAGGAGTAGGACCTGCTTGAAGCTAATGCAGAGGGAGTGAGAAAGCCAGTATATAGATTCAAGCAGGGGACCCTGCTGCCTGTCTGAATGCTGCCTAGCAAACCTGACAATTAAAGCCCAGCTCAGAGCCTTCAGCAGCAAGTGAAGATCAGACTGGATCTGACTCAAATCAGCTTCACTGCGTCCAGAGCAGGGAGGAGAAGAGGCCAGGGTGGCATGGAAGAGATAAGTGTATGAGATGCTGCAGAAAGGGAGAAATGCCAGAGAATCTATGGAGTCCACCAGGGACTTCACTATTGCTAATTGATTTTATGTAACCCCAAACCAGTAGCAACATGAGAGTTTTGTCATCTTCAGGCACCAGTTTAGCTTTGACATTGTCCTCGTTTGTAGGGTTTTTTTCTAAATTGTCTTGATGTCATTAATTTGCATAATTCCCAACAATGCAGCTTGGCAGGATTTTTGCTCTGAGCTAATGAAGAGATGGCAAAAATAAACGTGTCATATAAGATTTGCTTATATTTTTCCGTAAGTGAACTGCCACCAAGAAATGATTTGCTACGAGGGTCAAGCTTGTGGGAACAGTCAGACTGTTCTGCCAGGCACAGGAGGTGTTTGCTTTGCCCATAGTGCACAAGATTGCCAGAGCCAGGAATGATAGACTGATGGACGCTGGCAGAGAGCATGAGTTGGAAATAATACCTTTAATACACACAGGGCTAGCCTGCGAACGTTTCCCTGCTGTTGGGGAGCAGTAACGCACAAGAGTAGCTCCATTGGCTTTAATAGGTGAAGAATGGGTCACTCAAGTGAGGAAGGGGGGTCACAATTTGGCCCAAGGCAGTTTGCAAATTGACAACCAACTAGAGAGTAATTGGTCACTCAGGGTTATATTCTGAGCCCACTCACTCATGTTGTGTAGTACCTCAGCCCCATTGAAATACATGAAGCAAGCTACTCCCAGAGTAAGACTGGCCCAATCTTGCCTTTATTTAAAAGTTAACTCACAAAGGATCACGTCCTGTGCTCCTTACTCACCTGTGACCAAGTGCCCTTAAACAGGCAAATTCCCACTGAATCTGATAGTCTACCTGAAAAAGAACCTCTAAAATTTGCCTTCTAACAGCCACCAACTCAATGCCATTCAGAGACCAGATCCCCCCAGTGAGGGGCTACGGTTTGAATTTAAGGAATGATGTTCTAGCAATGCTCAGAAGAGCCCGAAAAATATCCTCGCAATTGATTGCACGCTTGTGAATTGTTGTTATGATATGTGAGATATTCTTCTACGGGTTTTAAAGAGGTTCACTGCTGTGATTACAACACATTTGCGTCCAATAATAGCTATCGATGTTACCTGGAGTGTCCTATTTTTAGATTTATTTTCTTCCAAATTGTGGGCCGCCTAGGACCTTCTGTCCTCTCATACTGCTCTCATTAACATCACTGGCAGCTCTCCACACACCGTGAGAGCAGGAGTTGGCTCCATTTATGAAATTAGCTCCATTAGCCCAGGAAGAAACAATATTATTTTGCCATGAATGTCCAAATGGACACGAGTGCCTTTCTGCTTGGCTGTTGGGAGCTGGGGATTGTGCCACTGGAAAGCAATTTCCCCTAGATTTTGCAAGATTTTACCAATTATCTCCAAGTCATGAGGTCTTAATGATCTCAGGATGAGTAATACCCAGTGAATCAGGAATAACTGGTGTAAATTTTTAACAGCAAGGGTAATTAATCATTGGACCAACTCCCAAGAGATACGCTCTACCTGGCCCACAAGTTATTGGGTTTGGTGCAGGAATTGCTAAGTGAAATCCTCTGGCCTGGGATGATCACAGGGATCCCTTTTGTCCTTAACGTCTATGAAAGTCAGCGTGAGAGGAGAATCACTCTCATGACGTTTTGTTGATTTGATCGGATGTTCTTATTTTAACACTTTCGCCAATTCTTGTGATTTTATCTCAAGTCGTGTGATATTGGGTGCTTTTCTTCAAGCCCCAGCCCTTGCAGTCCTGTGTTGATGGGAGAATCTCACATTAAAACAATTTAAAAAGTAAATATCCAGTCTTCATGGTTGTGGAGAAAAGCTTGAAAACACGATGTCCTAAACGGTCCAAAATAAAAAGAATCAAAAATGTATTATCTTCTTTTTTTTAATGGCGTGAATTTTAAGCCACTCTCACAATTTTATGGGACTGACATATGCTATTTGAACACTTGAAGTAGGCAACCCTGCAAGCTTGAATTCAATTATGTAGAACTGGTCTGTACTGGGAAAGAAACCCACCATCTGCTAGTTACTAAAACAGTCAAACTTTTCCTGTGAAAAGAACTCATCAGCTTCTAACACCTGGACTTAGTGGACACTGAATAGGGTGACCAGACAGCAAGTGTGAAAAATCGGGACGGGGGTGGGGGGTAATAGGAGCCTATATAAGAAAAAGACCCAAAAATCAGGACTGTCCCTATAAAATTGGGACATCTGGTCACCCTAACACTGAATGAGCCCCAGGATAAGGTGCTGTGCTTGACTACAGTGCAGATAGTTCCCTGATACTGTTATTCTGAGCAATGCTCCTTATTTACTCTGTGCCCCTTGTACATTGGCGAGGGGGTGTGTTTTGTAGCGCGTTAGGCTAGCAGATAGGACACATATTGGCTGCTGTTTTGTCTTTTCATTAGCAGGATCCCTGAGGTGCAGAAGAGGAGATGGCTGTCTATAAACCACAGGGGGAAAGGAAATGCTCAGTTCAACTCCTGATATTAGGGAACTTTAGAAATAATGTGTCGGGCAAGTGACGCAGAGCAGGAGAAGGCAAGAAAGCGAATGAGAAAAGGGAGTGAGATGGAACAAGAAGGAGAAAGGAGGCAGTTGGAAGGTGAGGTTGGTCTGGTTATGAGCAGGCACAGCTCCCATTGATTACTCATGGAGTTATGTCCCCTTTTAAGTAGGGCTGGCCTTAGGGTGACCAGACGTCCCGATTTTATAGGGACAGTCCCGATATTTGGGACTTTTTCTTATATAGAGGCCTATTATCCCCCACCCTCTGTCCTGATTTTTCACACTTGCTATCTGGTCACCCTAGCTGGCCTTGGTTCATGGTGAAGAAGGCAGTGAGATCCCCTACGCGCAGGGAGATCGGCATGCCTCGACCCATTGCCTTCACTGGGGCTGGGCATGTGAGTGAGGGCATCTGGACGGGGCACCTAGAGAAGGCCAAGGAATAAAGCAGTGTGAGCTGAGCCCATTTGCCAGTTTGGAGACCAGGCGCAATGGTGAGAGGCACTATAGAAAACACGGGCCTAGATGAGACAGTCAGGGGCAGAGAGGGCAAGAAGAGGAACAAGGGAGAAAGAAAGGAACAGAGAGAGGAATAGAGACAGGCAGAGTGGAGGAGACCAGATGAGCAATAGGGGCGAGACAAGGAGAGCAATAGAGTATATCTCCAGCATCCGATTTATGATTTTCCTCCCTCCCTGAAGCTGAGCAGCGAGAGGCCGGGATCATCTGTCTTCATTACATCATCCAAATAGGCTCTGTCAGTTTACACTGTAAAACTAATCAATATCCCCCTGCAGACCTTGCAGACTGCTGGCCCCCCGTCATGCTTTAGTAGGCAGCTTCTACCTCTAGTGGTGCAGGTTGGGAGCGGGGGGGGGAAGGGCTTCTGAGGGGCTCTGAACCCACAGACAGACTTACACTCATCTCTTGGTGTGTCTCTCTCACACACAGAGCCCTCACTTTTTCCTTTCCAGCAAGAAGCTCTGTGATTTAGGGGTGGACAGAGCTGGGAAAACTATTGCAAGGCATTGTCTGCAAATGTTCATTTAAGGTTTTTTTAATGAATTTGCTTTGGCCATGTTCACACCCTTTTTTTCTTGCTTGCTTGCTTTCCCCATAGACATTATCTATCTATCTGTCTATCTATCTACTTTACAGGGCCCTTCACCATCATATCCCAGCACCTTGGTGTTTGCTTTCCACAAACATCCAAAGCAAACTGCTTGCACAAGTTTATCCAGTCGGGAAGCAGAAAGCCACACTGAATGGCTTATCTGACTGGTTGCAACTGAACAGCACAGTTCAGAATTCTAATATTCTCCCACAGAACCGTCAGGTAAACACAATCCAATAGGACAGTCATTGAATAAATGCAAACAACAAACACATTTGGGAAAATCATGATCGGCCTGCGGACATTCTACCAGAGGAGAACGAAGCACTGGGCTAGATCATCAGAAGAGTTCAGCTTCCGTTTAGGCACCTCCACTAAGTTCTGTCTGGAATGCCAAAAACGCTCAGTAGCCTGTAGCTGCCATTGTCCTGCAGAAGGGAGTTGCTAGATGCAGAGCTCCTTTTTAAAAATCTGGGCCCACATTCATAGAATAAATTGTGAGCTGCTCATTATTTGTTCAGCTCTAGCGACAGACACATGCCGACATTAACCCAGCCTGGAATTATTCTTCCACGGTGCAAATTTCAGCTCACCACAATCCCTGGCTGTGCACTGGAAATTCTCTTTGTCTCCTCTGTGTCTCTGCATGCTCAATCCTCTCGGATAGGGACAGGGAGTTAATAAACCTGAGCCATAAAGGTCAAGATTCAATCATCCGGTGCTGCTGGATGTGAAGCAAAGACACTGAGGCTTTCAATTGTTTGGCAGGCCTGGGCTTGGCTGAAAAATGATGGAGGGGCAGGGTGGGGGAACTGCCACAGGAGTTTGCAGGGGTGTGTGGTGCAAAGGGGTTAACCCCTTCAGTGCTCCCTGAAAAGGCTTTTGACCTGGCAGCAGGTTTACAGAGGGATACCCATCAAAATGAATGGAGCGGCTGGATACTGCTTTCTATCACAGGAGTGTTAGGGGGCTTAACTAGTTCTAATCTGTAGAGGGCTTTTAAGATTTAGGGCCTGTTGAAATCAATGGGAATCTTTCCACTGACTTCAATACGCTTTGGATCACATCCTGAGTGTGCTAGAGAAGTGCAAGAAGCCAAACATTCCACAGTGTAAATCCAGAGTAACTCCACAGAAATCAACGGCGTGACACCGTTACACCGGTGTAACGGGAGGATTTGATCCTAAGTATTAGTACGATTAGCTTCTCCTTTTTGTTTAATAACCAGGCAGTCTGGAAGAATGCCCCAGGCCGTTCTGCTGCACTCGCTGGGATGGGGGCCCGGCTTGATGACCTCATTAGGTCGTTTCCATCTGGAACTTTCATGGTTATCCTCAGGATAAATGACTCCTCAGCTCAGGCAGATGTTTGAGAGACATTGAGCCCGGTTCCTCTGCCTGGCTCCTTGTGCGATCCTTTGCGAGGGGTGTGTGAAACGACCCCAAGTCGAAGTGCCCACGCTTTGCAAAGGCGTATGTGAACACATGAGGTAGATGTGCTCCGGCTCACCCAGGAGGTATGGGCTGGATGCAGGGATCACTGGCTGAGGCTGTCTGCCCTGGGTTTTGCAGGTAGCAGATCAGGTGTTCCGAATGGTCCCATCTGTTCTTCCAAACTATGCACCTACGGAAGGCACTATACAGCAGAGAACCAGGCCACTGGGGTTTATCCTTCGATCCTTCAACCCGCTTAATGTTTCCGACCCCAGCTCTGGACACACAGTGGGTATCCTCCAAGCTTTGCCTAAGAGCAGGACCAGGCGTTCAGCTCCGTTCAGCCCTCACCCCTTTGCCACTGAATGCAAGCTAGACTTTCACTCCTGCATCCACAGCCCCGTGGGCTTTACCAGGCTGCCCGACGTCCATTGCCCACAGAGGGTTGGTGCAGAGGAATCTCCCAGCTCGAGGGGATTTGGAATGGCCACGCCGCCCATGGTGTGGAGGGCGAAGGCTTGCTCCTTGCTCACCATGCCCCTCCGCCTTGGCTGGGTTGAGCTCTGCTGCCAGCACCTGGCTAGTTCCTTCCTAGTCCCCTTGCTGTGGAGATGGGGGTGCACTCCTGCCAGGCGACAAGCGTCCTCCATCCCACAAAGCAGCTGGCAGCTCCCCCAGAGTCTCAGCCCCTTTCAGATTCAGGTCCTTGTATTTGTCGCCACAACCGCTTCTCCTCCCAGCGCCCTGGACCTCACGGCGCCTGCCTAGGGATCCTACTAACACCCCATGCAAGGTGAACACCCTAAATCCCCCTCGCTCAAGTCCTGTGGGTTAGCCCTGATTCCAGCCACCGACATAGCTGCACCAGTACAGAGATGCAAAGTCACCATGTGCCCTGTTGGGGAACCATCACTGCTTGGAACCTAGGTGATTTGCACAGGTACACATTGTGGCTTAGAGCAGCTTAGCCTGTCTACACATGGGCTTTGCACTGGTACCTGGCCGCCGATGGCTGGAATCCAGGACTTCTGCCTAATTCCTTGTTTCTCACCATGCTGCTGCTATGCTCCATTTGAATAATCACACACCAGCGTTCCCTCTGACAAGGAATCTGTATGCTCAGAACCATTAGACTTGATATAAAGTGACAACTGATAGCAAACTGTATTGGCAGCCTCTCATTGAATGTAATTACTCAACAGCAATCCTCCTGAATCAATTCATACCAGCGTAGCTCAACTTTAATTCCGTGCTCCCCAGGGCCCCGAGAAGTGACTGTGGTTTTGTTGTTCTTCGCTTACTTCGCTCTTCAAGGCCTTTTGTTTACAGCTGTTGATCTCGGCAGCGTGACCAAGCTGATTTCAGGTGTGAAGAATCCAAGCAAAGAGAAAGTGGCCAAGGGAACAAATCTTATTTTCACTAGCAAATAAGTAGCTTTGGTGGGAGGGGGGTGTTTGAATACAGGGTTAGTTAAAATCAGCAGTGCGGCCCATGTTCTAGCTATCATATTGGTTATTAATGACAGGGGAGTCTGGAGGTGCTGTCTGAAATCAGGGCTTTGTTGCGCTAGGTGCTGTACATACACACAGGAGACAGTCCCACCCCAAGGAGTTCACTAGTGAAATAGACAAAGGAAGGATGACTATCCCCAGGTTACAGATGGGGAGCTGGCACATGGGAGAAGTGACTCGCACAAAGGTCACAGGGGGACCCTGGGGCAGAGCAGGGAATGGAACACAGCTCCCCCCCCAAGCCCCACTTCAGTGCCTTACCTGCAAGACCCACCCCCCCGGTTTTCATTTATATATTTCATCCCCACGGCCCCCTGTGCCCAATACAACTGGACCAAGCTCATCTGCAAGCTCCCAAAACAGCCCAGATTTAAGTCCTTCTTACACACCCACTTCTGCGACTTATTTTAGCACCCAGACGCCCCACCCAAGCCCAGGGGCCCAGGAGCTAGGGGCTGTCCATACCCAAAGACATGCCTGCTGCCCTTGGGAGATTATATGCTAAATGGCCATGGCAGACAAAGGCACGGGAGGAGAAACAGAAGTGCGTAGGTGACTTGAGCAAGGTCATTCATCAGGTCAGTGGCAGAGCCCAGATCTCCTGACTCCTTGCCCTGTGCTCTACCCCACAGACACTGAACTGATCTGACCGGTATATGAATTGCCCATTGCCTCTCTTCCTCCAAGCTTTGTCTTGTTGTCTGTCTGTCCTTAGCTCCATAGCTGTTACAGATCATGGGCCGGGGGGCTACTCTCTTTCTATCGCCATGAACAGCTTTTGTTTTGCAATGAAAGCTTCCCCTGGGCCTTTCTCGTCTGTGCAGCTGCCCATGTTTCCGGAGGGATCGGACAGAGAACCTCTGAGTTGATGTGCTCACCCCTTCCTTCTCCAACCCCAAAACAGGACAGGGGCCAGGTGCTCAGCTGGTGTAAGCCTAGCACCACCAAAGTCAATAGGACTACTCCGGATTTGGCCTGGGATGTTTAGGAGGCACAGAGTGTGAGACTCCCCCCGCCCCCAACCCATAAGCCTGGCTTCCGATTGTCAGCAAAAGTCTCACCCAAGACAAAACCCATCCATCTTACTCCCAGCCGCGCTGCTAAAAATAAGCCAATGAAGTAGCAATCACCTCTGAGCAGTGGCAGCTCCGTTAAAGCGCCAGGCACCTGTGTCCAGGCTCCTCGGTGCGTACAGGCCAGGAACCTGATAAGCTCGCACCTGTCGGGGCAGCTCAGCCATTCCGTCATCCTTCTTAATTGAAGCTGTAGGCTGCAGCTTATCAGCTGCTGGCTCTTCCCAGATAACGCCTGGCGTTCCTGGGCAGCCTGGCTGTCTTCCAGACTGAACTGAAGCACCCCTCCCCTCCTCCCCCCCCCCCCCAGCTCTCAGCACAGACACAAGGGAGATGCCAGCTCTCTAACCACCCCCAGCCTCATCCCCTGGCCCGGGCCCTGGAGTGCTGAGCGTCTGGCGGGGCGGAGGTAAACTTTCCTAGGATTCCCTATTCACTGGATTATTAATTAATAATGACCAGTTACTAAACGCAGGATACTGTGACCATTTTTCATGATCAGTACTAGTTACTGGTTATTCCTTCATAATTGCTGGTTGTTATTTTCCATTTGTACTACGGTAGTGCCTAGAGGCCCTGGCTCCATTGCACTAGGCCCTACACAAACGTATAACACAGAGACAGCCCCAGGGAGCTGCCAGTTTTAAACAGAGCTGGGATTAAAACCCAGTTCTCTTGGCTCCCGATCCATGGGACCACACTGCCTCCCATAAAAACAAACAGAGTTAGTGACCAAGGCCGGGTGAGAAGTTTATGCAAGATCAAAGGTACCAGTAGCCAGGAGTCCAGGGAAATGAGACTCCCTGGAATGGTCTAACACCTAAGAAGCAGAATCTGCTTAGAGAATTCTTGGCTCCCTCCTTTTTTCGTCCAGCGATATCTTCCCTACTCTGCCCCATCCTACATGTCTGCACCTGGCATTGCCGGGACGGGGGCGGGTGTGTGTGTGACGTAAAGAACTAACCAGGGAGCAGTGGGATCCTAGGAGTGGACCGAGTCCTGCTGGGGAGCCAGTCGGAAGAGGAGCAATTAAGGCTCTTATTCCTGTGTACCAGCGTATGAAATGTATTTAGTGTCAGTGTATGTGTGTGTCTCAGCACCTGAGCGCATACATGGGTCCCTCACAACACCCTAGGAAGGGGATAATTGTTATTCTACTCCATTATATAGCAGGACCAACTGAGGTACAGAGTAGTTAAATGACTTGTCCAGGGTCACGGGGCAAATCAGTGGCAGAACTGGGAACAGAGTCCAGGAGTCTTGACTCTGAGTCCTCTGCTCTTACGACTAGATAAAATCCTTCCCACAGCCTGGGCTAGAACCCAGGCATCCTGAATGACTGTCCTCTGCTCTAGCCACTAGAGGATAGTGCCTCCAAAGAACAACTCAGTTAGTTGTCCCTCTCTGTGCAGATGTGTGCTCGGAGGTGGATCCATACTGATTTGATGTGTTGGATATTTGCATCAGTTTCCGTTACAAACACCCATTCGTCATGTAGATCTCCAGGCATTTTATTAAAAGGGGAGATTAATTTAGGGGAGTTCTCAAATCCAATTTCCTCTGGCAACGGCTCTATTAGGCCATGCGCAGTGGAGATACAGACTCCTGTCCTCCTGCTGCGACTGAAGGAATTTGATTCTGTGCTGCCAAATTTGCAGGGCTGCAAACACGTTCTCACTCTTGATTAATGTGAGTAATTTCTGCTCGAAAGAGGGTTGAAATGAGCAGCTAAGGGGAAGCGAGCAGTGAGGGTTCCCCTCCCTCCCCATCCCTCTCCGCTGTTTGCATTTTACCATCCCTGGCATGGACTAACAGATAAACAAAAATGCTGGACCAGTTTCAAGAGTAGCAGAAGGCACAGGAGGCAGGGGGCATCTCCGAGGATGCTCAGATGCTGTTGTGCTCTTGTTTGGTTTATAAAAGGGAAGAGATATGGTATATTTATCCATCAGCCTCTGCCTGATGCCTCTCCCCGCCCGAAATTAGCCACTGGACCCATGGATCAAGCCCAGCCATATCATATTTAATCAGTAGCTATCTGGGAATTCCCTACACTCCATGATCCCTCTACCCTTCACAGCAATGGCAGGGAGAGAACTCAGATCCTTCTAAAGCACATGCCCCTGCCCCCTAAGATAAAGGAGAATCTTCTGCAGCTCTATAGGGGCTGTGACACACAGGTGAGCAGCCTGTCCAGTGGCAGGCAGGGGTGCATGAATACCCCAGCTGGCACGTTGTACTGGTTTTCGTGTCTGTGGCTCCTTCCAGCATTTTACAAGCAATGAACTGAGGCACACAGCGCCTGGGAAGCAGCGAACTGTTGATGGATGGATGGAGATGCTAGGCCACAGAGGTGAAATGACTTGTCCCACATCATGGAACATGCCAATGGTCAGAGCCAGGAACAGAATCTAAGAGTCCTGACTCCAGGGCACTGCTACCAGTAACTCACTCTTCTATTGCACTTTTGAGCCCCATATCGCCAATTACCTGACAAAGGAAGTCAGCATCATTATCCCCACTTCACAGAGGGGGAAACTGAGGCCTGGAGAGGCGAAGAGAGTTGCAAAGTGGCACAGTAGGTTAATGTCAGAGGTAGGGCTAGAGTCCCAACCCCATGTGCTATCTTCTGGGCCCCCCAACCCCTCGTTAGCTTAGCCTTAGCTCAGGACAACATTGAGAAGGGGTTCCCGCTGCTGCCCATTTTCCAGGGGCACAAGAAGAGCTGCCTTAAACTTTTCCTGTTGTGCCCAGACTCCACTCAGACAGCTCCCCGCTGACACCAATGAAGATTATGGAGCAAAGTGAGATTGGGCCTCTGCGATCCAATTTACGCAGCAGCCAGGGCCGGCTGATGGGGACGTTGCAATAGGCCCCCTATTTGGACCCCCATCCCCAAGAGACACCATGTAGAAGCTACAGTAGAGATGTGGCTGCTATACAGCAGGGTGCACTACCACCTACTGCCACGGGGGGGGGGACCCCTGCTGGGGCTCGGGCGTCTCCCGCGGCTGCAATACCGCTGCGTGCCACTGGAGGGCGGTTCAGCCCCAGCCGGGGGCCCTGAAGCACGTGGGATGCGAAGCCAGCCGCTGAGGAGCCGGCTCCGAGCAAGGGCCAGAGGCGGGGTGAGAGGCGTCCGCAGCTGCTTCTCCAGGCCCAGCAGCAGGTGTGTGGGCCGGGGGAGGACACGTCACCAGCTCCCCCAGCCCCAAGGAGTCCCCGTGGGACCTTGTGTAGGTGGCCTCAGTTTCCCCCTCTGCAAAATGGGGTTGATAAACCTATGCACCTGCCCCTCCCCCCCCCCCGCTCCCTTGGCGGGTATTCCCCGTGACTGACACACTCTGCTCGGCTTCCCCACGCATGCACGTGGACACACACTCTGGCCTGTTTCCCATGGCATGGATACAGGCACCCACTGCTCTGCTGTCCTGGCACATGTGTGTGCAAATGTGTGCGCACAAACGCATGCACACACCCGGCTGCCCAGTGCACACTGCTCTGCTCTCCCTCCCCGGCATGTGCACACACCCATTCACACATTCTGCTCTGCTCCCCCTGACACGCATTTGCACACACACCCCCACACTGCCCTGCTCTCCCCTCCCTGACACACATAGGCACACACCTCCTGCTGCCCCGGCACGTGCACCCCCACACACACACCACCCTGCTCTCCCTGACACACATAGGCACACACCTCCTGCTGCCCCTGGCGTGCGCACCCCCCCCACACACTGCCCTGCTCTCCGTAGTGCACACGCACCCTGAGAAACACATGCTCCCAGCAAATCAGGCTGCTCCCTCGGCCCCATTCCCAGCAGCTGCTGGCTAAGCTGGGCGAGCCGGGGGTGCTGGATGTGTGTTCCAGACTCTGGCTGGCGCGCCCTGGAGTTTGGACGCTCTGCTAGTCCCAGAACTGCTGTTTGTGTGCTGTGCAGGTCCCGGGGGACCCGGGCCAGGCGGTCAGGGGGGTTACAGCAGAGGGGCTTGGCGAGGAAGCCTGGCGCAGCCTGCTCCGCCGGGTTATGTGCAGACAGCTCGGGGCTGGGTGCCGTTTCCTAAGCCTCTTGTGGCTCTGGCTTTGAGGTGCCCTGTCAGAAGGGCTGGCAGTCTGCAGCCGGCTGGGCTGGACCGGGTGCTACAGACACAGGAGCTGGAACTGGGGGTGCTGCCGCACCTCCGGCGTGAGGCGGTTTCCTTCTGATCCAGGATTTACAGTTTGGTTCTGTGGCTCTCAGCACCCCCACTGTACAAATTGTTCCAGCGCCCCCGGCACCTTCCTCTGCGCGTCTCCCCCCCACCCCACCCCGACGTGACCTAAGATACCCACCAAGGGCACAAGCCTTTTAACGTCCATCCCCACGTGCCCTCCCCCTCCGTGTCTGTGTCAGTGGGGTGCATGGTGGAGCCAGAGGAGAGCGTGTAAGGGGGGATGAGCGGGTGTGCACAAGGGTGCAGTTGGCAGGCTGTGCCCGTGGATGCTGGGGGGGGTGAGTGGGAGGGTGGCAGTGCTGAGGTGTGCACGGCGGGTCGAGAGGAAGGAGAAACGGGGCTGGAGCATGACTAGGGGTGGAGAGGAAGGGGACATGCCAATGTGGGTGGGGATCAGATTTCAGTGCAGGGAGGCTCTGAAACATTCTCTCCTCTCCTTGCAGAGGTGCTGCTCAAGGTGTGTGTGGTAGCCTGCGCCCTGGGCTGGGAGTCAGGAGACCTGTGTTCTGTTCCCGCCTCTGCCACCAAACAATTGTGTGACCTCAGGTAAGTCCCCGCACCTCTCCGTGCCTCAGTTTCCCCTCCTACCCTTCATCTATTGTGTCTGTATAGACTGCAGGCTCCCTGAAGCGTGGAGCGTGCCTCGCTACATGTCCGCACGGCACCTACCACAACAGAGCCTTTATCTCAGGCGAGACCTCTAGGTTCTACCATAATATAATTAATAATAAAATGTGCGTGGTGCTGCCTATCCCTGCGGTTGTACTCTGGGACATCCCCGCTGAACCCAATTGTCTGTGCAAATCTTCAGCCCCTGAATTTTCCCACCAGTTGTAGTAACAACAGGAGCCCTAGTGTAGACAGGCTGCTGGCGTTTTGTCCAACCCGCTCAGAGTAGGTCTAGATGACAGGATCGTGAAAATGTCAGGAGCCCATCTACACTAGCACTAGCAGCAGTACGGGATTGTAAGGCGCCAATGTCTAGTGCAGACAGGGCCGGAGTGTCAGCCCACAGGTTGCTCAGGGTCTCCTGGCTGTGAGTTGTAAGTGCAGTGCCGAGGTGCTGTGTGATTGGAAATGGATTGTGGTGGAAGGAAGTTCCACGGGCACTGCAGCCCCCTGCCCTGAATCAGACCAGGTGGATTTTGTGCTGGACCTGCCCAGCTCACCACATCCGGGTCTCAGGCTGGAGAGAGGAGGATTGGAAACCGACCTGAGAACAAGGATGAACAGGTTGGGTTTAGACAAGAGAATGAGAGGAGGGATTGTAGGGGGAGGAGAGAGCCCCCACATCTAAACTGGGCTCTGAACCAGCCACTGAACCTAGACACTTGTGCAGTGTGAGCTAGATCAGATCCAGGTCTGAGTTGTGGGGCTGGCCCCCTATCTTCTAATGAGCCAAAACCCTGGATCCCAACAGTCTCAAACCTTGCATCAGAACTTTGCAGCTTGGACCCAGCTCTACCAAAAACAAACAAAACAGGGAATGACCTCAGTTCTTCCTCTTGCTCCCAGGGCCAGCGCGGGTGCCCGGGCAGGTGGTGGTTCAGATATGGGGAATATGCGACTGGCTGGAGGAGAAAGGCCGATGCATGGAGCAGAGGGTGTCAGTCAGCACTTGCCCAGCGAGTGAGTGACGGCTAGAGAGGTCCTGGCCTGGGGCTCAGTGAAGGTCGCGTGGCTGGAGGGGGTGGTGGGAACGGCAGGATTGGCCAGCCTGCGGAGAATCCCAGCAGGGTAACGATGTGTGTACTGGGCTGCCAGCCAGGCAGGTTCCCTGCAAGCAGGATTCCCAGCGGAACAAGGACCCTGCTGCATGTCAATTGGGGACAGAAGAGGCAGCGTGGCAGTAGGATGCCACTGGGATCTCCCCCGCAGCCTGCAGCGCGCTGTCACCTCCCGGGCTCTCTGGCTGGGATAGGCAGGCTACAGGGACGCCACCTGTTGGTTCTTTCCCTCGCGCTGGCCAAGGGGGTGGTCAGCCGCTCTTCCCTTCCGCTACCAAAGGCCGGGGCCCCGCGCCACCCTCTCCCCCTGGGGAGGTGGTGGCTTTTCGTCTCCTTTTCAATGAGTTCTTACAAGGGGAGGGAGGGAGTCACATCCTCATCTGGCAAAATGTCAGGGAGTGATTCAGAGAGAAGGCGAGCGGCAGAGAGAGGCAGCCCACACAGGAGAGTTGTTTCTAGTTTCCAAATGTCAGCATGTCCTTTAATTAAATGCTGATTAACTGGGGACGCGCTCCCTCGCGCTGGAACAGGGCTGCTGCTGTTAACATCAGGCTGCTCCGAGAGCCGGGGCATTCGGCTCTCGCTTCCTCTCGTCCTTGGGGGATAAACTGTCTGGTTCAAAGGGGGAGGTGGGGGAGTGGGGAGCCAGCAGGAGAGTGTGTGGTCTCATGGCTCGGGCACTGGGCTGGGAGTCAGGAGACCTGGGTTCTGCTCCTGCCACTGAGCTGCCATGTGACCTTGCCCAAGTCACTTCCCCTTCTTGTGCTCTCGTTTCCCCTCCCACACTTTGTTGTGGCTCGTTAGACAGTGAGCTCTTCGGGGCTGGGGCGCTCTCTCGCTGCAGGATTGTCTACACGCAGACGTTGCACTGGTTTAACTTAAATGAATATTAAACCAGTGCAAGCCCTTGTGCGGATGGTCTTCTTTCGGCTTAAAAGCAGCTCATTTTGCCTCAGCTTAAACCTGTTCCCCGTTGACTTCAGCTAAACTGCAATAAACCTGTTGCAGACCAAAATGAATGTCCACACAGCCTCTTGCACTGGTTTAAGATTATACCTAGAGTGGTGCTGCTTTCTCGTGAAGATACCCTGAATGTATGTGCTGCTGAGGCCTCTGGGCACTAGCGTAATACACCTAATAACAATGGCCTAAACCTCAGACAGTGTTCTTTTGTTCGCAGAACGCCCAAGGCCCTGCTAGAGCATCATGGAAGCCCAGGGGATGTTGCCCTTGGCTTTACCGGAGTTGGATCGCACTCCTCTCTTAATTCCCCTGTAACACTGTGTTACGATTCCCAAGTACACATGCATGTTTGATTATATCAAGTACATAGACGATTGTCAGCAAGAGATGCACTCTAGCTCAACCACAAGATAGGGGCTGGATGCAGGGTGACGTTCTCTGGCCTTTGCTGTGCAAGTCAGACTAGAGGGTCAGAATGGTCCATTCTGGCCTTAACACCTGTGACTTGACACAGATTTGACTTTTGTCGGCTGCCTACGTGTAATTCGGCCCTTGTCCTGTGGCACGTGGAAGCCATTCAACTCCAGAGCTCCCAGGGGACAGAGACTTCACAGGAAAAGGAAAGGAAGGCCCCACAGCCACAGCACTGAGTAGTGTAGCTCTGTTACAGACAACTGGGTAACCCGTCTGCAGAAGACTCACTGCAAGGTGACAGCACCTCATGGAGCAATGTGGGGCACGATTTTCACAGCAGCCTTGGAGATTTCCACACACTGACATGAACAGATGTGTCTCAATCCCCTAGACTGCTTTGAAAATGTCTGCCTCCCAGACAGCATATTAAATCTCATATTGGACAGCCCCCTTTGAGAGACCACTTCTGTACTATGTCCAGTCAACGACTCACATGAGGAAAGGCTGGGGGATACGGCGCTGGCCCGGGACGGTGGAGTCATGTCTCAGGCACTATTGACCCAGAGCCACCTAAGAAATGTTAAATAGTTCAAGCCCTGTTTTTCCATGCCAAGGAGTGGGAGGAAGGGTTTATTTTCCCTCTTCCTGAACAGCAACTGTTGCCCTTTGCATTATCCAGTTCTGGCATCCGCACCAAAAGATCACGCCGTTTACACCTTCCTCCTGTCGGTAGGCGGGCTCTGGCTGTCTTGTGGGCAGAGCAAGTCCTCTGAGAACTCTGAGGCCCTTTTGCATTGCTAAGAGCTGGTGTAAAGCGCTACACAAAGGATACCATTCGCAGTGCACAGCAGCAAATTTTGTTTGTCTTACAAAACCCAGCAACCACACTAGGTATCTTTAAGTGCCATCTACTGGCACCTTATTTATTAACTCATTTGCATATATACACCTATAGGGCACTCCCATAACAGCCACCGCCTTTACAGCGTAGAGGGGCATTGGATTGGTTGGTTGGAAAATTCACCCGGTTTCCTTGGGTGATGTAGAGCTGTCAAAAGGGCTCTGTGTCAGCACGGTTCCCAGCCTCTAGCATAGGGGGCAGAGTGGGGGTATGCCTGGGGCATGGCCAGAGCACACGGCACTATGGTTAGTCTCTTCTTCTCAAGGCCTCTAGGGAGCCATGGTTAGCAGTATATAAGATAGAGCAGCCTCAGGCTGCTCTAATTTATAGCAGGGGCAAGACAGGACCGTGGACTATGGGAATGCAAAAGTGACTAAAGCTACCTTTTCCCTACCTCCCCTTCCATCCCTGCCTGGGGCAACCGAGAATCCAGCCCTGAGTCCGTAGAAATGGAATTGTAAGAGCCTTGTGCTCCTAGGGGGGAGAGTTACCCCTCCCCCAAACTTCAAGCCGTGGGGCTGTCATGTGACCAGGGCAGGGCAGGGGTAGTCAATTATTTTTTGTCATGGTCCAGATTTCTCAGTCAAGGTCCCGACTCCAGAGAAAATAATAACAATAATGATAATAAGTGAATAAAAATATTTCAGGATCGGTTCAGAAGCATTTGGCAGTCCGGATTTGACCCGCAGGCTGCCTATTGACTCCTCCTGGCATAGGGAGCCACTTTCTTCTAACACCGAATAAGGAACTTTGTTATAATAAAGAAGACAAGGTGATCCCTAAAACGCTTTCTCCCTCTACTTCACTGCAGTGCTGCTGTCTAGACCCTTCCCATGCCCCCATCTGCCAGGCTTTCTGCTTCAGATTTAAAGAAGCATGATCAGTGCTGGACACTTGTCAGGGCTGTTTGTTAAGCGCAGGCCTTAAGGCCGAATGAGCAGAGAGGTGGGTGAAAAGCCTGCCTTCCAGTGGAAATCCAGGGGTGAACCCCAGCTTATCTGAGCACCAGCGAGCCTAACCCTGGACTAGGAAGTGCCGTCCTTGTCAACGAGCCGGCTGCTGCTCATTAAATCCCGACCCTCAAATCCCGAGCGGCACAGTGCGTTGCACTCCCTTGACCCCTGCTCGTGGTCTAGCATTGCTTGCCTGGCTAGCATCCCAGCGCCCGAGTTCACAGCCCTCCGACCCAACAGGTACTAACCCACTTTGTCCTGCTGCTTGCCCTGCGTCTTGTTCAGCCTCCGTGCCTGAGGTTTGGTGAGGGGGAGAGTTGGAGGGGAAGCAGGATGAATCATTTTAGAGGAAGCCAGATTTCCATATCCCCCTGCTGGAAAATTAAAGTCTGATCTTAGTTTGCATCCCAAACGCGATTGCTTTGGGAACCCTGCCTTGCAGCGCCTTGGAAAGCACGTACCTCTCAGCAGCCGGCCCTGTCGAGATCAGTGTCCATGCCGTCTACCTGGCAGCGGGATCTTCCTTCCCCTCGTGCTGAGCATCATCTTTTTCTCTGAACGCCGAGGTAGTCGAAAGCTGCAACTTAAGGACTTGACAGACTGGGGAGGGCTGGATGGACTCATTGTGCATGCAAGGCAGCCATTGGCTCTGCCTCTCCGGCTGCCGTGCCAGTAGGTTAGGTTACACGTGTCATCTCTCTCCTCTGTTCCTATTATTCCTGTGTCACTGTCCTTCCCTGCTTGGTGCTAGAAGGGAGGAGGAGGAGGTTAAGTTATTGCTGTGTGTGTGTGTATTAACAAGGCAGCACGAGTCAAGCCTGCCGCCTAGCGTATGCACTGGAACAGATGCAAATGCTGCTAGAGGCAGAGACCTGTCTAGCAAAGCCACCTCTTCTGCCATCGCCAGTTCCCACCCTGCACCGTGCAGCATATGGTGTATGGTTTTTAATTTCCTGGGCACGACACTTCTTATGGCGATTAGCAGGTTTCTCGTTGCTCTTTATCAGGCCTTTTATTAACCCCCCACTAGATCCATACAGGGCAACTGGCCCCGTTGGCTGAGCAAAGCGCTTCCCCTTTTACTGCTCGGTGCTTCCTGTGCAGTGCTAAGTCCTTGGCCAAATTCTTGCCTCCGGGGTTTGATTCCCAGCCACTGCAATGAGACCGGTATTACGCCTTTAAGGCAGCATTTCCCCAACTTTGGGGGAAATTAAACCAATCGTGCCCCTTCTTCCACCCTGCCATGTGGTGTTAACGGCAAACCCCAAATGAGCTGTCACTGAGTCAATTGTGTAGATCTTCACAATGTGATCAAGATAGTTAACATTTAAAGTATTGTCATTGGCATCTGAGCTAGCAACCATTGAGGCATCTGAGCTAGCAACCATTTTGTTTCAGGCTCTCTGCAAACTCAGGCAGAGTCGCTGCATGGGTTACGCTTGTCACGCTTTGAAGTGTTTTTTGCAACCATAACAGCTAAAAGCTTACTTTTTTTTTTTTAACATGAAAGCTGAGGCTCTAGAGAACAGTTTGAGAAGCTTGCCAACCCCGCTGTCTAGTACAGGGGGAGGTGCCCCCATACTTTTGTGAAATGCTTGTTTAAGGACAGGATGATGGGAACTTTATCACTTGAAATCTCTTTCCATCCAACATAGTTCAATGGAATTAAAAGGGATTGCTACTTTCCTCCCCATATTTCCTCCCCCTTATTTATAGCTCTCGGACATGGTCAGAGCTCTAGTGGCAACCGCTGTGTGGTGTGTGGAGTTAGGCTTTGAAAGCATTAGACTTTGTTTGGTAAATGCCAATTTCTCTGTACAGCCACAAACCGATGAAAAGCTATTTCCCTCTATAATAATCAGAATGTACAGATCGGCAAAGTAAGAAAAACGCTGCTTGAGAACTTATTAGAATTTGATTTAAGGCTGTTTACTTTGTGTCTTTTGACACGTGATGTTGACAGTTTGTGTTTTAATGGTTATAAAGCTTTTAACTTTTTGAATCTCTTCATCGACGGTCATTAATAATTGCTTGACCCTCCTACAGTCTGAACCCCCCATAATTTCCTGCCAAGCCTAGGTATAGTTAAAGTGGGACAACTTTTGTGTCTAGACAAGCCCCTAGTCTAGATGTGACCGTAGCGTATGTAATAGCAGGACCCCACCCTGCTTCATTCTGCCTAGTACAGTATTGCAAGGGAATCAGTCAGTACTGTAAAACCCTTATTTTATGAGTTCATAAAATCAAAAGGTTCATAAAATCGAACCCCACAGGTGCAGGGCCTGGTGAACTGTGGCTTTTTTCTTGTCCTTCACCTCACTGCAATGGGGTTCCCCGTGCACAGAAGGCATCGGAATGGGAAGCTATGCCGACCTGTTCCTCATTGTAAAATCGAGGCGCCGACTTTCCAAAGTGCCGGGGGGTGCTCGACCCCCGGCTCTGCCCCAGGCCCCTCTCCACCCCTTCCCCCAAGACCCCACCCCACCTCTTTCTGCCCCCACTCCATCTCTGCCCTGCCTCTTCCTGCCCAGTTCCGCCACCTCCCTTGGGTGCACCGCGTCCTCGCTCCCCCCCCCCCCCGAGCCTCCTGCATGCCGCGAAACAGCTGATTGCGGTGGGCAGGAGGTGCTGATCCACGGGGCCCGCCAGCGGGCAGGAGGCCCTGGGGGGGGAGTGAGGAGCAGATAGGGGAGCTGCTGGTGGGTGCTCAGCACCCACCATTTCCCCCCCGTGGGTGCTGCAGCCCCGGAGCACCCACGGAGTCAGCGCCTATGCCTGGAGTATGTATAGACATTTCCTGTTTCTGTCTAATCTATTGCTGTTCCCACGTGCTGATCCCGGCGGTGTCTCACTGGAACTCTCGTCCTCTCCCAGGCATTGAAAAGAACAAAAATGATCCAGTTTGTGTGCATGCGGCATAGCAAATGGATTTGCTGTTTTCGCAGACTTGGGTTTTTTTTACAAAAGGAAAAAAGAAAAAATTAATCACTTCATGCTGCTGCAGTTACAAAGCAGTACAAAGGCTGGCAAGCAATTTTAATCACGTACCCATTGTATTGCTCTGGCCAAAGAGTGTTTTGTAAGGATGATTAGGACAGCAGATGCAAACAAAGAATTCTTCCATTCATTTCATTCTTCGGTAGTGCCTAGAATTGTAGTTAAGTTCTCACAGATCGACAGCAACGTCAGATTTCGCTGTTGTCCCTATGATATGCATAATGGCCACTTAGAACTGCCCAGGAATAGAACCCAGATACTCCTGCTCCAGAATCGAAGGCCTCTACTGCTTGGGCTAAATGAGACTCTCCTTAGCAGCATAGGGCCCATCACATGCCGGTGGGCAGTTCTGATTGTATCCACTAGAGGGCAGTGGTTTGCAGCTGCCTAATCCAGTTAAGTGCAACACTCTGGCTGTGAATAGTCTTGCAAGTCTTTGCACTGTTGAAGAGCGAAGAGGAATGGAGGAATTCTCAGAGCCAGCTGCTGCAGGGGGTTATTTTTGAGCAACAGGCAAGAAGCACGGGGTTTTGTGGGTTATTGACAGTGAAAATGAGTGTTTGCAGGATCAAATCAAACAGGTGTCAGATGGTAACAACTTCCAGCTGCTACCGACCTGGATAGGGCTTAGACCAGCCCAGCTACAGATTGAAAGGCTTTATACTTAGTCCTGCCTTGAGTGCAGGGGAGTGGACTAGATGACCTCTCGAGCTCCCTTCCAGTTCTATGATTCGATAGCCAATACCAAGCCCCTGGGCTAGTTAGTCCTTCTCCAGAAGAGCTCCTCATGGCGTCTCAGAAGTTTCTGGTACAATTGCCCTGGCAAGGTAGAGGAACAGAACAGACTTGTTATCCCGTTATCTTCTGAACACGAAGTACTGGCAGGGAAAGGCTATTTATTTAGCATCCAATTTCCTAGACTTGTACACATCCTTCTCTGGGAATAGTTCCAGGTGCATTTTCAGCAGCTAGTCTCCTGTTGGTCGGGTCTCTTCATAGGCTGGTTCTCTGCAGGGAAATGTGGGCACATGGAGTTCCCAGCACTGCAGAAATCACGGAGAAATGACCAGCCCCGGAGATGTGGATCGAGGGGGAACAGGAGGAACAGATCCAGAGGCGCAGAGATTGGGGACTCTTGTGGGCACTATACTTGTGCTCCAAGGAGAGACTGATCAAAGTCAAGTGAGTTCACTAGTGAGGAAGAGAGGGTGCATGTGCACACACATGGACACACACACACTATGCACGCAATAGAAACAAACACATACATTTAAATACAGCCCCATCTCAGTGGCTGGTAAATGAGAGGGCTCTGGTTCTGACAGTACAGATGATACAGCGCCTGACACAATGGGGCCCTGATCCCTGGCTGGCACCTCTAAACTCTACCGTAATATGAACAATGTCAGTCATTTATTACCATGCCACAAACCAGTTTCTCATGGGGTAAGTGAGTTTCTTCGAGCAGGACCCCATCAGAGTGTGGCCCCATTGTGGACAAACATATACCAAACAGCGCCAGGCTTGGAAGGTTTACGGCCTTGGGTGCTGCTGTAACATAAAAAGCAAATAGAAATGGAGCCGCAGCTTAGCCATAGTTAAGGTTGAGAGTCACTATTAAAAGATGACTATTCTAAAAATTCACATGCTGAGGGTAGGGTTAGTGCTCCAAATTTGGGGTCATTAGAGCAAGCGGTTCATGAGATTTTAGCACCCCTAAAAAACATATGTTTACAGAATCAGCTGCTTATTGCAATACAGTAGAACCTCAGAGTTGCTAACACCTCGGGAATGGAGGTTGTTTGTAACTCTGAAACGTTTGTAACTCTGAACAAAACGTTCTGGTTGTTCTTTCAAACGTTTACAACTCCTGAACAGTGACTCAATACAACTTTGAAACTTTACTATACAGAAGAAAAAGGCTGCTTTTAACCATCTTAATTTCAATGAAACAAGCCCAGAAACAGTTTCCTTACCTCGTCAAATCTTTTTTTAAACATTCCCTTTATTCTTTTAGTAGTTTACGTTTAACACAGTACTGTACTGTATTTGCTTGTGTGTGTGTGTGTGTGTGTGTGTGTGTGTGTGTGTGTGTCTGCCTGCCTGCCTGCCTGCCTGCCTGCCTGCCTGCCTGCCTGATTGCGTACTTCCGGTTCCAAATGAGGTGCGTGGTTGACCGGTCCGTTCGTAACTCTGTGGTTCTACTGTAATAAGAAAGCTCTGTCATGATTGTAGGTTTTACATCTGACAGGTGTCTTTCCAAAATCCATCCACTAGAGGGAAGTGGAACCAATGACTAGTTATTGGATGTCAGCGATACATAGAGACTGGAACTGTGAGAGATGGCTTGTTTGCCTTGAAAATATTTAAGATCAAGCTTAACGGTTGTGACGCAGACCAAACCTCCCAGATATGCTAACTTGACTCTGCAATGAGTAGCATAAACTCCCACTTCTTAGAAACAAATGCTAATGTTAGGGAAAGATTTTTCCTCAACATTTTTAAAAGTCTCGACTTCATCTATCTTAAATTTTAAAAATGGGCTGAAATATTGAAAGTCTCCTGGAGACTTTACTGTTGTTCTTTCTTGTTACTGTTTTCCTTATTTTGAAACTGGCCATTCAGACCAAATGCACTTTGGTTGCTCCTTGTACAGGGGAAAAAAACGTGCTCTGCGCTTCCGTAATTCCCTTCATCTGAGGAGAGTGGAGGCATGTTCCAAACGCTAATGCACAACAACCTTGCGAAACAGGCAGTGCCCTTCTGGTTGGACTGATGGGGACCTGAAGCAGTGACTCTCCCAGTGTCACACTGATTCAGTGGCAGAACCAGGCCTGGAATGCAGGAGCCCGGACTCCCAGTCACAGTTGCCAACTTTCACATGGTAAATAAGCACCCCGACTTTCACAATAAGCCAAAAATCAAGCTAATCCCATTTCAAAACAAGGCCAGAACAAGCCAATCCCTAAGGACCCCAACACTCTGTGTGACTAGATCCCCCCGGCATGCAATCTGGGACTGTGGAGGGCCCGCTGTGCACCCCTGACTCTCTCCCCCCCTTGCCCCTGCTTGCCGGGAGCCAGTCAAAAAAAAGCAACAAGCTACAAGCCAAAAACTAGCCAACAAGCAACTCGCAAGCCAATTAAACCAAAAACAAGCCCAATTTCTGTTTTTTTTCTCACGGGTTTGGCATGTCTGCTCCCAGTCCCCGCCTACTCTAAGCATTGGGCAGTGCTCTTATCTTTCAGTCAATGGTTCCCGGTAGGCCAGGGCAGGGAAGCCCAGCAAATATATATAGAGAGAGAACTCTCAGTGCTATATGGAGCAGGGAGTTCATGGCTTTTTGCTTGAGGTCTCTGTGACCCTTCTCAGCCCTTATGTCAAGAGCAGCAGTGCAGAGAGATTCCTGGGAGGGGGCTGGGAGCCATGGGGCTGCCTCCCTGGCAGAACAGGTTTTACAGCTGGAGCTTGCCCCAGGGTTAATATTTAAAAGGCAGGTGTGTGTGTGTGTATGTGTGTGTGAGTGTGCGCGCGCGCGCGCGCGCTGGGGGCCGAGGGATGCAAAATAGCTGCTGGTGATGTGTTCTGGAGAGCTGCTATAGTCGTGCTCACCACCTGATTAAGCCCTGCCCTGCCCCACAGTAACATAACGCCCGGTAGAGATCTGTGCCCTCTCTGTGTCATCAGAGGAGTTGATGCTCTGTTCAGGTACAGGAGGGGCCACAGGTACAGGAGGGGCCACAACTTGGTTGCCTGGTCAATGCTTTTATCAGCCACCAGGTTGGCTTGTGCTCACATCAGTGCCTGTGAGGATGGAGCCAGTGCCAGCGACGGGAAGGGTGACCTCTGGAGCTGCACAGGGGTGCTTTAATTCGGCCCGGATGAAGGAAAGTTCTGTAGGCTGCCGGGCGCCACGGCGTGGGTGGGTGGGGCAGATTCACACCACCTTGTGTCTGCGCTGCTTTGGCCTAGGCTGGGGTTACGCCGAGCCAGCTGGCCTTTTGGCAGCCAGTCATATCTCTGAACTGCCACAAGGTGGCAGCATGTCCAAAAATTAATGCAATGCCCATCCAGGGCGGGGACTGGTTCTGTTCTTCATCTGACTTGAGCACGGGTGATGCTGCCAGCCCAGGGACTTTGGGGATACCAGAGGAGCTGGCAGGGCACTGCAGAGCTGTTGTGCTCTGAGGAAGAGAGCTCAGAGACAGGTATCACAGGGACTGTCAGGGGTCCATGGTGCAAGGGGACAGGGTTCAGACTGCACTTGAGCTAGAGGAGAATCTCCATTAGCGGTAAGGGGTGTGTGACATACACCTGGTCAGCTGTGATCCCATCCAGTAGGGGGCACTCAGACACACATACCGGTTCACTGTACTCTTTTTAAACAGAACAATAATGCAGCTCTTCGCACATGGGTAGCTCAGTGAGATTGGTGATGGGCTTCAGAGCTGATTCTCCCCTCGGCTGCCAGCCTGAATTCAACCTGGGTCAGCTGGCTTCATGCTGCCCTCTGGGAAACCAGGTGGTGCTCACGGCCTGAGAGCCTGGCTTTCCACGGCACCATAACTGGCACTAAGTGGCTCCCTCCTTGGCACTTGAAAGCAGGAGAGAGCTGGCTTGTTTTCCCTCTGCAAGGGGTCCCTCCAGGGCCGGGCTGAGAGTGTGTGGGGAAGCTTGCCTTGTTCCCATGCTGTACCTGTCCGGTGGCTAACCAGGACGTCATTCTCCAAGGCTTTGCAGCCCACAAACCCTTTAAATGTAAGAGCTGCCCTGATATCAGTGTCTTTGTGCAGGTGTGTCTGCTCCCCCCAAACCTCCTCCAGGTGAAGATAGCAGGTCCAACAGCCCCAGGGCTCTGAGCTCTGCCTCATGTTGTCTCTGATCTCTCAGCTAACAGGGAAGCAGTTATGACAGGAGGCGCAGCAGCAGGGTCTGCTCATGGCAACGCTCAAGAGGGACCAGGGTTCAGATCCAGCCACTGCAGAGGGCAGGTAAACGGAGGTGGCAGAGGGCAGGGGATTCCGCTTAATTCTCATTTGCAAGGCATTGGAGGGAGACAGGGAGTGACCCGGGCTGGCTCCCTGCAGCAGAGTCACAGTGGATCAGCTGTGCCTTATCTAACCAGGTGACTGATGATAAACCTGTTCACTGCTGGTCTCTTCCGCAGTCCAGGAAGTGCATGCGGGACTTGCTCACCTCCTTTGAGGTGGCTGTCCCAGCGTGCTGGCCGCCACCAGGCGGAGCGGCTGCCATGGGACATGATGACAGGCTGGAATTTTCAAAAGGGCTCAGCCCTCCACAGTCAGGGTCAGATTTTCAGAAGAGCTCAGTGCCCACCGAGGCAGTGCTAAGCTGTAAGCAGGTTGGGTGCTGAGCCTTTCAAAATCTGGCCCATAAATGTCTTCCTCCTGGTAATGCCATGTCTAGACCATGAATCCCCAATCAAAAAGCTCAGAACCAGACCCCTATAATAACCCTGTGCCCTTCTCTAGCATCCTCCCCGTGTGTTACTGAATTGTGCCCCGTGATGCCTATCTGTGAAATATTTTCTAGAGGAGAAAGCTGAAACTCAGAGAGCAGAAGCAACTTGCCCAGTCTTCACCCAGCGGCAAAGAGATTAGAGCCCCGGTCTCCCCATTTCCAGACCTGTTCCTTATCCAGTAGACCATACTACCTCCCTGGAGTCTCAGCTGTTTAACTGGAAGTCCACCTTCGTCAGATGCTTCAGGTCAGTGTCTCGTTTACGTCAGCAAGTGTTGAAGCTGTGTCTAGAGCCACACACCACTCAGCATCTTTGGTTCATTTGAGTTTGCATTTTTTTTTTCATTCCTTTTGCTTCATGTGGTTTCTTCCTCCTCTTGAGCTTTGCTTTCAGGTTCCGGTTCCTGGCACCCTACAGTGAACCTCCAAACAGAATTGTTCTCTCCCTTTAAGCTCTGTGCATCATGTAGCGGTTTGCAAGGGTTTCTGAGAGTTTGATGGATTTAGATCTGTCATGTAAACTGTCATTTTGGGCAGGACTAAAGTGAAGCCACCAAGCTTGGTCTCCGAAAGCCGATCTGCATAATCATCCCAAACCTGATCAGTGTTAAATAGGGGCTTGAGCGCCCAACATTTAGATCTGGATCCCAACCACCCCAAACTGTGGGGATGTTGGATTCCAGGAGTTTGGGGAGGCCTGTTATCTAAATGGCACCAGCTGCAAAATTGTGATTAGGATCTGCATTCATATGCTAGCCCCATTCCCGCTCCACCCCCCCACGAAGTTGGGAGCTGTTTGGATCTGGGGTTTGGTTTGGATCCAGAATCTTCAGCGTGACAGAGTAAATGTGCAAAGTCCAGCACAATATGCAAAATCACCCTGACATTTCCCTTATGTTTGCTTAAAAAGTAAGCAGCTAAAAATATGTTGGTTATATCCGGAGGCTTGTGAACCAAGAGATTTAAAGCCATAAACAGTTGTTCTAACCTTGTACTCTTTGCTCTCAGTTCTACACCAATGTAGCTTCATTGTCTTAATAGCGTTACTCCTGATGTACACCATGTGAATGCTAGGAGGATCACATCCAGCTCCTGCAAATGCAGATGCTCTTCTGTGGCGTTTCTGGATGTAATTTATAAGGCTCTCGACAGTGTAGAGAGAAGCTTCATAGAGACCAGTCCTGACATAACCTTTAGCCATTGCTTTGGTGGCTCTGCAAGTGCAGGGAAAGCTGCTTCATTAGTCAAAACAATGCTAGAATTGCGCCGTTTAATAATCTGCATTAGGATTTGCTACTCTGGATTTGAGCTGTAGGTGGGGGGTGTCTTATAGATTACAGGTCTGGTTCTGTGCTGCCCTTCTTGGAGGCCTTTAAGATCCCCAGATTCTGGCCCAGATGAGGGCCAGTTTGGTAGCTAACCTGACTTAGAGCAACTCTGGATGTTGCTATCATTTATGGCAGCCTCCTAAGGGCTGCCCAAGGGCTGTCATACCCCAGAGTGCCCAGAGTGTTATGCTTTGCAGAAACCCCCGTCTCATCCCTTATGCGCCCTACACCGGGCCTTGCCAGGGGAGCAGGGCAGGGTCAGTTACTGGTCCTGTGATGCACTGGTGCCAGGGGAATTCTGCCCCAGCCTTTGTATGCTACTTGTGCAGTTTGTAGAGGCCAGGGTGGTGGGGAGAGTGCTATTTGCATTCTAAAGGGATGGTTTCCCTGGGCTTTAAGTTACAGATCGTACCGGCATGTATCAGAGCTTGGCTGCATTTGTTCAGAACATCTGGGTCTTACAAGGCAGATGATTCTGCAAGTACCCGGAATTCCCTTTTGTGCTGTTTCACCGACCGGGTTTGGAAATGCGCTTGCTCACTTATTTCCTGTCCCGTGAGCCAGGCCCTATTTCGTTTGCAATATTGCGAAAATTGCAGATCCCGCAATATTAGGCGTACACCGCAGTTTTTTAAATGAGCTTATATTGCAGAATCCACAATTTTGCAGACCTTTTGAGTATATAGTGCAGAGTGCTGCACTAACATTCAGTGCCTGTGAAAATGTAAAAGGCAAACGTGACTGGACTCCGAATCTACAGCAGTTGTGTTAAGACTTTTTCAGTCTTCTGAATTTTATATTTTCAGTCACTTTTTTTTAATGAATGTAACATAGTTGCAGCAAAATGTCTGATTATAAAAAAAAAAAAAATCAGCAGGCAGAACAATACCTGAGTGTTTATATTGTTCCAGCAAATTTTTCTTTTTTAAAAAAAGCTCTACTCTGGCTTTTCCAAATTACCACTATTAATAAAGGTCCATTATTACTTTCCCATGATTTTCCATGTCTTATCCACAACTCAACCACAATTATTTGAAGATCATCCCGCAATTCAAGTAGGGCCTTTCCCATGATGGATAACCACAGCTAGACACATGTGCAGGGGAGCAATCTAAAGCTTTGCTAAAATACTGCATGTTGTATGTTCCCCCAGTTGCTTTGGGGAGCAGGTTCCCCTGCAGAGATTAAAGGCATGGAGTTAATAGTAATAATCATTCTTTGGCGCCTCTATGGAGCCTTTTCATTCCTAGACCTCAGAGCTGGCTCAGCCCTGTTTAATAGATGGGGAAACTGAGGCAAGGAGAGGTTTCTGTTTTGTTTTGTTTTTTAGTGACTGATTTTCAGAGTTGTTGAGCACCTGCAGCTCCTGTTGATTTCAGCTGGAGTTGTGGGTGCTCAGCACTTCTGGAAATCAAACTCTAACTTGATTTGCTCAAGTGTCGTATATAATTTAGTGGCAGGGTCAGGACTAGAATTCAGGTTCCTGGAGTCTTAGGTTTCTGTGTAGTCCACTGGATTACGGCTATCCTTTCCATTGAGGAGCATGCCTCTGCCAGAGCTGGGGTTGTGGGGTGACCCTTCAACCCCTACTATCTAAAAGGGAAGCAAGCCTGTCTGCAACATGGCAGTACAAATGCTTTCAGGATGTATTCATAGAATGTGGGGAATAAAAGGTTCCAGATACCATTGGAGCATTTAATAGCTTGAGAATGACATCGCTAATGAAATAATAGGTGTGTTCAGCTAGGGAAAAAATCCTGCTGTAGATTTACCTAGAGGCTGCTGCCCAGGGAACTGAGAACTGTGTGCCATTTGATACCATTGGCCAGGAGCTCCTGCTAATCATGGTTGCCATTCTCCCCTTGCCGATGGCCAACTCACGGCTGGTGCATCACGTAAGTCCCATCTGAATCAGGTTCTCCGGATCCATCCCCAAACCAGTTTTTCTGAAGTTTAGAAGGCTTGAAATCCCTCTCTTCAAACTCTGTCCCTGGGGGCTGAAGTGGGGCTTTCTGCTGATTTTGTGCACAGGGCTGGAGTTCCCCCCATGCGATGGCTAAATGGTGATTTTCCTCACGAGCAAACTTCTCCTGCAGTTCCCATGCCCGGGCAGCACTGCCAGTGTTATAAGAAGAGGCTCCTATGTCAAGTCCCCTCCCAAACCCATTGTCCCGGGTTCACAGAGGGGAAGGGGCAGGGTGTTCGTTCATTTTCCCCATGTAAGCAAACCAACACAGTTTGATACACGCATTGACTATTATGGTAGCACCAAGGGCCCGGTTATGGTAAGTGTTGTACGCGCATGTGGTATCTGCCCTAAAGAGTTTATAAGCTCAATAGCGGAAGGGTGGGAGGGGATTCAGAGAAGGGAAGTGACTTGATCGTGATCACACAAACAGGTCAGTGGCAGAATTGGGAGTAGAACCCAGGACTCCTGAGGCCTAGCCATTGGCCCATGCTGCCTCTTGTGCCTACGCCGAGTGGCACATGCCAGCAGTGTTTCCACGTGGAGCATGTCGCGAGCCTGGCAGTGTCCAAACGCCATTTGAAACGAGGGTGAAGCCCTTGCAGGTGTAGTCTTTGCAGCACCCGATCCCTTGTGCTCCAGCGGATCACCCAAGAGCAGCCCTGGCGTTCCTGAGCCCCCGGATTGCTCTGAGAGGGCAGGATTGGCCTGCAGTGGTAGACGGCTTCATTTGATTTTCCTTCTTTCAACTACAGTTTTTGCCATCTGCTCTGCCTTCCTAATTCTAACAGCAGAGAGGAGTGGGTGTCAGGTTTGTTAGCAGGCGTTGTGTGACGGGAGGGGAAGGAACAGCATGCTCCAATGCCCTGGATGGACAGTCTGATCCAGAGGGGATCTGGAACACAGTGTTACCTGCAGCGGATCCCAGATGTGGGGCCGTGCCCTCTCCACGCCTCTCTGACCCCAGCGTGGTGCCTGGGTGCTATGTACATGCCCAGCCATTGGTCAGCCTCAGGGTGCTCTGCGCTGGACACTGTCGTGCAGGGCGTGGTATGTGCCGTGACTAGCTCCTTTTGCTTTCTCTCTCAGAAATGTTTCCCTGATCCCCTCTCCCGCCTGTCGCCGTGGAGCTGACAAACCCTCCAGCTGCGCCAGCGTTTGGGGAAGGCAAGGGCTGTGCTGGTTCCCCTGCTCGGGCTGAAAATAGGAAATGTGCTGAGCTGTGGGGTGCAAACCCCGGCACGGTGTCCTGGTGATGGCAGACATGGCAGCGAGTGTCTGAGTGGCCCCTGCCATTCCCCTCTCTGTGCCATCAAAGCTCTTCTCCCTGGGGCGAGCCAGCCATGTGCATGGCTGTAACCCTTTCTTTCCATAAAGCCCTATTATACGGCCAGGAGGGGCCATAGGGATCCTCTCGTCTGACCTGCTGAATCAGCCACATGCAGGTGCTCTTCACCCAGCCGTACCTGGTACGGTTGGTCTCAGAGCTGGGCACTGGACAGCAGTGGGGCAATCACTCGAGCTTCCCCCTGCCCCCTCCGCTCCACCAGCATTTCCACCCTGGTCCTCCCCTTTGTCAGTCTCTCGGACAGTCACCTCCATGCCTTCCCCCAGGCACGCTCGCCCTCCCTGAGCACATCTGCTAAGCCCCTCCCTGCTCCCCTGGTAAGCCCCCCCCCCCACCCCCTTCCCTGAAAAGAGACCCTTCTGCTGCACAGCTTGTCGGGAATCTTGTTGATGTGGCTAGAAAGGCCCTTGTGTCCACCCCCTTCATTGACCTCTGGCTGTCCTTAGGCTGTGAAAGGCTTGAGGCAGCGACTGCCCCTTCTTGTCTGTCTGGAAAGGACCTAGTGCTTCTGCAGACACACCAATGAATTAGCCACAGCAATGCTCTGCTAGGGAAGGGTTTGACCTGCTGTTCACGCACCTGAGCTGCTTGTTTGCTCCTGCTGCTCCCTGCAGGCAGACACTTCCCTGTAGCTCTTTCACCCAGCTCCTGTGAAGGCAGCCAAGTCCCGACTCCATGCCCTCGCTCACCTGTGGTGGCAGGAGAGAGGTTTGCTCTGGGCCCGGGACTGAGCCAGCAGGAAGGATCCCTTGGCTTGGAAAAAGGGAAGCTTGTCAATGAGTCAGCAGTGGAGGGAGATGGATTGTTCCCCAATTTATCTCACCTCTGTCTCTGCTCCGTTCGCACGGCGCCATAGAGGACGAGGTCCACGGCTGGGAGCAAACTCCTTTGGCATTGGCGTTCGACTGCTCTGCATGTAAAATAGAGAGAGAGAGGGAGACCCAGGTGTTGCTTTTGTCACCCGTGGCATTTCCCACATCTATGTGGAGCTGGGCATCATTGTCGCTCTCCAAAGAATGAATAATAACAACAAAGATCTGCCCTTCTCTAGCTTATTCCAAGCCAAGGATCTCGTTGACATCGACAGATTAAGCCTTGTGAGCGAGTGTAACTAACACCCCCACTTTTTGGATGAGGAAACTGAGGCACAGAGCAATCAGTGGCCTGATTTTCAGAGATCCTGAGCCGGGGCAGCTCCTGTTGATTTAATCATGCGTTGTGGGTTCTCAGCACTTCTGGAGATCACACCATAAGTGGCTTGACCAAGGCTACCTAGCCAGGCTGTGGTAGAGAAAAGAATAGAACCCAGGAGTCCTGGCTCCTAATCCAGTGCCTTCACCAGATGATTTCCTCCTTCAGAATTAAGGACCTAAACTCCCCGAAATGGGCTTTGGTTCTGGTGTTTCAATGTTCAGCTGCCCAGCTTGAAACCTCTTAAAGGGGCCTGTTTTTCAGAGGTGTGGCAGCTGCAGCTCCCATTAAATTGAGAGGTTTCAGAGTAGCAGCCATGTTAGTCTGTATCTGCAAAAAGAACAGGAGTACTTCATTAAATTGAGGGTGCTCAGCCCCTCTGAAAAGTCAGACCCCTTTAAAGCATCTCAGGTTGGCCACCCACAGAGCAGAGTAGTTAGGAGAGTTTTGCCCTTAACGTCTAACCCTTTTCTAGACAAGGGGGTGGTCTTTATGAGCCCCTAAATGCTTTTGACTCTGTCCTGTGAGTGAGCTCCAACTCCCTGCCTTCCCCAGCCAGTGTGGGGGACAAATCGACGCAGCAGCCGGGACTTTCAGCCAAGCCTAAGGGAGGTGGGCACCCAGCTCCCGCCGAAATCAATGGGCAGTGACAGTGCAGACATCCGCCATGCTATCTGCTAACGTGTCCCACCTCTGCTGGAGACCGGACAGGAACTGAGTCTCCTTAGCCTGTTCAGTCAGGGTGAAGTCCACCCCGTGCAGAGGCCCAGCACATGGCCTAGGCACCACGTCCGCCCTCCGAATTGCCTTAAATGGTAGGTCTTGTGGTGCTGTCCTGCACAGGGGCGAGCGTCCTCCTCAGTCCTGGCTTCTCTGTTGAAGCTGCCAATCATGTGGGCCAGCTGTGGAAGGGGTATTTGTGCTACAGACACCTGCCCATTGGGAACTGGGCTGAGACCTGCCCCAAACTCATCTCACATAGTATCTAATATCTGACCCTCTCCCCCCAGGATACTCTATGGGCCAAATGCTTCCCCGGTGTTCTCAATGGATTTATCCTAAGAAGCCATTAGAAGAGAGCAATTTGCCTCTGCATAGGGAATGTCAGTTCCTGTGGGATAACTCAGATTGCTCCCAGCTAAGTTTATAATTAGGTGCTTCAGTGTATTCCTCTCTTAACCTCAGTATAACTGGGATAGCTGACCCAGAAGGGAGTTGCCTGCATATCCAGTCACTTTACATTCCTCTTCCCCAGCCACTATACCATTGACTTCCATGTTCTCTTCAAACCCTGGGTGTAGAGCTAAGTTAGGCAGCAATGGGCAGCCTTGACTCCTGGTCAGTAAGCATTTGTCAGCCACATTCATGCAAGAGCCACTTCCCCAATTGGTGGCTCTGGGTAAATAATTAGCAGCAAATATGCAGATTAATTGAGCCTGTGTCTCTTCTAGGGATCAGAGGGGAAAGGGAGATGGCAGGGAGGAGCAAGGCGAGTTGAATGTGAGGAAAGTCCCACCAATTTTTCCCTGCTTGGGAGCCTCTTTGCAGCATGAGCATCTTCCCAACCTCTGCAATCCCAGGAATTTGGGCCATGGAGCCGGGCAGGGGAAGCCCATTTGGGCTCACAGAACCCAGAAGACTCAATTTCAGACTTGGAGCACAGGTGCTAGAGTAGCTAACGTGACTGTAATCTGTCCCTCTGTCGGGCACTGTTTCTCCTTTCCTTAGAGCCAGGCCACACCTGTCTCTCAGTGGCCCCACACCTGTCTCTCAGCAGCCCCACACCTGTCTCTCAGCGGCCCCACACCTGTCTCTCCGCAGTCCCTAGCAAATCTTCCCTGAGCAACTCCAGCCAAACATTCCTGCTTGCTTCCCCCAGTCCCACTGCTCTTTGGAGAGGGTGAAAATCCCCCTAATGCAGAGGGCTAACCCAAGGTCTATGCACTACTTAAGTCCTGCTTCAGCCCTAGCGTTAGCAAATTCTGGATGCCTCTGCCATCTCTCTGAGGTTTCTAGGTAAGTGATGCCTGTTCTCCTGTATGCTGGCGGTGTAAGGGGCAGAAAGGAGCCATTCTGAACCACGCAGCCAAGAGTTAAGTAGTGCAAACCGATGGCCAAACTCCTCCCTAGGAGAACTCCATGCCTTTGGCCCGAAGAGCCTCTTGGGTGGAAAAGAGCAACTATTGATTGTAACCTTATTGTTCATTTGACATGACCCTGTGTTTTAGGCTCTGGCTTTGCAGAGTGCAAAGGCTTTTTGAATGGATTTACATGAAAAACTTGGAAAAAATACTTTCTGCATAATTTTTATTCCCATGTAATTCATCTGCCTCTGGTTGCTAAGTGCACAAGTCTCTGGCTCCGATTGGTGGATCCGTTGTTATGGTGATGCAACGAGGGCAAAATTGAAACTAGTTGCTGCTGGATTTGTTGTTTTCCTATTGGTCTGTTGGTTGCTACGGTCAACTGTGATTTGGCTGACTGTATGTTTTTAGTGTGTGTGAGGTGCGTAGCATAGCGCCCAGTGAGTTTAGTTGAGTGCAATGAGGTTCGTTGATTGGGGGTTTTTTTTGGCTGAAGTGTGTCTAAGGGTATGTCCACATTGAATTGTAAACTGGGTGTGTGGGCTTGAGCGTCCACACTGCACTGTAAACCTGAGTTTACAGTTGCTGGACCCAGCTCTCTCAGCCATGCAAACACGTCCACACTGCACTGCGCAGACCTTCTGACTCGGGTTTGCAGCTTGACCCAAGTCCACAATGACTGGGCTTGGACCCGGGTCACCGCAGGACTCAGGCTCTGATGCACCCCCCACCTTAGCAGGGTCCTTGGACCTGCTTGCTGACCCGAGTCAGACTGATTTGTATGTGGACAGAACAGGAACATGGGCTCAAACCGGAGTCAGAGTCCCAGCTTAGTGTGCAGTGTAGACATACCCTCAGGTGATTACTCTCCATGTGGGATGCTCTTGTGGCTGGTGCACTGTACTGGGATGTAGGACACCTCCTGCTCATTTCTAGACACTGCCACAGACTCCCTTTGTGAACACAGGCAAGTCCACATCTCAGTGGGAGTAGGTATTATTCAGTGTAAGAGTATTCGAATCTGGCCCACTCTTTCCTGTACTTCAGTTCCTCCCCTGTAAAATGAGGATAACAGTACTCCCTTTATCGATCTTGTCAATTTAGACTGTAAGCTCTTTGGGGCAGGGATTGTCTCTCGCTCTGTGTATAGCACCTGATATTGATCAGGGCTGCTGGCACTCCTGTGATACCAGCAATTAGAAGCCGCTGCTGCTGCTGCTTTAGCCGCTGCCAAAGCAAAGTGACAATTTTGCAATAGCCAGTGGAGGTCAGATCTGCTTGAATTTTTAGGTACATCAGCTCAGCTAACCCCCAAACGATCCCTGGTCTGTTACCTGAATGGTAATCTGCCTTTGAGTGGGGCAGCTTTACTACAGCGTGCTGGAACAGAGGCACGAAGAATGTCTGGTACAAGCTGTGCCTCTGGTGACAGCTGCTTTAATAATAAGTTATTTAGATAACGTGGTGATCAATAAACCCCTCTTAGCACATGTAGGATGGGGTGTGGAAATGACAGGATAATAGCAGTTTAACAATCCCGTCAGCTGAAGATCTCAATGTGCCTGACACAAGTGAGATAAGCCTGCAAACTGGGGAAACGGAGGCATGGAGAGATCTCTTAGCCTGCCCAAGGTCCTGCACAGTCAGGAACAGAACCCAGGAGTCCTGATGCCCAGCTGTCTGCTCTAACTCAAGGCAGCAGCAAAAATCATCTGCCTCGGGCCCGAATTTTTCAAAAGTGGATGCTGATTTTGGGTGCCTGACTTGAGACCGAGGGTTTTCAGAGGCTGCTGAGCCCTCGCAGCTCCCGGTGAAATCAGTGGGATTGGCAGGGGCTCGGTACCCTATGAAAACCAGGTCCAAGGTGACTCCGTTTGGGCACCCAAAAATCAGTGGCCAGTTGCAAATTTTGCAAATGAAGTTGCCCATCTTGAATCTAAAGGTCAGACTGAACGCTTCAGTGGCTGGCCTCCTGGCAATGATTTTCATGTGCCTGTGTGTGTGTGTGTGCGTGTGTGCGCAAGAGACGAACGTGGCATGGGCAGCAGAGGATGAACATCTTTTATCTCCGGGAGTCGGTGCCTGTGTAGCTCCCGAGTGACAGGGCGATGGGAAGATGAAGTGCTCACTGGAAGGAGAGACTCTAAAACGCACTGTATGTTCTGCTCCCCGAAGACCCATCTGCCTGCTTCTGTCTGAGTGGAGCGTGTGTGCGCACGTGAGCTGTCTCGGGTTAGGAGAGAAGAAAACCTGCGTGTGAGCATCTGTAACTGCGCCACTGTGAATCCTCCGGGATCTGGGACAGCTGTACCACTCCAGTGTTGCTCTACTTGGAAGCGAGGTGAAGGCAGGGGGATTGCATAAAGAAAAGAGGTGACTTCCCCTTGTGCTGACACTTGTTTCATAGACTAGCAGAGAATATTATCTGCAGTTAGTATGTACATACTGCTGAGGATTCTTCACCTCTCCAGTCTAGACTGTCAGACGCACCCATGTTAGAGTGCTCAGTATAGGATTGTCATGACTTTTTATTAATAGGTATGCCTAGTGGTTAGAGCAGTGGGCTGAGAACCAGCGCTCCTGGATTCCTGTCCTGCCTCTCAGAGGAAGTGAGGTCTAATGGTTAGAGCACCGGACTGGGAACCAGGGCTTTATTCCCAGCTCTCCCTCACTCCCTGTCACCTTTGACAATTTGCTCAGCCTCCCTTGTGCCTTAGTATCCCCATCAATCAAATGAGGCAAATGTTCCCCTGCCTCGCAGGGATGCTGTGGGGCCTGAGCACGGAAGGTTTGCACCAGGGGCATTGAGCTCCCCAGATGGATGTTGCTCTAGATGGATGTGGAATTATGTAGAGGGTGGTGCTGGGGCCTGGGGCCTGAGCAGCTCCATTGGGGATGCTAGCAGCCTGCCTGCATGGAATGCCCAGCACTTTTAGCGCAGATTGGCCGGGCTGCGTTTCCAGGCTGGGAGGCCGAGATCAGTGTTAGAGGAGACCAGGGAGGGCCAAAGGGTGATTGAAAACGAGAGAACTCTGGGATGGATGGTGCGGGCGTTTGGCCGGCTTGCCAGCAGGTTGCCTCCAGCCCAGCCTGGTAGCTAAGAGAGGTCATCGCGCTAGCTGTTCGGTAGCTTGTATGCAATGAGCTGGGGTCTCGGTGCATTTCTAACAGACTGGGCCTGTAGTACGAAAACTACCACTGCGTTTGGCCCCCCTCGCTGCTGGTCGTAGCACGGAGGGACCAGCTGCTGAATGGACCATGGAGACTGAACTCCCCTCTTAGTCACTTCAACGCTCTGGGCCTCAGTTTCCCCATCTGTTAAATTGGGATAATAACCCCTCCCTACTTCACTTGCCAGGCTCTTCTGTTATTTGTAGCACGATAGCACCTACAAGCTGCAACGTGCGCGGTGCTGTTCATACACATAGGGAGAGACGTCCCTGCCTCAGAGTTGATCAATCCCTCGCTTCAACCAACGGCAATACACAACAGAATTGAGGCCATGCATCCAAAATGACTAATAACCCAGTACAAACTCTCCAGTGGGAAGCAGGGAGGTCTGCCAGTAAACGCAGCTCCTCCCCACGACGCCCTGCCTGGGTGGTAACCAGCTGTTTCCCCATCTCCAACCTAGTATAAGTTACTCAGGGATCGGGTGGGAGCAGCGGGGTTGCCCCCCGTGGCTTTGTACTGGTGGTGGTGGGCGAGGGTGCAGCTCTGTGGGGCTTCTGCTGCAGTAAATGATCTCCCCTGCTCCCCTGCCCGCAGAACGCTGGCACACTGGGTCTGCTCCATTTCCCGTGCCGGTTCCTCTGGGGCCGGGGCTCGCATGGAGCTGCAGAATGCAGATGCACCAGTTGAAGGAGAGCGCTGTAGGGAAGAGCAGCCTGAGCAAATCCCTTCAGGAGTCTGTGATTAAAATGCTGCTCAGGGCTCACCAGCCTCTCCTAGAAAACCGTTGGCAGGGAAACCTCCTCCCCATCTCTAGTCCTGTTGGCAGGGAAACCTCCTCCCCATCTCTAGTCCTGTTGGCAGGGAAACCTCCTCCCCATCTCTAGTCCTGTTGGCAGGGAAACCTCCTCCCCATCTCTAGTCCTGTTGGCAGGGAAACCTCCTCCCCATCTCTAGCGAAAGGACTCAGCAGTGTCGTCTGGGATCTCTCTGCTGTTGGCTCATCCTTGGGGTGGGGAGGTGGTTTTGGCTTAAGGAAGAAACGTGGGGCTCTCTGTGTAGAGGGTGGACATGCCCATATCTCTCTGCCCATCTCCTGGGGAATTCACCTGCTACGACGGACGTTCCAGCAGAATCCTAACCCACTGGTGCCTGGGGTTGCCCACCTAAGGGCCCTGCTGGTAACTTGACAGGAGCCCCAGGGCTGTGCCTAATTGGCATGAAACAGAACAGATTGCAGTGGCAGTCATTGCTCATGTGGAGGTGCAGCCTGTGTTGGTGCAGGTCCCGGCATGCCAGGCCCATCTGGATCGAGATGGAGAGCTACCTGCTGGGCTTGGCTCTCGGGCTTGACTCTCCACTGCCTGGCATCCCATGTAGCCATTCCCCCTGAGCAAAATGAGTGGGCAGGGGATGTAAACACTCCTGTCCAGATCTGTGAGCATCTGTGCTCATGTTATGGAGGGGTAAGTGACAGCACAAGGTGCCAGGCAGGGTAGGAGCAGGGCTGATGTCTCCAAGGGATGCAACCTGTATCCAACATGAAAGCAGCCGGGGGCTTCCCTGTGGAGCTCCCCAGACGGCATCTGACCCATTGGCTGCAGTTTGGCCAATCTGTGCACTAGGAATTGCATTTCGGTAACAGTTCCAGGGTTCACTGCCCTGTCCAGCCCCACGGATTCCCTGAGCAAAATATCCCCAGGGGGAAGCTGCCATGCTCACAATCATTGGCTTCGGCAAACTGTCGCGACTTCCAAACCAGACCCATTTTTGAAAAATATTCCTCACTGCAACGGGCCCATTTCAGCGAAATTTGCCTGTGAAATATCACATGATTGCTTGATTTCACAGCCCTAGTTCGTGGGCAGAGCAGGACTTCGCAAAAAACCCAAACATGCCTCCGTTCCACCCAGCTGCTAAACTGCCATGTTGGAAAAACACAGTCCACACTGCCTTGCAAATCACTGAATCAGAGAAATCCCAGGCTGGAAGGGACCTCAGAAGCTCATCAAGTCCAGTCCCTTGGGCTTGCAGATCAGGTAAACCTGGGCCAACCCTGACAGGTGTTTGTCCAACCTTTGCTTAAAAACCTCCAATGACGAGGATTCTAGAGCCTCCCTTGGAAGCCTGTTCCAGATCTTAACTACCCATAGCATTAGAAAGTTTTTCCTAATACACCTCTACCCCGATATAACGCTGTCCTTGGGAGCCAAAAAATCTTACCGCGTTATAGGTGAAACCGCGTTATATCGAACTTGCTTTGATCTGCCAGAGCGCGCAGCCCCGCCCCGCTGGAGCGCTGCTTTACCGCGTTATATCCGAATTCGTGTTATATCGGGTCACGTTATATCGGGGTAGAGGTGTATCTAGTCTGAATTTCCCATGCTGCAGATTAAACCCATTACTTCTTGTCCTGCCTCCAGTGGTCGTGGAGAACAATTGATCACTGTCCTCTTTGTAACAGACCTTAGCATATTTGAAGCCTGTTGTCAGGTCCCCCCTCAGTCTTCTTTTCTCAGAACTAAACATGCCCCATTTTTTTTAACCTTTCCTCATAGGTCACATTTTCTAAACCCTTCTAAGCCTAAATGTGCCACTCCATATTGCAGAAGCTTCTGATGACATGTGCCTGACTCAAGGCCAATGCCATCAGACCCTGCTGTCCTCCACAGACTGTTGCTTAGGGGACACTTTGCTTTGGGATATTGTTGGGAATGAACCCTGGGTTACAATATGGAGCCCAGTGCCTCCCTACTAGAGGTACTGTATTGCTGGCCTGCATCCTAATGAACATCTAACATTCAGTGTAATGCTCCCAACCTCTCCCACGCTGCTGCCATGTATCAGGTGGTTTCTCTCCCAGGCTGTCTCTGAACAGGAGCACTAGGAAAGCTTCCCGTCTTTTGGCTGCGCCAGCAGAATTCTTGGCTTCTCCACTCCATGTCATTCCCATCAGGATTACAGCTCTCCCTTCCTTGGCATGGTGATTAGTGTGATTTATTTTTATGGGGAATATTATGGGCCCATAGGCATATGGTGTGACACAGGCACGGAGCTTACATCCCTGCTCACTAATTGCTTGTAAAAGTCTTAGCTGTTGCATGCAGGTCCAGTGCTGCTTCTGAAAGTGGTTCCGCCAGTGAGTTCTCTTTCTGTCTTCGGTTCGGGGCTCACTGTCCCTAATTGGATATGTTTTGCCTGGGATTCTACTCGGCTTCCTGGTTCTAAATGACTTTAAGGTGCCAGGCTGGCAGCACTGGAGACTGAAGTTCCATTTGGTGTCACGTGAGCAGCAAGAATTGCCGTTCTATTGAAATCACCCCATCGTGCAAGACATTGCATGTAAACATGTTAAGAGATCGTCCCTGCCCAAAGAGTTTACCATCTTAAATAGGCAAGACAAACAAAAGAAGGATTATGATCTCCATTTGGCAGATGGGGAACTGAGGCACAGAGAGACTAAGGGACTCTCCCAAGGTCACACAGGGAGTCTGTGGCAGAGCTGGGCTTGAACCGAGATCAGCCATGTTTTAGTTTGCCTCCTTAACCACAGGCCATCAGTTCTCACCAGCTAGCTTATCTACACACCCCACCTGCCTAACATACCTCAGACATGAACTGGAAGGACAGCTTCTAGAGATGAGAGCGGAATTCAGCCTCCAAAGCCCGGTCAACTCTTGGTCTGTCTGTCTGGGAGGTGCAACAAGGTCTTAACTTCTCGTTTTAGCTGGAGGGCCCTCTAGAAGACTAGAGAGTTGGGGTGGGAAGTTTCTCAGTTATAATGGTAAGGATGCTGAATCTTTCACAAAGGTCACATCCCTCCCAAGGTCTTGGTTGGGTGTTAGAGTTATAAAGGTATTAAGATGAGCTAACAAAACAGCCTGACTAAAAATCCCTTCCTCTCTGTTGCTCAGCTTTCACACTCTTGTGATGTCATCATTTCTCCAGTTCTCCAAGGAGTCCTCCAGCAGAAAACAGACAGCCTTGTAATTCTGTATGAAAACAGACAGGACAATCTCCCAGGACTTCTTCTGGCCTCTTGTTCTCCATGCCCTCTTTCTAAGGGGCGCCATGCCCTGCCAAACAGTGTGTTATTAGCATCCCCATCTTATTCCAACCCTCCCGTCTCCCCCAAATCCTCTTGGATGACGCTGACATTTTAACCTAACATTACATTCGTTCCTGAAATTCTAGTGACAGCCAGACAGTGTTGGAGAGGGGATGGGAATGATCTCGCAAGTTATGTGAGAAATTAATTAGTCACAGACAGATGATGTTGATACCTTCTGTAAGCCTGATTTATTTCCATGGGTGTCTGTTTTTGGAAAGCTGAATATGTTTGGCTAAATATAATACAGCAAATAGTTCCTGGCGAAGATGATCATGCTGCAAACACAGAATCCAATGGAAACGCATTAGGCTGATAAGTAGAAATCTAAAAGATTTGGGCAACCAATTCCCCAGCCTTATGTTTTCATGCCACAGGTTGGTTGTTGGTGTTTTCATGCTGGGAGTCAGATTCATCCCACATGAGCTTGGTGCTGGGATCAGGGAAGTGAGAGTGGACAACACTGGCTTTATGTGGAGGCTGCTAGGGTCCAGTTCATCTCCTGCATCGTCTGCAGCTTAGAGCAACCTCCAGGGCTTCCCTGGTTTGTGCCCCCTAGGGCAGCTGGGAATAGCCAGGGTGCTGGCCATATTTCCCTCCCCCAAAGAAACGCTCCTGCCTCTTTGCCAGGAACTCCTGTGGGAGGCATCATAAAGCCAGCTGCGCTTGCTGGGGTTTCCCCACTATATTGGAAGAATTCTGCAGGGGGCCCTGCTGAGGGAAAGAGAAGTGCGACCCAAACTCGGGGGTCGGAGCAGGGCTCACAGTCAGGTTCTGGACAGAATTTTGCAGCAGACTCCTTGTCCCTCTGAGTGGCTGGAACTCTGAACTTTGGCACCAGCGGCCCAGATCCTCAGCTGGTGTAAATCAGCATCATTCCACTGAAGTCAGTTGATCCACACTTGTTTCCACCAGCTGGGGAATCTGTTCCATGGGGCAGGGACGGTTCTAAAACCAAACTTCCCAGCCAGCTACTCTGTCTGCCGTGGGCTGAATCAGACTTCAGATCGATACGCCTTGGGGCACGGAGGGGTGGGGAATCTGTGGCTGGATTTTGCTGCTTGGAACGATGACTGACGGTGCCCAACAGGGAGATGCAGCCCTGATGCTGCTGCAAGGCTTGTTAGGCTCTTTGCCAGTGTCCACACTGCCGAGTGGGTGAGTTACCAGTCCGCCAGAAATGGCTCCTGGGCTCTAGCCTACGCCCCCAGCCTGTCCAGCTAGCCTGGGTTGAAAGTACCCCCACCCCAGGGGGAGAGGGTTTTGTGTGTGGACAGCCCCCTACTAAGAGCCTGAGTAAACTTCGCAGTGAAGACATACCGTGGGGGATCAGAGGCCAGATTTGTTTTCCAAATGAGCAGGAGCAAGTGGCTGCTGCCATCCAGAAGTACACTGTGCACCCCCCCATCCTTGTAGGCCTGGGACAGCTGGTGAAAAGACATCTGAGCCCAAGCCAAGCAGGGCTTGCTACACCCCCAGGATTGGCAGTTGCCCGGCAGGGATGTCAGCTTTGGGGAGGAGCCAGTGTCACACATGAAATACTCCAGCCGTACTGGGAGGATTTCTCTCTCTCTCTCTCTCTCTCTCTCTCTCTCTCTCCGCCCTTTGCTCAGTGCCTCTTGCAGCCCCAGCCTCAGGTTGCTGCGGGAAGACTCTTTTCTTACCTTTTCTGGGAGTGAAGTGCGCCAGGCAGACGAGCCCGGCTGGTGCAGGGGAGAGATCGGAGACGGGAGAGACTTGGGGAAGCAAAAGTGGACTTGATCTGAAAGAAAAAGAAAGAGAGTCTCCTCTTTCTCCAGCGTGTAAGTACTGGCTCTTCCCCTTGTGCGGTTTCATTTCACCAACATTTCAATGTAAACAGAGCAAAGGTACGGCAGAGTGGGGTTTGCTTTTAAAGGAGCAGTTCCCCTTTTATATCCCTCTGGCTTCCCAGCACAGCTTCCTCGGTGGGGATTATTGATCTCTTGGTGGCATGCTGTACTTTGTGGGAGAGGGCATGAGGGTAGTTGGGGGCCAGGGGTGGGAGATCAGAAACAGGCAGATCAGCTTTATGCCAAATGTAGCAGTAGGATATTCTGGTCTCCTCCTTGGCAGAAGAGATTCCTGTGTGTGTTTTGGTTTTGATGCGGGGCATTTAGGAAGCCTTGTTCCCCCTCCCCTCCATCACGCCTTTCTCCAAAACCCAGAGGAGTTTGCTCGCAGGGCACGATATTGGCCCGTCTTTGAAGGAAGCCGGCCGGCTGGGAGAGGAGGGGAAAATCTGTTGCCTCCAGTATGAAACTTTGCCAGGCTGCTGTTAGGAGGAGATGACACTGAAGTCTCGGTGTGACATCTGTTCACGTGCTCAGGCGGGGGACGTTCTCCCTGGATGTGTGCATTCCCCTCACGCTGCACTTTTTGTGGCTGCCAGTATCCTTTGCATCTCGCTGTAGCTCTGCCACATTCCCAGATATGTGGGGAAGTTGCCCCCTAAGTGTTGCTTCCTTCAGCTCCCTCATCATCACCGCCCTCATCGCGGGTGGGGAGAAGTTACCTAGACCAGGTGGTTAATGCCTGCAACCCAAATCCTTGCCATGCCAGGACTAGAATTGGTGCCAGTGATGCTTTAACCAACTGGCCCGTCTCTGTATGGAAACAACCCAGAATGAGCGGTGCCGACAGACTGGCACAATGGTGGCATTAACTCTGAAAGGGAAGAAACATCAGCCTCCAGCCTGAGGCTCCGGCTTTGTTTGTGTGTCTGTGAGGGGGTGGGGACGGCACTCTGCACAGGCAGCAGGCAGAGGGTTAATGGAACGGCAGTGGGCTTTGTTAAAGTTGAGGAGTGGTGCGTTTGGATGGAGCTCTGGCTGCTGCAGGGTAACCAGTGGTTCTGGTTCAGTTAGACTGCTGGGCATTTTCAGTGGCAACATGGTTTGGGCAGAGCGGAAAAACAAACCACAGACTGAATCTGTGATAAATGGGGCTGCTTTCCATCCTCGGGTGGCTGTGAAAAGGCTCCTGAGAGGCCACCAAAAAAACCCAATTAGCTTGAAAACAGTTACCCGCTGCAAACGCCAGATATTTAGACTCACTAATCATAATTAGCACTTTTCCCTCTTAGCTCTCTAAGCACGTTTACAAGCTGGGTAAGTAGCATCATTCCCTGAGTATAGGAAAGTGAGGCACATAGGAAGTGACATGCCCAAGGGCTTGCAACAAGTAAGTGGCAGAGCTGGGAATAGATCCCAGCTCTCCTGACCCCTAAGCTGGGGTTCTGTCCACTAGGCAATACCGCCTCCCTGCTGCATGACTAGAGATCAGAACCATCCACTCTCCTGATAGGTCACTCTGCCAACTGGCACAGTGAAGGCCCCTTTGGCACTGGTCCTGTCTGCGTGCTGGAGGGTTTTGCCAGTGTGGGAGAGAGGAGTGGTGCCAGCTCACCTGGCCAGTAAAGGAGAAGTACTTTCCAGGGACTGCTGCCCCTTGCTGGAGGCGGTTAGAGATTTCGCAGACATGCCTCCACTGACTGACTCGAGTTTGTCTTTTGTGTGAGATGCGCAAGCAACTGTAGGCCTGTGTTAGCCTACGCACCCAGGAGTGCCACGTCGCCACTCCTGACTCCCCAGCTCCAACCTCACAGGCCCGGTGACAGGTGAGGAGGGAACTGGATGGGTCTCTAGACATCTTACTTCACATAGAGCCTTTCAGACACTACAGCCAACCCCACTGAGGCGTGTGAGGGGTGCTGGGTGGGGCAGCATATGGGAAGGATCAGAGAGTAACAGGATTGATTTGGGCATAGGAGAATGTAGGCACCATATCAGGGAAATTGCCTCAGGGTGAAATCAGTTAGACAGTGGAATAATCTCCCCAGCGAAGGCTGGAAGCCCCCTCATTAGAAAAGAAAGGAAGGTCTTGTGGCTAAAGAACAGGAGTCAAACGATCTGGATTCTATTCTTGGCTTTGCCACAGATTCCCCCTGGGACCTTGGGCCACTCACTTAACATCTGTGCCTCAGTGTCTTCATCAGTGAAATGTGACCTTGCATCGCTCCGTGAGGTTTGCTCATTCGGGTCTGCACTGAGCATTGAGATGCTAGCATGGAAGGTGCTTTGGAAGCACAGAGTATTATTTTCAGTGTTGTATTTTTTGTGAAGGCCACTTTCACTAATTGGCCACTCTTTTAGGTCCCTTGAATGGAAGCTAACGACAGGTTTCACTGGATGGAGTGTGTAGTTATCGTGTGTCATGTTCATACATTATGGGTGATGATAGTGCAATAGCCATGCACCCTGGCTTCTGAGTTGGCTGTTTTAAATTTGGCTAATATATTCCAGATGTATTTATGATGGTAATGGTTAGAATCCCTCTGAGATGGGGCCATATTGTGTCAGGCACATACCCATAGTGAGAGAGAGTCCTTGCCTGAAGTTGTTTACAGTCTAAATAGACAAGAGAAGGATTGTTAGCCCTATTTTACAGATGGAGGAACAGAGATGAGGTGACTTGCCCAAGGTCACTCAGGGAGCCTGTGGCAGAGCTGAGAAGTAAGCCCCTGAATCCCAGACAATCCTTCCACTTTCTGTGTGACAGGCAGAGCCCTGGCCACCTGCTGAAAACAAAAGTTATAGGTTTATGTGCACATGTGACACTGGGTGGACTGCAATCACTTCACAGACATCATGTTTGCATTGAAGTTTTCAGGCTGCAGCACGTTTCTGAGTCCATCGGTCCCCACTCTGGCCTTCTGGAGACAGATGAATCATTTATTACAAACCGTGGAACACTCTTCTGGCTTCATCACACACCTGAAACTTGGGGCAGGTTGTCTGAGAAAATCTCGACATGTCCAAATAAACGTTTGAGCTTCCATGGTGCTGTATGTACAACAGCATCCTCACAACCTCCCTTTGAGGAAGGTTTCCATTTCACAGATGGGGAACCTGAGATATGGAGGCGAAGTGGAATTGATGGTAGAGCAAGAACGCTGGGCACCTGACTCCCAGCCAGGGCCGGCTCCAGGCACCAGCGCAGGAAGCAGATGCTTGGGGCAGCCAATGGAAAGGGGCGGCACATCCGAGTCTTCGGCGGCAATTCGGCGGTGGGTCCCTTGGTCCCTCTCGGAGGGAAGGACCTGCCGCCGAATTGCTGCCGAAGAATGAAGCGGCGCGGCAGAGCTGCCGCTGAAGTGCCACCAATCGCAGCTTTATCTTTTTTTTTTTTTTTTTCCGCCGCTTGGGGCGGCAAAAAAGCTGGAGCTGGCCCTGCTCCCAGCCTTGGGCTCAGTCCTCCAGGCCACTCAGAACTCTCAAAAAGGTCTGAAACGCAGTTTTGCTCTGAGTTATTGGTGCATCAGCTCCACCCCCCTGCCAAAAGTCATCCCAAAGCCTGCAAACTGACATTGCCTTGATTTGCATCCAAGCATCTCTAATGTTTAATAGGCATCTAATTTTAGAGGTCACTTGGCTCCTTTCAGCAAATGGCATCCCGGCGGGGATCTGCTTGTTGAATTTGTCTTCTTATCCCTTCCTGACTAACTCACTGCTGCTGGAAAAGAAACAGAAAACAAACCACCACCTGTTGGTTGCTGTAGGTGCAAAGGCCCGGATTGCAATCTTGCACGCAGTTAGCTCTGCAGAGACAATCTCTTCCCAAATACAGCATCCTGGTCACGCTCTTTCTTTTCCAATCAAGGTTCCTTTTAAGGTAGCATTTCCCCTGCAGCCAAAGTTGCTCCTCTGCTCCCCAGTTGCTTAGCCACTCACAGCCCTCGCCCACACCACTGGCCTGCCACCCTTGCTGGAACAGAAGCTGGAGTGAAAATTACTTTCAGACAGCTGTGAAAAGCAACCAAGCTTTAGACTGTAAGGCAAATCTACACTGATGCCTCCTTGCTGCTGTGGTCTCTGCTGTCTCTTGCTTTTCTTCTCTCTCTCCTTCTTTTGTGCAGTCCAGTCTTGTCGATTTCCCGGTTGCAATTTGAGATCGGTATTCTGCTATCTTCTGCATTTTCTAGCTGTTTTTAGAGACCGGCTCAGACGCAGATATGCAAGTGCTCAGCAACCACAATCAGGGCCAGATTGTCTAAAGATCTCAGCTCCCTCTAAGGCACCTAAGCAAGAGCCAGATTTTCAGAAGTGCTCAGCACCCAGCTGCAGCCATTGGGACACTTCTGGGTCCAGATTTTCCAAAGAACCCAGCACTCAACGCACACCCAGCGTGCTGAATTCTCCTGCAAACCTGGCCCCTTGGATAGGTGCCTGAGAGGCAGCTGAGCTGTCTTGAAAGTTCTGGCCTATGGGCACCGTGCATAATGGTCCACATCTTCTAACACGGGGCTAGTGCTTTTGGCTGCATGATTCCTAGAGAGGAAGGATGGTCCAGTGGTTCAGGCACTAGCCTAGGACTTGGGTTCAAGTCCCTGCTCCACTGCAGGCTTCCTGTGTTACCTTGACTACATCACTGAGCCTTTCTGTGCCGGCTCCCTTCTGTACAGTGGGAATGGTAGCACTTCCCTATCTCACAGGGGTGTTGTGAGGATAAATACGTTTAAAGGACAGTGTGATGTCCAGATGCTATGGAAACGGGGACCTATGAGTACCTAGAATAGTGAGAGACTACTGTATTAGGGGCTGGTTTTCAGAGTGTGGGTGCTCAGCACTTCCTGAAGATCAAGCCCCTTTAAAGTATCTCAAGTTGGGCACCAGCGGTTGAGACAGCCCAAATCACGAGTCACTTTGGAGTTTTAAAACGCGTAGCTCGCCACTGCTTAGAGGGACAATGTGGTGGTAGGCGATAGAGTACCTCTAAGGCAGGGGTTCTCAAACTGGGGGTCGGGACCCCTCAGGGAGTCGGGAGGTTATTATAAGGGGGGGGGGTCACAAGCTGTCAACCTCCACCCCAAACCCCGCTTTGCCTCCAGCATTTATAATGGTGTTAAATATATAAAAAAGTGTTTTTAATTTATAAGGGGGGTCGCGTTCAGAGGCTTGCTATGTGAAAGGGGTCACCAGTACAAAAGTTTGACAGCCACTGCCCTAAGGAGTCCAGGCAAGAGAGACACTGACTACCCTCTTCTGAAACTGTCCCACGACTGTCTTTACCTGCTGCTCTGAGTGATACGTTTGTGCGTCACTTCCAAATACCCATTTCCCAACGTCCAACGCATCCAGGTGGCAGCGAATGTTTTATTTGTAACATCTAATCCGAGGAGTGATAATTAGGAAAAAATAAAACAACCCTGCAGCAGTTTGTACGTATCTTTGCCACCTGCCCTCTTCATAACTGTGCATCTTGCCTGGGCTATTTATAGGGCTTCCTGAGCCATCTGGGCTGAGGCAGGGAGGTGCTTGGGACTGAGGCATGGGTCGCCTAATTTCAGATGAGCAAAGGTGTCTCTCTTGAACAATTAGCTGGCAGCAAGGGGTGGGAATCGAACTTGCACTCGCCTGCCGTGCACTAACTGTCTGTGTAGACCCTGATGACACACATTCAGAGTTCCTTAATGGGTTTTAATCTACTCCTGTTTCAAAGAGGACTAGAGCAAAGCCTGTTAACAAACCCCTCAGCAGGGTCCACATGGACAGTCAGTGTGCAGCACGCTAGTGAAGGGTAGATTCTCACTCCAGCCTGCAGCGAGCTAAGGCCAGTTCTATGCTATCAACTTACATCAGTATAACTACAACACTCAGGGGTGTGAAAAATCCACGCCTCTGAGCTACAGAGCTATACTGACCTAACCCCTGGTGTAGACAGGTTTCTCCCGTCGACATAGCTACTACCTTTCATGGAGGTGGATTAACTGAAGCTGCAGCATTTTAAGTGTAGACCGGCCCTAAATGTTGGTGTAGAGAAGCCAATATGTAGGGTGGCAGAAAATGAATTGTAAGGCAGGTGCGGGGGAAGGCACATGCCGTGCTCTAGGCATCAGGGGAGAGGCGCTATAGAAAAACCCTTTAGACTAGAGCCATTAGATTGATTGGATTAGATAACGGGGGTTGTGGTTGATCGAGAGGAAGGATCAATATAGCAATCATGCTCTGAATGCCAACAGCAAGTGTCATGTTATCACAGCACAGCTGAAGTGGCTTAAGGAGCAGTGGTATTGCCAGAGACTGTTTAATAGTAGCATTACAGCTGCAATCAAATAATTTGGGTCCTGGATCTGCCCTGCCTTTCCAGCTATGCTATTGGGGAAATGCCCTGTGGTTCAGACTTTCATTTTGCGGAAGCAGCTGGTTGAGAGAAATCACCACTCTGATCCTAGGAAACAAGAGGGTCAGCATGGGGTAGCGGATAGTGCATTGAACTGGGAGCCAGGAGATCTGGACTCTAGTCTAGGTTCTGCCACTGACCAGCCAAGAGACCTTGGGCCTGTCACTTCGCCACTCTGCACGTCTTCTTCCTCTTTGTCTGTCTTGCCTAATTTGTTTGTAAGCTCTTTGAAGCAGGGACAATCACTCACTGAGTGCGTTTGCAGTGCCTTGCATAATGGGGCCTTGATCTTGGTTGGGGCATGTAGACATTAATGTAATATTAATAACAATATTTTTAAAAATTACTACTCTTTGATGTAATGTTGTCAGCACGGACTGCTGGCCACCTCCAGCATTTCGGGATCACACAGGATTGCCAGAGCAGGAGTATCACTGCTGTTGATGCACAAAGAAAGAAGTAAACAGGATGAAATGGTGTTAATTTCAAAAATGTGTTTGGAGGGTGAGGGCAGAGATTCTACATGAGCCATATAAAGAATGGCCTTGCTAATGGAGATACTTAATTAGTAATAATTAGTGAGTACTTTCCAAACATTAACTCTCACAACACCCTTGAGCTATGTACAGGGCCAGTGCAACCTATTAGGCAACCCAGGCGGTCGCCTAGGGCACTAGCATTTGGTGGGCGGCATTTTCTTCGGCGGCGACCGGATCTTCTGCCGCCCCGGTCGCCGCCCTGATCTGCTTCTCTCCCTCCCAGCTTGCGGTGCCAAACAGCTGATTGGCACCGCAAGCCTGGGAGGCGGGAGAAGTGGAGCAGTGACAGCGTGCTCGGGGAGGAGGCGGAGCAGAGGTGAGCTGGGGTGGGGAGCTGCCGCACGGCTCCCCGGGCGGGGGGGAGCTGCACGGGGGAGGCTCCTCAGGGTGGGGGGGGTGGGGAGCTGCCGCGGGGCTCGGGGAGCGGGCAGAGCAGAGGTGAGCTGGGGTGGGGAGCTGCCGGCATGGCTCCCCGGGCTGGGGGGGGTGGGGAGCTGCTGCGGGGGGGGGGCGCCTCAGGGCGGAGGGGGGGTGGGGAGCTGCCGCGGGGGGGGCGCCTCAGGGCGGGGGGGGCGGGAAGCTGACGCAGGACTCGGGGAGAGGGGAGGGCACAAGGTGGAAGTTTCGCCAAGGGCGCGAAACATCCTTGCACCTGCCCTGGCTATGTATTATTATCCCTGTTTTACAGATGGGTAAACCAAGGCACAGAGCGGCTAAAAGCTAGCTTGTGCACAGTGACCTATTCCTGTTTCAAAATGAGTCATTGACAGAGCTGGGCATGGGACCCAGGCGTCCTGGCTCCCAGCTCCCGATGTGACACTTGTCAGTTTATTATTTTCCTGCTTTTAAAAGAGCGAGCTGGGGTGAGAGTCAAATAAATCAATTAATGAAATTAACCTGGAAAAACAAAGCAGGTGGCTGTTAGTGTCGCTTTAATCCAGCTGTTTTTTTAGCTGCAGGGCAGTGGGCTCTCTTTATGCTCAAATAAATTTGTTAGTCTCTAAGGTGCCACAAGTACTCCTGTTCTTTTTGCGGATACAGATTAACACGGCTGCTACTCTGAAACTTGGGAAATAGAAGATGCTGTTACCAGCAGCAACATCCTTGTATAACTAATGACAGCAGTGGGGTGCTGGGGCTCATGGGAGAGATGGGGATTCTTTCCATTGCTCAGTGATGAGATTTTTTTTAGGCGACAAAGGGAATTAGGGCCAGGTTTGTTAAGGAATTTAGATGCCTAACTCCTATTGAGTTCAGTGGGAGTTAGGTGCTTGAATACCTTTAAGTCTCTTGGAGCGAAGATTCAGTTCATGCAGCATGTTTCTGATCAGGATGTCTTTGGCTGGAGACTAGGCACCCAGCTGGTGCCAAAGGAACACACTGCTCTGTGTTTTTCAGTGGTGTTCTAGGGCATAACCTGGATGGAGTGGTCCAAGGGGGAATTATCTCTGGAAGGGTTAAGGTCAGACTTGGAGATGTTCACAGTCAAACAAGCTCCCATTATAGATTCTCTCCTGCCTGGTAAATGTTCCTCCAGCCACCACACTGAATATTCAGAGCCTGGCTTCCTATTGAAACACGTTTAAATTGGCCGAGGGTCAAGAGTCTATTTTCAATGCAAAGAACATGTGGGAGAAAATTAATTTATTCTGCAAGATTGTGCGTCTGGGAAGAAATACCCAGGTCATGTTCTGTTCTATTCTATTCTGTTCTAGTGTTTATACTATGCCCATCACTGTGGACTCTAAGCACCATCCAGAGGTGCATTAAGTGACATAGCTGGCATCAGACACGCGTGGTTTTCTCTTTCTCCTTTTCATCTCCCCTGGGGCAAGAATAACGTGAGATGTTTTTAAATTATTTTTCAGTGTCTGCCATGCTATGTTTATTATTGAAGGCAACGTTCATCCTGAGCATTGGATGATCTGTCTCTCTCAAGCCCTCAGGTTCTGTGAGTTTAGCATTCTCAGGGAGGTAGCATAGGGCACTACCACGCTACATCGGCTCATTTTCACACCCCTGAGCGACGTAAGTTACATCGAGTTAAGTGGTAGTGTAGACCAGCCCTTAGCCTTACCTGATTTCCAGGCCCTTCTTTTGAAAAAAAAAAAAAAATCTTGAGGGTACAGCTGCTACGAATGGTTTAGGGCAGTTGTTCTCAAACTGTGATCCACGGACCATAGTTTGTAGATTGCTGCATGGGTCTGGCTCTCCTTTTCCCCCCGCTGCTAAATTGTATTAATAGTTAGCTTAAAAGTATCGGAGTATGTTGTTTTCCATGAGTTACTCTGGCAATTACTGTAGCTGCCACAGGGAAGTTTGTGATCCTGAATGAGAAGGAGGGATGAAGGGGTGTGATCTCCCACTTCTCAGCCTCTTGTCTTCTGTTCAGGTGTATTGATGGGACCCGTCACACAATCAAACCCTGATAATGTCCCTTCCACAGTCCCAGAGCCTGAACTTCCTATCACAGCTCTTGTGTGCTGCTAACACCTCTCTGTGGAGTCTGAAACAAACAAGTGGAAACTCCTAACAAATCCTTCTAGTTTTGGGGTTGGAGTAAAGTGTGTGTGTTGTGGGGGAGGGAGGGCAGAGAGAGAGAGGAATTTGGTTTCTTTCCCCAGCAGACCTGAGAGCTGCAATTATTGGGTTATTTTTTAAATTGAATTTTTGAATCCAAAAGAATTGAATTTCTGGGCTGATCTTAAACTCTGCAGCCTCAAAACAGATTTAAATATGTGATTCCTGCAAAACAGGGAAAAATTCCAAAATCCCCGTTTATTTGTGTTATTTATTGTGAATTAAATAATAATTGAAAAAGACCTCTATCCAAAGCTCTAAGCTCTCTGACACGCCATTAACAATCACAGCAGCATTAAAATGAGCCATTCCAGGATACATTGGTGTATTTCCACCTGAAACGTCAGCCTGAACCCTGCCTTTGTACCGTCTAGTGTGTCGTGGATTGCTCAGTGGCCGGTTATATATTGGAAAGTACCATTTGATTAATGGCAGGTGATAGGGAGCTGTGATGTGGCCAGTGCTGCTGATCTTCATCCAGACAGCTCTCAAAGGGGCCAGATTTTCAAAGGTATTTAGGTGCCTAACTTCCACAGATTTCAGCGGAAGTTATAGCCTTTCTGAACCTAGCTGCATCTTCAGGCGCTTGCATACTTTAAAAAAATCTGGCCCAAAGTGCTTTATTTAAAAATATAGCGGTAGGAATCTCTTCCCACCAACGCAGTGTAATCTCCTAGTGGGAGAAAGCCAGTACTTTTACAAACTGATTAGGAAAGGCAGTGAAGAGTATTGGGATAATACTTACCTCTCTCACCTTGGGGCTGAAGCTTTATCGGTGTCAGTAGAAAAGTTGGAGATCCTCAAGCGAAAGGTGCTGTAGAAGGCTATTATTAAAGGGATTGGCTGGCTGGGCACAGTAACCTTTCCCTGCATAATGTCCTTCGCTCTTCAAGCTGAAAGCGTAAATTCACATACAAAGGAAAAACAGCAAAGTGTTTTCTAGGGAAGTTTCCACCCACCCTAAGACATTTAATGCTCTTTTTGCTACAGAAATCCCCTAGAAGCAACCAACTCAGAATTATCTCTGAATCATTATGTGGTAATTGCATAAATAGCCGATTCCTGTTCCTGACCTCTTAGGAATCTGCCCTACCCTTAGCACAGACAGAATCTTTTGTCTAGTCCCAGCATCAAATGGTTGCTTACGTGGCCTTTCCGATAATTACAGAACCCTCCAAATCCCGCAGAGAGAAGGAACACATCTCCACTTATCCGCTATTGTTAAATAAGGGGTCTGGGCCCCGTTCTCAGTTGGTGCAAACTGGTGTAGTTCCACTGGAGTCAGTTGGAGTCTCCATTGGAACTACACCCACTTACAACAGCAATGGATCTATTCTATTCTATTCTATTCCTGGTATTATTTGTATAACAGTAGCACCTAGTGGTACCTAGAGCCCAGCTGAGACTGGGGCTTCATTGTGCTAGGGACCACGCCCGGACGAACGACAGTCCCTCCCCCAAAGGTTTTGCAGTTTGAATAGACATGACAGAACAAGGCTGGGAGCAAGGAGGGTCATTATCTCCGTTCTGCAAATGGGAACTGAAGCAGAGAGAGATTAAGTGACTTGCCCAAGGTGACACAGGAAGTATATGGCAGAGTGAGAAATTGGACCCAGTCTGTTCTGTTCAGCTTCTTATATTTTGCCCATCACAGTGGAGTCTGGCCTGCTGTGTTGTCTGCCAGACACTTAGAATGGACGTAGCAAATCAGCTTATTCCCCAGTGCTGTGACTGGACTTCTCTAGACGTTATTTTTAGTGTTCATGAAAGGTGCCAGTTTGACCACACTGCAGACTGAAGCCCTGTGTTAGTCCCGTCCACGTCACAGGCACCACCTGGGGGGTGACTACAAAACAGCTTTGTAATGTAGCCCTGCCAGTGTTCCCCAAGCCCTGCACTATGGAGCCCACATCTAGGGGAGAGGTCACTGGCTCTGCAGCCCTCTACAATAAATGCATTGATAATTTTTCAGTGCGTTCAGCATTGATGGTAGGTGGTAAATTAACAGCCCTGGCGACTCAAGGCCTCTATTTACTTGGAAAGCAGGTCCAGCATAGGTATGCATCCCCCCAGCACTGCTACACCAGAGTGTCTCCAGCGCCAACCTGGAGGGACCTCCCTTCTCCACGAGAGTGTGGTTCAGCCTCCATGGACGGTCCCTGGCCTCTCTGCTGAGCCTAGTTACGTGTCCACAGAAACTGGAGTGAAACCATAAACTTCATGCTGCATAGGCCACTAAGCAGCCATTAGACAGACAGTGCCACAGAGCAGCTGCAGCATGGTATCCCATCGTCACCCGGTTCCCTTGTTTAGGGAGGTGGTGGGGGTGAATTATAAAATTCTGTCCAGCGTGGAGGAAGATTTTGCAGGGCTAAGTCTAACTTTCGGCTCACGTGGTCTGAGCCAGAAATCCCCAAGGGATTCCTCCGACTGCTCTGGGAAGAGGAGCCCCGGTAGTTGTTATTTATTTATTTATTGTGAAGCGAAAAGGACAAGACACAGATAACCTCTGTGACGCAGGCCTGAGGAGGAGGATGACGGCAGTGCGGAGTTTCAACAGGCCTTCTGAAAAACATAGAATGGAGATCCTTTAATCCCTGCCCTTTAGCCAAGAGGGAGAGCGGAGACCCAGCAAATTGAAGCTGGAAGGCTGAGTTCTGAGAGACCTACAGCTCTGAAGACATTCTTCAGGACACATGCCTCTGCTCTGCACAGAGACTGCAATTGCGGCTCCTTAGAAGGGTCTCAAAGGGACACAGGTGAGTCTGATGGATACCTGAGCTGGCTTGCATTGTACTGTACTAGGTTTAAGAAAAGAACCTAAACTGTGTGCATGTGCTAATGTATGTATTTATGCCATGCCACCTTTCATGAGCTCTTTGGCCCGGACTCTGGTTTCTTAGATCTTTTCCAAAAGTCCATGTTAAATGCAGATAATGCCTCCGCTTTCCAGTGACATCCACTCTCCCAAGTAAACCAAACCCTCACCCAAGGCTTGCCCCACTCCTGTTTCTAGCACTGCCCCTCCCCTTTATCAATAAATCTCCAGCCCCCCAGCAGGAACAATGACAGCACTTCCACTGCTAGGATGAGAATTCCTGGTACCATCAACTGCCCTGATGGTTGCACCGTTTCTAAAGAGCTGTGATTGTGGCATTTCAAAGGCTTTGACTGCACAAGCAAATCTTTTGTACTGAATTGCTGTCAGACAAATCCAAGGTGCTATTCTGCCAGAAAGGAAGGAGTCAAAGTAGATTGCAAACAAAGCCCCTTTGACTTCAGTTTTCCAGCAGAGGGGCTAGGAGAAAGGGATTGCTGGGAGTCATTTTAAATCCATGAAAACAGGATACAGTGTTTAAGGGAGAGGGAGTGATTTCATAAATTCACATTCACAGCATGTGTTCAAGTTAAGCACGTAATCCATCCCAATCCCCTCTTATTAGCGGTTAATTGTATAATTAGTGGCACTGTGATAATGGTGTGGTGAGTGCAGCTAACTCCCATGTGCACAGCCGACTTGATGGCTTTCAAACCAGAAAGGAGTGTGGTGTAGTGGTTAGAGCAGATCACTTAGGCTAAGCTTGGCTCTGAAAACCGATTTGCTGAGTGAACTTGGGCCAGTAAGATCGGTATAAAACTCACCTGCCTTTCAGGGATTTTGTGAGGCATAAAGATGACCTGCAAAGGAACATTTAAAATTGCCATTTTCTGCTTCTTGATGTACAAAGACATCTTTTATCTGCTTGGTTGTTAGGGTTTTGGGAATGCCCAGTCTGGTCTCGCTGGTTTTGTGGGTTTCAGATGTTTATTGTGAGCGCTCATTCCCAGACTGAAAGGTTGTACAGTCTTTACCACAGACATACTTTCTCCAAAGTGTCCATCAGCCATTGGAATTCAATTGGTGTTAAACCAAAACAAGGACATTTTAAACAGTGTGGCAGAAAATCTCTTCTCTCACTTGCTCACCTTTGTCATCTTGATGCTGTGAAGTCGCAGTTACGGCAGTTCTCCAGTAGTCCATAGAGCCTCCCAGTATATACCAGACCTGAATAAGTTCAACCAAAAAATGAGAGCGAGCATGGAAAAGTCTATTAGGACACAAGCCTTTCAGGCCATCTTTAGAAAGAAGCAAAAAAGAGGGCATCAAGCCCAGTCATCCCTTTCCACTGCAGCTCTCCTTCGAATGATCAGGGCAGTGTTAGCTCTGTCAGCATTTGTGGTATCAATGACTGCGTGCATTCAAGTCACAAACCAAAACCACCAGGATGTTGTCCTCATTTATTGTTTGTATTACAGTAGGGCCTAGAGGCTCTATCCAAGCTGGGGGGCTCATTGTGTGAGGCTCTGAACATACACATAGTCCCTGCCCTGGAGAGTTTACAGTCCAATAGACAGCACAGGCAAAGGATGGGAGAGGGGAAATATCTCCATTCTACAGATGAGGAATAGACTCCCCTAAGGAGTCTGTGATAGAGCCAGAAATCAGGCCCAGATCTCCAGAGTCCCAGTCAAATGCCTTACCCACCTGACCATCCTTCCTCCCTGGAGCTGGTGTCAAATTCTTTCCCATTGATCTGCCGTTCAGGTTCCTTCTAGCACCTGAGGCTTCCTAATGTCATCATCCTTCTTTGCCTTGTAGTCTCCTCTAGCAGATCTCTCTCTCCTTCCCTCTGTGTGTGTCTCATGCTGAGCTCCGTTATTGTCCACACTTTCCAAGGCTCAGGCATAAATGCTTTTAACTTGTCCAGGGCACCAGAGCCTGTGGCTGCATGCTGAAAAGGTGGTGACCCAGTGGGAGACTGAACTACCAGATTACGACAAAGGATCTGATAACTTCAAAGAGAGGAGAGGGGGCTGAGAGGGAAAAGGGTGTGTGGATGGGATTGAACTGGTCTACAAAAGGCATAGAGTGTGAATGCATCGGAAAGGTGGTTTCTTTTCCATAGAACCACCCCTGTTTTGTCTGCCACTCTAATAACCAGCACAGCTGCTTCGAGGCAGGTTTACTGTGTAAGGGAGAGGGCCCTGTACCACCACAGTTGCCTGGTAGCAAGCTTAGAACGCTGTTCCATCCTGTCGTGTGGATGGGGTATCTGTAAAACTGTGCTGCAGCCTTGACTAGTGAAGGAGCTGTGGCATGGTCCAGAGACATGGATCTTCTCTACTTTTTAAGGTGGAACAACATTTTTAACCAAACTGTGTATTATAACTGGGTCCCCCTAGTGTAGAGGGGCTCACAGGGTGGCCCTCCATTTGGAGGCTGGAGGTTTCCCAGCTGCTAAAGGGATGTTGGTGATTTTTGTGCTCACACTCCATTTTGGAGGGGTTTTCTTTATTCCTCCAGGCATAATAGAGCAGGATCCCCTAACAGAGCACGCAGTCTCAGAATGGTTTATTCTGGATACATCATTATCATTTGTGCAGGGTATTAACAGAAGGCAGATAATCAGCTGGTGTTTACATTCCAGCAGGGAGCTGCTGGGTGAGTCTCTGGCTGTAATACGTCCTCCTGTTAGCATTCCACTTCTAAGGAGGATTGCATTGCCGGTGAAAGGTTCCAGATACCCAGCCCCATGCATAGAACAGGTACAGCGTGGACAGCTGCAGGGCAAGCTTCCCTGCCCATTTACCTCAATCCTGACCCGGAAGGTGGGCGAGGTCACCTCTGGGCATCACAAGTTCATTCAGTCTCTGTGGCCTATTCCGTTCGTGCCAAGAGAAGGGTTGGCGATGCATGTGTTGGGGATGGGGGTAGGTTGCCATGTTGTTGGCAACTTGGGCATTTGTCCGCTGAACTGCTGCCCACAAAACTTGTTGCACAAAGGGCTGCCTTGCATCTGCCAGATCACCATTGAGCTGGGCCAGATTTGAACCAGAAGTGAGAGACCCTGGGCTAGCTCCTCAGTTGGTATAAATTGACATAGCACTGGTGAAAGTCAGGGATGAAGCTAGCCTGGCCAAGGATCTGGCTCTTACCCTTTTTTTTAAAGTACCTGTTGGTGTTTGGTTTTGCAACACCTCTTCCCGGCCCATAGCCAAAATGACGTCCGTTCTTCACGCAGTTGATCAGCCTCTGGCCCCTTGCAAGGCCAAAATTCTTTGTGCCTGAGCAGGTGCATGGGGAGGAAAGCTCAGTAATATTGGTAGCTGGTAGAAAGGCATCCCAGAGTACTTGGCTCCCTGCAATAGTTGGGGAAAGGTCACTAGTTTGGCAGAGCGCCGCGGAGGCTGGTGACCTCTGAAAGCGGGGAGGCGAAACTGACACATAAAGAAGCTACTTGGAACCAGTTTGTAACAGTGGGCACATGTTACAACAGTGGGCGTATGACCTGAGCCAAGGTAAGTGCTGCCAGACCTGTGGAATGTCCACTGCCCGAGGGCACATGAGAACACGTAGAGTTTATCCGAGGACGCTGTTTATTCTGCGGCAATCATGTTTTAAACAGCCTGGCATCAAGGTAACCAATTGGAGCTCTTGCCAAGCTTGCACCCTCGAAACAATCACCTTATTGCAGGGGGATCCCGGGCAGCTGCCTCTCGGCCTAGGAGGCTTTTATTTCCCTCGTTGCCTTCTGGTTTTTACAGGACTTTAATAGACATAAGCTCCCTGTTGTCTGATGGCTGGGAGTGCATCTTCAAGCAGTCTCCCCTGTCGCAAGCCAGCAGCAGTCCCCCATTTCCTGCTGCCCATCAGCACAGGTGCAGCAAAAGCAAAACCTGCTGCACATCTTGGAATGTAGCTCTACCAGCAAAGCCTGAAAGATCCCACCAGGATAATTTCAGATAAGGCCACTTAGAGGCCCACTCTTATCTAAACACTGACATACAGTTACAGCAGCAATTATTTGGATAGGGAACTGCAGGCTTATACAGTCTATCAGAGGTGTATTCCAATGCCTGAGCAGCGGGTTGGCTGTATAGACTTGTTGGCATCGGGCTGGGAGTCAGGAGACTTGGCTTCAATTCTTGGCTCTGCCACAGACTCCCCCTGTGACTTTGGACAAGTCACTTAATGTCTCTTGTTCAGCCTAACCAAAAGAAGGCTGAGGGGAGATATGATTGCTCTTTATAAATATATCAGAGGGATAAATATCAGGGAGGGAGAGGAATTATTTAAGCTCAGTACCAATGTGGACACAAGAACAAATGGATATAAACTGGCCATCAGGAAGTTTAGACTTGAAATTAGACGAAGGTTTCTAACCATTAGAGGAGTGAAGTTCTGGAACAGCCTTCCAAGGGGAGCAGTGGGGGCAAAAGACATATCTGGCTTCAAGACTAAGCTTGATAAGTTTATGGAGGGGATGGTATGATGGGATAGCCTTATTTGGGCAATTAATTGATCTTTGACTATTAGCGGTAAATATGCCCAATGGTCTGTGATGGGATGTTAGATGGAGTGGGATCTGAGTTCCTACAGATAATTTTTTCCTGGGTGTCCTGCTGGTGAGTCTTACCCACATGCTCAGGGTTTAGCTGATCACCGTATTTGGGGTCGGGAAGGAACTTTCCTCCAGGGCAGATGGGCAGAGGCCCTGCAGGTTTTTCGCCTTCCTCTGCAGAGTGGGGCACGGGTCACTTGCTGGAGGATTCTCTGCACCTTGAGGTCTTTAAACCACAATTTGAGGACTTCAGTAACTCAGACATAGGTTAGGGGTTTGTTACAGGAGTGGGTGGGTGAGATTCTGTGGCCTGCGTTGTGCAGGAGGTCAGACTGGATGATCATAATGGTCTCTTCTGACCTTAAAGTCTATGAGTCTCTCTAGGCCTCAGTTCCCTAACTGTCGAATGGAGATGACAACATTATCTTTTGTCTGCCTTTTCTGTTTAGACTGCAAGCTCTATGAGGCAGAGACCGTTTCTCACAGCACTTAGAATAACAGGGCCCCAAACCTCAGTTGTGGCCTCCAAACACACCTGTAATAATAAGACTAATAATAGCGTTGGGAGGCAGGAGCTGCTGGGTCTAATCCCAGCTCTGACTCCCTGTGAGATGAGATTGAATCTCAGAGCCTCATCATTCACGTATCAGGAAGCCAGCCTTCCGCCCTCACTGGAACGCCACCGCCTGTTCCATGGGAGTTCTGAATCCACGAGCTTCGTGATCTCTGATGGCCTCAAAAACCTATGACCCTCTGGTGGCTTCACTGAGAAGTGTATGGTGACAGTGATCTCTTCCTGCTCACACACCCGAGCTTTGGAGGCTGCCCCTGGCACTATCCTTGTGATTCTTGCACTCTCACCCGAAGGACTTCAGGCTGTTCGTTCCACCCCGAGACCCTTCACCTGTGGCTCTTCTTTGGCTCTGGCATAACGAAGCGCTTGGAAACAGGTTTCCCATTCAGACTTCAAATGGCTGTCTTTCAGCTCAGGGCTGGCAGTGGAGGGCTCTGCCTCTCTGTCCCCTCAGCTTTGCCAGAAAAACATTTTGGTCTATGAATTGCTGTTTTCTTCCTTTCACCCTGCCTGTTGGCATCTCTGTTTCCACAAATCTTCCCCACAGGTACTTTCCCAAACGTTTGGCTGCAGGTTTACATGTGTAGGATCGCCCAGATTTTAACAATGCCCCTTTGACTTTGTATAGCGTCTGGATAACGTTATGTTGCTCCAGAAAGGTAATATCTCTCCCTACACACACACGCACGCACCCAGAGGTGTGATGGGCAGCAGTTAAGCAACTAGGCTAGGAATTGGGAGAGCTGGATGCTATCCCCAGTTCTGCCTCTGAATTGCTCTGCATCTTTAGGCTAGTCACTTAGGGCCAGGTTTTTAAAAGCATTTAGGCTCATAAAGATACAGATACACCGAACTCCTATTGAAATCAATGGGAGTTCGGCACTTAGGTGATTCTGAAAATCCCGTTAGGCATCCATCTGCATCTTTAAGCACCTAAATGCCTTTAAAAATGTGGTTCTTACCTTCTCTGTGCCTCTGTGTGTGGGGCCCTGGTTCCTTACTGGGGACTCTAAGCATTATTGCAATACAAATAATCATGTGTCTTGAGATCGACAGATAAGGATTATGAAGTTATTGTTTTTATTACTGGGGGGGCTGCCAAACTTAATGATTGTTTGTGCTGTGAGATCCTTGGAGGAAAAGGGTTGAATTGTTACATTGATTCCCATGCAGCTTTCAGACATCTTCCAGCCACTGCATTTCCTCCACCGCTAAGCAAAACACATGTGCATACGCATACAAAGAGCCAACCCAGGATGGGTGCACAACTGGTTTAAGGTTAAATGCCAGATTAGCTCAATCCTTGGCAAGGAGGCAGAATTGTGGTATTTGCTTATTCGCTTGCCATCATGCGACTCACAGAGCTTTAAATAAAACAGATTTGAAACCCCGATGCAAAGGGTTTTAATGCCTGATTCTACACAGCAGAACTGCTGTCCCAGCACATGGCCTCAGACAGAAACCTAGTCAGTACCACTTCTGTAAATTGTCCTGGAGGGGGGAAAATAGGTCAGGAACTGTGTCTTCTTTCATTAGTTTCTTCTTGTGCTGCTGCAGAAAGATCTGCCTGAGTTCTTGGGGCTGGTTTTTAGACTCAGATCAGCCCTGTGGAAGCCTGTCTCCTGGGTCTGAGCTGAAGTCTGGAGGGGATTTTAGTCTTGTGCATATCTGTTTGGACTGAATCTCTCCTACTCTGCCCCCATTTCCTGAGAGTGGTGTGTAAGATGATGGCGTTTCAGGTAATCTGATAAGTGCTGACCTGGCATGGCAGCCTCACGGGAGAGATGAATAGCTTTGAAATCCAGGTATTAGAGAGAGTTTTGTGGAGATTCAACCACTTTCATAGGGGGCTAGGATCAAAATGTGATGTTGTTTGGAAAGGTTCCGAGTATTTCCACTCCAGTAGGGAAGATGCAGAGAGTGTACCAGCCCTTTGTGCTGCTGGTGGGGGGTGAGGGTGTTGGTTTGGGTTTATAAAATTTATAGCTGTGTTTATTGGGGGGGAAATCCCTTTACTGTGCCCTAAAAATGTTCTTTTCCATACCGTTCAAGGCACCTTACAAAGGATTCTGTGTGCTTAATGCCCAGAAGTCTGGCACCCAAGGATCACAAAGTACTTTACAAACACCAGCTCCCACAGTCCCTCTGTACAGCATGTGTGTCTTGTCGGTCACCATTTTACAGAAGGGGAAAACTGAGGTGGCGAGAGAGGCTAAAGTGACTTTCTCAAGGCCACAAGCAAGTCAGTGTCAGCAGCATCCTGACACCCAGTCCTGTGCCTTCATAAGAACGGCCATACTGGGTCATATTCTGTCTTCTGACAGTGGCCGATGCCAGGTGCTTTGGAAGGAATGAACAGAACAGGGGATCATGAAGTGATCTATCGCCTGTCGCTCATTCCCAGCTTCTGGCAAACAGAGGCTAGGGACACTTCAGAGAATGGTTTTGCATCCCTGCCCATCCTTTCTCCATAAAACCGTGCAATAGAACAAGCTCTTTTAAAGAAGAGTAACATTAGTGCAATGCTGCCCACATTGATTGTTGCTGAGGTCTCCTGCATGTCTGCATCCATTGATCCTGCCAGCGGGTGGGGGTCGGGGGAGTGAGCTCCAGGCAAGATCTTTGATTCTATGCCACCTCTTGTAACAGGTAGAGGTTTGCCTTGGTATGCCTGGCATAATTCCTTCTCTTGCTGCTGCTGTTGTGTACCAATTGTCTGCCCACTCCATTCCTCTACACCAGAGGTGGCTGCATTTTAGTGGTAGGTGAAAATAGAGCATGTCTGAATTCTGATCTGTGAGATACAAGATCTCTCTCTCGCTCTCGGTCTCCTTACATGCATCCCACTAGTAATGGTTTTAATATGAGAAACTACAAATATTTCATCCCCCAGTGTGGTGGTTGTTTCAGAGTAAGCTGATAGCAGTTGATACGCAATCTCAGCCCTGCACGGTGTCTTAATGGTCATGCACAGTTGATTAGCTGGAGGTAGAGTTGCTCAGACTCTGCTGACAGCTCTCCTAGCCTTCCACAGCAGCAGCTGCCTACCGACTGCTTTCCTGCTAGCCAGGGCCAGGTGAAAGGTCCCTTAATCGGCTTGCAAATCTATGGCGAGGGTCTCGTGCATGCGGGAGTGCAAATACAAAGGCTGCAGCTCTGGGATGTAATCAGGTGACAGGATCAGGGTACAGGGATCGCTGCTGGGTAGAGCCCCGAGAGGATTAGGTTTGTGGACAGTAACTACCAAAGCTGTGCCTGGGTCACTCCTATTTGTGTGCGTAAATCGTACTCCCCCTCCACCCTCAGGAATGTGCGGCATTTACATAGGGCTTATTGTCACTCAGTGGCCCCAAAGCCCCTCACAGACCCTAAGCATCACAGCTCTCCTGTGACGTATCGCCTTCATTTTACTCGGGGGAACTGAGTCCCAAGCCAGAGACTCACGATGTGGGTTTAAGCAAGTCACCAGTGGCCTGATTTTCAGTGGTGCTGCGCACCCGTGGGTCCCTTTGGGCCTGATACTCTTGCTAAAGCCCTTTTGCATTGCCAGAGTGGTGTAAAAGGGGCTGAGTTTAAATGAGAATCAGGCCCTTTGCCTTCAGTGGGAGTTGAGCATCAGCATCTCTGAAAATCAGGCCATGGGTGACTTGCTTAAACTCACATCGTGAGTCAGTGACAGAGCTGGAAATAGACACAGTAATCCTCACCATCTATCTCCTGGACTAACCACTAAACCCTACATCTAAAAATAGAACCCTGTGCCCCAGCTTCTGTTCCTTCCCCACCATCAGCATCCGCTAGGCAAACAAACAAACTCCCTTCTAGAGCTGGGCCCAGAACCCAAGGATCCTGACTCCCATTCCCTCTGCTAGAGCCAGGAGTAGTACCTAGGTATCACAGCTCCCAGTCCTGTGATCAGGTCACTAGGCCACGCTAAACTCTTAAGTGGAAAAAATGAAAGGAAACAAAACTACAGTGTTTTGTGTTAAAGGCAGAGTTTCTGCTTCTGAAGAGAGAGGATTTCACCCCCTTCCCACAAACCCAGCAGCCCCACTGCTGGCAAAGGCAGGGCAAGGAAAGCCTGACTTTACTTTGCTGTCTGAGCTGAAATCTCTGAGTCGTTTATAAACTGGGGACACTGGGAGCTACGTGTGGGCTAGAAAGAGAGAGAATGAAAGCTCTAATTAAAAATTAAGGAAAATGGCAATTAAAAGGAGGGAGGCAGGCTATGCTACACGCGTTGCGTGTGGGCGATAATCCCTGGCTGCCCAGCTACATCCAGGGGGATGCTCTATGAAGAGAACGGTGGTTCTCAACCTTTTTCCTTCCAGGGCCCCTGGTCAATCCTCCATTCCTCTAGTAGGATCTCTCTCCCATTTAGCAATAGGGGAGGGGCAAGTGGTCGTGACCCCACCCCCGATTAAGACTGCCTGGGATAGATAATCAAATAACCTTTCCTTTGGTGTTCTGGAGTTAGCATCCTCTTTTTTAACTGTGTGGGAAGGTTGATTGCCAGAAATGTTCTCCTCCTACAGGAGGCAATAATAATAATATTTGGTTTGCCTTTCTGATGTATCTTTCATCCAGAATGGTCCCTAAACTATTTCTAAGCTATGCATATGTGACGGGTTCCCCCCGGGGTGCCACCTGGAACTGCGGTATCACTGAGCCCCCTGACCCACCAGCCTGGGCTCCCTCTCACACTGTACTGCTGTGACAAGCTGCAAAGCCCTCCAGTCTGCACTTTCACCAGCATACATACGGGTAGGGGCACACCGAGCTGCAGTTACATGCAGGCTAGCTGACCAGCCCCTTCATGGGACGGCTACTCCCAGCTCCTCAGGCATGCACCCCCTCTGGAGTAGAAACCCAAAATTATACCGTCTTGCGCTGTACAGCATAAGCTTATAAAATTCGCCCCCTCCCTCAATGTGGAGAGGAATATGCAACAGCCTTTTGCCCCGAGTTATGATTCCCACATACTTCACTCCAATTCACTGGTTTAGATAAAGCAAAAACAAGTTTATTAACTATAAAAGATAGACTGTAAGTGATAGCAAACAGATCATAGCAGATTACCTAGCAAATAAACAAAAAACGCAAACTAAGCTTACTATATTAAATAGATTGGATATGAATAACAGATTCTCACCCTAAGAGATGATACAAACAGTTTGCAGATTCTTACGGGGCAAGCTACGCTTGCTTACAGCTTGGAATCCCCAGGTGTTTCATTCACAGGCTAAAAATCCTGTTAGTCTGGGTCCAGTTCAGTCTTTGTTCCTCGGGTATTTCTAGGAGTCTTCTTGTGTGGGTAGCGAAGAACAGCTGATGGTGTCACTCCCTGCCTTATATAGCTTTTGCATATGGCGGGAACCCTTTGTTCTTGGATCCCAGACCAGTTTGTGGAAAAATACTGACATCCCAAGATGGAGTCTAGAGACATGTGGTCTCATCACATGTCCTTGTAGAGTCCGAGCAGCCATCACTCACAGGCTGTCTGGATCCACTATGATCGCTAAGAGCTCAAGACCCATCTACTGAGTGGCAGCAAATTAAACTTGTAATTTAAACAGTTCCAAGAAATAAATGAATACAAAGCCGAATGCACTTGTTTGGACCTTGGGTGAGTTCGATACGTTCACCGTCGCTGAGATTCTCATATTATTATAACCCTATTCTGGGCCAGATCCTCAGATGGTGACAAATGACGGGGCTGTGTTGGTTTGAAGGGGGCTATGCTGACTTCCATCAGCTGAGTATCTGGCCCAATAATCCCCTGAAAATAAGGAGCGTACTAGGGACACGCTGACACAACCACCTTCGCTACCGCTCGTCAAGAGCCCTGGTAGACTAGCAGACAATATGGGTATTGAACAGGCTACAGCCACTGGTGTGTGACAGGACCGTCTGTACTGGGCAAACGGGCTATTAATGGCCTATTGTCCAGCTGGCCAAACACGAGATACAGTCTCTCAGGTTAACCCCAGCCAAAGAATAAGCTCCTAGTGGCTTTTGGTTGCCGAAATAATGACTGTCATTTTAGTGCCTTCACTCAGAGCCATCAAGCGTTGCAAGGCTGTGACAGAGGGTCCTAGTGTGAAGTGCTGACTACACCGCCTGGGGCTGCTGGCCATAGAGAGGCAGAGATACAAAGGAAATACAAGCCCCCTTTGTGTGATCCTGTTACTGGGCTCATTGTCAGGACTTAGGGGAACCGGGATGGAACTGCTTATCCAGCAAAACAGCTCTCCTGCCCGTGTGCAGCAGTGTGCTGAGTGCAGGTTATGGCAGCTGGAGGCTGGACCTGGAGGAAGCTTTGTGTAAATTTTGCCTTGTGAGGCCTGGCAGGGTCTCTCTCTGTGTGCTTTGGACATATAGCTTCCCTCGCTTCTAGTCATCGCTTTGGTTCGGGTGCATCACCATTTCTGCTTCACCGGGACCCCACCGGGTTACCTCGTTGTCTTCACGGGTCCCGTGAATGAGGAGTGTTGTCGGGGGAGGCGGGGGTTGAGCAAAGGAGTAGGATCAAAACCACAGTGCGCAAGGTGCTGTACATGTGCAGAGCGACTGAAAGTCCCTGCCCCACCAAGCTGACAATCAAAGAAAGACAGACGAAAGGTGGGAGAAGGGAAGCTTTATCCTCCCTGGTTTACAGATGGGGAAACTGAGGCACGGCAAGAGTAAGTGAGAGGTGGGAATTGAACCCACCACTTCCTCTCTGACCAGGGCCTGGGGACTTGGAAGCTCGGGTTGTTCCCTGTGCCAGAATCGGGCTGCTGATAATTGCAAACGTGCTGTTGCTGAAGCCAATGTGAGGGAAAAGCTGCAGCCCAGGAAATTGAGTCAGTCCCTCAAGGAGCTAAGTTCTTCTTTCAAGCAAGTGCTTGATGCAAACAGCCTGCCCTGGGATCAGGGCTCCTGCTCTTTGCTGCGGGGCTCCTGTAGATTAATAGGAGTTGACTGCCCTCCCCTCCTTGCAGGAGCATGATCTCCTGGCAGGGGTCTTTGTTTCCTGCCTAGGAGTGAAATGTCAGGGCCCCTGAAAGGCAAAGCTCAGCAGCAGGAGAACTGCATGCCAAGCAGGGCTGTGGCCTTGTTCTCTCCCCTCATCACTCACGCTTCCTGGAGAGCAATCGGCACAGACAGCTGCGTGGGTTCCCAGGTCTCCACCGGGGCTGGATTGAATGAGTTTCCTGTGGGTAAACAGGGTCATTAGGAACCAGAGAGGGGGAGAGATTTTAGCCAAGAGGAGGAAACCCTTATATCTCTGTTGATAGGGTGCTACCGAATCTGTTGTGGAAATAGCTGTGCAGTGTGCATGCCTCATCACCAGCAGGCGGGCTTAGTAATAAAGGCCCAGGACCGGTGGCTTACATGGCATGAGCTGGCTGAATAGTAATGCCTATTTCTGACCTAGAGCGTTTCGTCAGTAGGTCTCAAAGCGCTTCACAATCTATTAGTGTGTTTATCTGCACCACACCCCCATGAGGTCGGGCAGGGCTCTTAGCCCTAGTTTGTATAGATGGGGACCTGAGACACAGAGAGGCCAAGTGACTTGGCCAAGGTCACACAAGAATTGCATGGCAGGAGCTGGGAATTGCACCTGGGTCTCCACATCCTAAGCCAGTGCCCTAACCACTGTTAACTGTTACCACTCAAGAAAGAGATCTTGGAGTCGTGCATAGTTCTCTGAAAACATCCACTCAGTGTGCAGCGGCAGTCAAAAAAGTGAACAGAATGTTGGGAATCATTAAGAAAGGGATAAATAAGAAGACAGAACATATCATATTGCCTCTCTGTAAATCCATGGAACTCCCACATCTGGAATACTGCGTGCAGATGTGGTTGCCCCATCTCAAAAAAGATATATTGGAATTGGAAAAGGTTCAGAAAAGGGCAACAAAAATGATTAGGGGTATGGAACGGCTTCTGTATGAGGAAAGATTAATAAGACTGGGACTTTTCAGCTTGGAAAAGAGACGACTAAGGGGGGAATATGATAGAGGTCTATAAAATCATGACGGGTATAGAGAAAGTAAATAAGGAAGTGTTATTTACGCCTTCTCATAACACCAGAACTAGGGGTCACCAAATGAAATTAATAGGCAGCAGGGTTAAAACAAACAAAAGGAAGTATGTTTTCACACAACGCACAGTCAACCTGTGGAACTTGTTGCCAGAGGATGTTGTGAAGGCCAAGACTATAACAGGGTTCCAAAAAGAACTAAATAAGTTCATGGAGGATAGGTCCATCAATGGCTATTAGCCAAGATGGACAGGGATGGTGTCCCTAGCCTCTGTTCGCCCGACAGGGGATGGATCACTTGATGATTACCTGTTCTGTTCATTCCCTCTGGGGCACCTGGCATTGGCCCCTGTCGGAAGACAGGATACTGGGCTAGATGGACCTTTGATCTGTCCCAGTTTGCCCATTCTTATGTTCTTATGGACCATCCTTCCCCTCCATTTCCTGCGTAAGGTGGGACATGAACTGATGTTGGCAGAGTCAGGTTCAAAGGACCACTGCTTATCCCCCGGAGCAACCTCCCAGGCTGTTGGGGGGGGGATGTGCCACCTTGTGGCTAGGGCTCAGACCTGAGATTCCCATGTGTTTGGATGAGTACACTGTGAAATCCTGCGTATTCTTCATCGCAGGATGTTCTGGTTATTTCAGTCCCACCTGCTAACTAGATCTAATCTCCCTTCCGCTCCCATTCCTCTAGCCACACGCACTTCCTCCACCTCACCCCATCTGCTAGTGCAACACAACAGGCTAGTGGTAGCCTTCAAAGTGACCCTCGATTTGAGCAACCTCCGCTTTGAAAAAGTTCTGGTCTCGGCTCAGCCTCTTTCACTGAATGCATAGCCATGCTCTGGGTTCCCACTCACTTCTGGGTGCTCTTCCCAATTTCCTGCTGCCCTGCATCTTGTGCAGTCATTTACACTAGTGCCAATGGGTGTAAAACTCTACCATGTTTTCACACTCACTTTGCACTGATGTTCATGACCAGCTATAATGCAGTCAATGTTCTAGGGCCTAGACAGTCTCCAAACCTCGTCTCTTCCTCTATACCCGATCCTGGCAGTTGTGTTCAAGGAATGTGCTTGCTGTCTGTCCCTAGGGTTGGATTCCTGAGGGCATGAGGAATGGCATGGCCAGTGGAGGGATCCGAACTCTGCAATGTGAGCCCTCAGAAACTGCCAGCCTCTATCAATCTAAACTAATCTCTCCAGGCATTCGATCATGCTTGTTGCTGTAGTTTCTGAGCATGTTATTGGAATGCTGGCGTTCTCTAGGATACTGTGTAAGATGCATCTGTTCAACCTGGCTTTTTAGCCAGCAGGAGATGTACCGTTGGCTGGGGGAAGAAGGGGCTTGTTAATTTGGCAGAAGATTTATTGTCGGTATGGGGTGGGGGGTGAAAGGCAGGAAGTGGTGTAGTTTGTGGTCATGGGTTGAAATTCTGTGCTGCCCCTCGTGGAGCCAAAGGGCTTTGCAGTCTCTGCTCCCTCAGGATTCTCAGCCACCCCAGGGGGTCAAAATGACCACCAGCATAAATTAGAGCAGCCACAGGGGTGTTCTAATTTATCTCAGCCTCCCAAGAACATCTGAGTCTCTGCAGTGGTATGTGCCAACTCCTCCCCCCATCCCCATTCTGGCAGACCTCCTGTAAGGGGGCCAGTGTAGGGCTGTGCTGGGGGAATTCAGAGCTGTGCCTGCTCAGAAGGAATTCTCCCTTAACCCTTCATGTTACAATGCCAGAGTGACGGATAGGGGTTGGGGTAAGGGATGGAATCTGTCCCATAATGGTTATGCGGCAGCCTCTGCTGCTGCTTCTCGGCAAGGATAGAACCCTAGACCTCCAGCTCTAAGGCACAGGCCTCTCCTACTCGAGTTTAAAGAGTAACTGCAACAGCTAATAGCTGTAGTAGGCTGTTATCCTGTGTATTGTCCAGTCATTAGAAGGGGACACCACACACTTATCCCGTGTGTTACATAGATTAGCTTCTGTTCAGTATGAGGCCCATGTCTCCATAGGGATAGGCACCTAATCAACCAGTGCCTTGATTCATTATTTACTTAGCCCTGTAAGCGCATGCGGTCCTGTACAGTGGATATGTTTGCCAAGCAAATAAGAGCCTCCGCTCTGAAAAGCCTCCAACAGTAACGAGTCAATGCTACCTAATAACTGTGAGAATAAAAAATAAATACTGAATCACAAGGCGTGCTGGAATGGAAAGGGGGCTGTTGCGCATAGTGATGGCAAGTTACTTATTGGCAGTTCTCTGGAATATCTGTCTCTTGAATTCCACAGCAGGGGGAGGGATAGCTCAGTGGTTTGAGCATTGGCCTGCTAAACCCAGGGTTGTGAGTTCAATCCTTGAGGGGGCCACTTAGGGATCTGGGGCAAAATCAGTACTTGGTCCTGCTAGTGAAGGCAGGGGGCTGGACTCGATGACCTTTCAAGGTCCCTTCCAGTTCTAGGAGATAGGATATCTCCATTAATTTATTTATTTAATTTAATTTAGTACGTCAGAGAGTTCTTCTGGGATGAATACAAGAGAGATTCATCTGGCTAATTACAGCCCAACTGTCTGTTGAAATAGTTTCCTGTGAAATATTGAGCAGAGGTATTGCTAGTGCAGCTACTATAGCTTTAGTAAGCAGTTAAGTATCTTGTCATCAGTCCATGTAATTAGCATTCTTGCCTGGATTTAGCTTTGGGTTCCGTCAACAGTTTTATCCAAGTATTTACTATTTGGCTGTTACAATAAATGCAGATCATTCACATCACTCGGTTTAATCCCGATTTCTTAGCCAAATTCCAATGACAGCGATTTCATTTTGTCTGCTGGGGCCTAAGTTTCCCATTGCCATTTCAGTGGGATTCTTCACTTCCTGTCCTAAAGTGCTGTGTGATGCTAATCAGCTGACTCTTTCCATCCCGGGGTGGCTGCCTTTCAGTGGTGGTTGTCATAATTCACTTTGTGCTTTGGGATGCTTTGAGCTCAAAACCATAATATTGGTAATACTATAATACCTAGCTCTTGTATAGCACTTTTTATCAGTAGACCTCAGAATACTTTACAAAGGAGAGGAGTCATTATCATCTCCATTTTTCACAGTTGGGGAAACTGAGGCACAGGGAAGTGCTGTCACTTGCCCACAGTCACCAAGCCAGTCAATGGCAGAGCTGGAAATAGAGCCCAGGTCTTCCAAGTCCCAGTGCAGTGCTCCACCCTCTAGCCCACACTGCCAGCCCCTGTAAAAGAGTTGTATGAATGCACATGGTATTATTGTTTTGCTTCTGTAAAGGCGGCATTGAAAGGTTTAACATGCTCTGATAGAGCCGATAAACACGTCTATTTCCTTTCGTAGCAGCAGCCCAAACTCATTTAATACAAGAGAAGGCCACTAACAGTCATTATTTTGAAATCCATTCTTGGGAGACTGGGCTCTCTCTGGCTCATTAGTGGGGTCTGCTCCTTGTAGTTACTCAAGCGTATGCCACAGCTCAGAAGAAACCCAAACAAAAATACCCGCCTCCCCAGTCCAAGAGACTGTAGATGCCATCGCCTTCAGTGACATTGCCAGTCATCTGCAGGTTTCCAGGAGCCAGTGAGAATGCAACCCCAGTGACTTCTTCATCAGCTGATTCCAAAAAGCTTTTGTCACTTCTGCTGTGTGAGGAACACCCGCAGCCACGGTGCCCTGAGGCTAGTCTGTCTTGTTCAGTGGTTCTGTTTTTCCCATAGTAATAGTTCCTTCTGGCTACTCACCTCTTGAACCTGCTGCTCCCAAAGGTTTGAGGGAGTGTCTCCTCTCCACCTTCTTGATCAGAGCAGTGAGGGGAGGGTCTGATGCAAGAAGAGATTAAGCTCTATATTGAAGATACCCTGGCTAGGGAGGTGGAGACTAACGCCAACGTTTCCCAGAATGGCCACTAATCTAGAGCGCTTTGGTTTTTGGATACCAAACTTGAGACACAGGGGACCAGATTTTCAGAAGTATCCAGCACCCACTTCTGGCCAGGTTGGGTGCAGAGCTCTTTCGAAAACGCGTCCCCTAGTGCCAGATGTTCAGAGTGCTGAGAAGCACCTACCACACCCACTGACTCCTTCCATCTGCAAGTGCTCAGGACCGCTGCAAAATCAGACCTAAAAATAGAGGCACCCAAAATCAGAGGCTGCCTTTGACAATTTGGCCCTGGGTGCCTCAAATCAAGCACCCAAAGGTGAGTGGAAACTTTTGAAAGTTTGGGCTGAAGCTGCTTCGTTGAAGTGAAATGTCTGAAGCTGAAACTCTCTAGAGTTGGGCTTTGACTCAGCCATTGATGCAGCAGTCCTGGATCAACTCCCTAGTGTAGACGTGATTCCCACCAGTGCGGTGCTGTTTGCAGTGGTGCAATTTACCCTGGCTTGAAACTGGGGTATGCTGCACTGATGTTAGTCACTCGGCACCCTGTGTAAATCATATCTACGCTGGGGGTTGCCCTGGTACAGCTGAAAACCCAGTGCAGAGCCTTAGAAACAGGGCTGAAACCTGACCGCATCAGAGATATTTTGCACCTGCCAGGCAGGACTGATCACAACAGGGTGGAGGCATCTCCGTTTTAATGCAGCTCGTGACCATACAGTACGAAGTAGGATGAATTCTTGTTTCGGGGAAATGGGGGGAGGAGGGGGAGAACAATAACCGTCCCATAAATTACAGCCTGTGGACATTTTAATGTGAACCTCTTCATCACGTGTCAGATCTTGATTTCGTTGGAGGAAGCAGCCAGTGTTACACAGTGCACAAAGTCATAAAGATAATGAACACCGAATAGTTCAGGCACATAGCAGGAGAGGTAACTAACAATATCCTTGTGATTTCTTTGCAGCTATTTTTACCCCCAACCCACTTCCTCTCTGAGCAGGTTTATATTTAGTAGCTTATAGCAGCTAACGCTCTGGTAGGTGGCAATGAGAGGAAGAGAGATTCTCAGCACTGAGATGTTGGATTCTGTTAAGTCATTGATTACTTGCATTAATTTTGGGAGTGAGTGGGGGAAGGGGCAGACCTTTTTTCCATTCTCATTTTCACTGTTTCAGATTTAATATCTTTTTATTCCCTGACTCTTCCTTGGTTCTCCACCTCTGGAATCCAGGCTCCTGCATAGTGCCCCCTTCTGGCAATGGCACAATACAGAATCATAATAGTGAAGGAAAAAGAAAAGGGCTCAGAAGGGATATCAACTATCATGCTTCAGAGTACAAGCCAACCTCTATCTGATTACGGTCAGGAAGAAATTTTCCCTTGTCGGCAGATTAACTGCAGGGTTTCTTGCACCTTCATCTGAGCTTGTGGGACTCAGTGTCTGGCACATTCGTCTGAATATCTGATGCTGAACTAGATGGGCTCATGGTCTGATCCAGTGTCGTACTTCTGCTGTCCCTTTGTCACAGCAGGCCTGGTGGCAGCTGATACAACAGTCCCTGTGGTTCTTCAGCCTCCAGGAGAAACAGGACCTTATCCAGGGCCAGGCACCCTTTTCCGTGGAAGGGGTCAGGTACCACAGACGGCACCTGCTGAGTTCCTGCACCATTAGATGTGGAAGCTTGGGCCCATTGCCTGACCAACCAGCCTAACAGTGGCTCTGCAACATTCTGCATTCTGTCATGGACCCGTTTCACCTCCTAACAAACACCCCCATGGCTTGGGTCCCAAAATCTTCTGTTCTCTGCATCACAAGCTCATCTGCTGTGCCTTCACCGTAATAATAAATTTGCTAGGCTGGGCTAAATAATCAGTCCCTAAAGCCACTGCTTTATAGGGGCTCCCTGACTGCCCCCTGCTTGTGCATTGGCTTCTGTCCTCCTCACAGGCCTGTCTGCATGGCAAAGGGCCCTACTTGTTTTTGCCAGCTGTCGCTGCGGTGCTAGTCTTGAGCATTGCCGCAGATACACATTCCTTCCGTGCTTCACCAGATCAAACAAGTTCCTGGGCCTCGCGTCTGTGTGGCACTTGACGTAATTCCCCGAGCCACGCCACCTCTGCACCTCCCCCAGCCTCGTTCCCTACTGACGGCAGCGTCACCACTGCCCGGGACCAGATTCCAGAGTGGCTCATTGCTGGCAGCGAAGCAGAACGAGCGTGGAGAGCTTTCCTCCTGCTGCCACTGGGAAAAACAAATAAGCTTGACAAATATGCAGCTGAAGTCCCAGAACAGAGATTCCACTCAGAGCCTGGGATCTGCTCTCTTACATCCTTCCTGAGCAAGGGAGACTTTCTGTCTTGTGGTTAAGGCACTAGACTGGGATTCAGGAGATCAGCAGTCAGTTCCATGTCCTGCCACAGACTGCCTGTGTGACCTTGAGCAAGTCACTTCATCTCTCTGTGCCATAGTGCCCCAGCTGTGAAATGGGGATAATAATCCTCACCTTCTCCCACCTTTTGTCTGCCTGGTCTATAGACTGTAAGCTCTTCTGTGCATGGGCTGCCTCTCGCTATGGGTATGTCTACACTGCATTCATGGGGTGTCCATTGAAGCGTGAGTAGATATATCCGAGCTAGCTTGACACAGTGGCAGCGTGCACTCTGCGCAGGGTGTACAAGCCCATCTGGAAGCTGAGTAGTTACTCGCACTGTTTAGCCTGCTGCAGCTTCTTGGCTCCAGTACCCAAGCTCACTACAGTAAAGCTAGCTCTCGGGTATGTCTGCTCGAGCTGTAATCACACCCTGTGATTGCAGTGTCAGCGCACCCTACGTGTGTATAGAGCACGCAGTGCAAGGGACCTCTGGGCCCTAGCATAACACACATTCATCAACAACAATTTCGAGCAGCTCTGCCAACGAGAGGTTGAAAGAGGGTCAGAAATTGCTGGGCAGCCACCCTTGATATCAGACCCTTTTAAAATGTCTCACATTGGGTGCCCAAAATCACAAAGGGTCTGTCTACACTGAAATCAGAGGTGCGACTGTGGCATGTGTAGACGCACCCCAGCTAGTTTTCATCTAGCTAGCTCCAGTAACAATAGCAGTGAAGCTGCAGCAGCGTGGGCTATCCATTCGAGTACATGCCCAGGGCCCATGCCACTTCCTGTATTGCCCCAGCTTCACTGCTGTTGGTATCCGAGCTAGCTGGGGTGTGTCTACAGTCACATGTGCTGATGTCACACCTCTGACTGCAGTGTACACGGACCCTAAGTCACTTTTGAAGCTCTTGACCAATCTCTCCAGGGCTGGGCGGAGGTGTCTTGGGATATGTCTACGCTGCAGCTGGGAGCAAGTCTCCCAGCCTGGGTAGACAGACTGGTGCTAGCATGCTAACGATAGCAGTGTGGACGTTCTGGCTCAGGCTCAGAAGCCCACCCGACCCCCTATGCTTGAGAGCCTGATCCCCAGCTTGAATCAGAATATCCACACAGCTAGATCTTAGCTCCATTAGCACAAGTCTGTGCAGGCTGGGAGGCAGTGTAGACATATCTTAGACATACTGTAGTGTAGACATACCATAGACTTCGTGGGCTAGTTTGGAGGAGTCTTGCACTATGCTTTTACCTGCTCTGCGAAATGAAGCAAGGACTGTCAGTTTCAAGTGACATCTTTCAGGAGAATTTGAAGCAAAGTAATTGCAGTGTCTGGTGCTGCTAGTGTGTAATCTTCCTGAACACATCATTACGCATAATAATACTACAGTAATGATATCTGTTGTTCACGTAGCACTGTGGATGCCAAAGCACTTTACATGCTGTGTATTTGGCCCTAGCTACTGAGATGCAATCACCTCTGCAGCACCCAGCAGCAAAATGCAGCAGCTGTTTCACAGCATGCTACATAGTAGTTTAGGACAGGAAGTGAAGAAGAAAACTGCAGTTAGTTCAAAGTGGGTGCAAGGGTGGAAGGAAGAATGTAATTGCCCATATTGGAATTGGGGTTAGAACCTCTTAGGGTCTACACTGGAGATGGAAGGTGTAATGTCCAGCTCATGTAGACATACCCTCATTAGCTCTGATCCAGGTAATGAAGAGTAGCTGCGCTGCTGTGGGAGGAGTTAGCCACCCAAGTATGTACCTAGCATCTTGGACAGGTACATGGGGCAGCTAGCCCCCACGCTGCTCATTCTGCTCAAACTTCTGTTTTTAGTACACTAGGTTGGTCAGAGCTAGCGTGAATATGTTTACACGAGCCAGAAGTTACACCTGCAGCTCGAAGTGTCAACATACCCATAGTCTTTCAAAGAGTCCCATGCCATCACATGGTCAGGAACCCTGCTTGTTGCCTCAATTGAAAGACAGCTCCTCCTGCTGGGGTGTGGCTGAACATTACTTTGGCGAGAACACCCCCTATTCGAGCACGGATGCAGGTCTGGATTTTCCCAAGAGTTCTCCCATCCGCTGTCTGTCAACTAGAGCCCCAGTCAATGCAGCGCAGCGTAGGCACATGGCACAAATGCTTGGTCGCTTCCCCCAGTGCTGCTTTAACAGCATGAGTGAGCGCACACAGCTGGAGTGAGAGACATCGGATCCATTTAGCTCCATGGATGCACATGACACGAATGGCACTGTCTAATGTGCTTAGGTTAGACCTTGCTTAGCTTGTGAGATGGAGGATAGTAAATATTGGTCACCATTCTGCTGGGGCTTATTAAATAGTGGGGTTAAGAGAACGCCCCCTGCCTTCCCTGTAACCAACCCCCCAAGCCACCCAGTTGTCTGCTGTGATTCCAGATGTGCTCATGTCGCGATCGACCCTTTGTCTGTAGATGGAGAGGTTTGCCAGGCTGGGGAATGTGGGGAGAAGTGGGGTTGCAGGAAACCTGGTTGAGTGCAGCCTTAGCTCAGGTTAATTCCCGGGGTTCCCAGGCGCTGAACGTGAGAGATTGCCTCAGTGTTAGGAGGCTGGGTCTGGGATGCGTGCGCGCTGGTGCGACAGCGGCTGATGACCGTGCAGAATGTTTATATTACTGACAGATGATCTGTTAAGGTTTCAGATGCAAGCATTTCAACCCAAGTGTGCTGGTTGCCACAGCGACACGATGCATTAACTCCCTGGATGTGGTGTCTGAGCCCATCAGTCTGGAATGTGATCACCATTTGTTTGTGCTGGTATCACAGGGGCGGCCAGGGGAGGGAATGAGCTACTAGCAGACAGCAATACAGCAGACCCCTTCCTGCTTTGAAGGTCTGAACGGGATTGAGGTCTGGGGCAGAACCCCCTGAAGTAGCATTCAGTGAACTGGGAGCCAGCGGCTGATATGCCCTTTAAGATTCCTTCTGTGCTGCAGGATGAGTGACTTTAAAGGAATGCAGTGCTCCTGAATGGCAGTCCCCTGCCAGGTACAAGGGCCTGGTGGAGGGGCAGCTCATCTGAGCCCAAGATATTCCATCCTTCCCCTTTCAGGCCTCCACTGCCCTCAGCACAGCCGCCACCCTTCCAGTCAGCATCAGGGCCAGGAGACAAGGCCCAAGGCAGTCAGAGACATAGCACATGGAGGATCTGACTTCAGCTCCTTGTCCCCCAGCCCACTAGGGCAGTGGGGGTGTGATATAGAGAGAGCGATTCTAAGGTAGCAGGACCTTGATATGGCTTTCCCTGCATCTTCCCTCCCCCCATGGACTGGCAGCTGGCAAGAAAGACACAGGGCTGAGGCAGTCAGTCCCAGAGCTGCTACAGTCCCACCCCCTGCAAGGGGACATGCCCGTGAGGGTCAGCATGAACTAGCCACTGGGCAACAGGGAGGGAGCCCAATCAATGGCTTTGCCTGCCAGTGCCTTGTGGCCAGCAGGGGGTAGCTGCCGGGTGCTGCTGAGCCATCGATTATTTCCCCCCTTCTTGTTAAGCAACAGCTGCTACATTTACTCCGCTTCTGTGCAAAAAAAGAAAAGGAAAAATAGCTTCTTTCGCAGTTGGAGGGTGGGTGGAGTGGGCGCAACCAGCTCTGGCTGGAGGCAGGAGGCAGGCTGTTCCGGGTCAGTGGGATTCTGTCCGGTCTTTATGGTGAAAGGGTTCATTGACTGGGCAGCAGCCTTCCCCCTCCTGCCAGCACACCTCATTGCTCCATCGCTTTTATGGACCATGCTGCAGCTGGACCATCGTAAAGCAAAGTACCTGCTCAGGGCTGGAAGAGTAGGGGGGCTGCATATGAGGACTGGCAGAGCGGGGTGGAGATGGCAGAACTGGATGAATAGGGGGCTGCAGGTTGCCACTGAGAGGCATCAGCTGATTTCTGTATGGGGGGAACCCAGGACTGGAATAGTGGGGGGCGCTATGGGTCAGGATTGAAGGGCATCGGCTGATCTCTGTGGGTGGGGAACCCGGGGCTGGAATAGCTGGGGGCTGTCCAGGATTGAGGGGCTTTGGCAGAGCTGTGTGGGGAGTCCAGGACAGAAATGGCAGGGGTGGGGCTGCAGATCAGAATTAAGGGGCATTGGCAGAGCTGTGCAGGGACTCTCTCCCTTTACGAGGTTTGGTTTAGGGCACTGCTGTTATCCCGTCAGTTTCAGGAGCGTTACCCTTTTCCTAAAACTGTCACCCCAGACAATTACTGTAACCAGAAGGCATCTCGTCGGTTTTTAAACACCAAGCGCAGAATGTGAGCAGCTCCTAAGCCAGGCCCTGTCTCCATTGCTGAGCTAGGGATGGAAGCTGCAGCGCGCAGTGCAGTGGCTTGTAAGCATTGGGAATTAAGAATGCTGCAGCCATGCCCTGCATGTGTTCGTTTACCCAGCCAGAGAAACAATGAACTTCGCTCTTTGTCCCTTGGGGGTTTTCTTCATTTAAGGGTTTTATTCTTTAATCAGATCTGTGGCTAAGAGGATTTCAGTGTCCATAAGGATTGGAATCAGACAAGAGACTGTAAATGAACGGTGAACGCTCAGGGCCTCACTTCTTCTCTTACATCTCAGGGGTCCCCTCCCAGTCAGAACCTCAGTCCTCTCTCCCCTTGGGAGTTCGCTGGTGCCCCAGAAAGTCTCTTTGGCAAAGGCAGAGCATAGAAACTGGAGAGACGCCGGCCTGGAAGCGTAGAGGATTTTCCTTTTCTTCTCTGTGGGAGTTAAATCTTCTTTCTCTTTATTCGTTCAGTCTTTCTTTCTTTCCTTCCTTTTCTCCCCCACTCCATAGCCCTCGCCCTTTCCAGCTAGGACTGGGAGTCCAAGCATGTTGCAGACCAGAGTGAGACTATGTATTTATTTCGATATTCCTGTATTTAGGTGTCTAGAACACAGCCCCTGGGCACATGTGACAATGAACGGCGAAAAGGCAAGCACCAGGGGCCTGTTAGACCACAGTTAACTAATGAAAACACAAGGGGCCTGGTTCCCTGACTTACAGTAAGGCCCCGTATGCTGCTCTCACAACGTAAAGGGGCCTTGAAGCAGGTGGAAGGAATGCCCTGAGAATATCCCGTGTACTGGGGCCTCCCCAGCTAGTTTAGCACTGGCCTGAGGGCTCTATGCTGGCCTCCTCCCAGCACAGAGAACACACAGGGAGCGTGGCTGGAGTGCCCTGCATCTAGGGCTATTCTTTGCTTCCCACGGCCCACAGGGAAGCTGAGCATATAACAGAGCAACCCCAAGGCTGCTTTAATTGTACACACTGGGAGCTGGGCAGGCTCCTGCGCAGCCCCAGAATACATGGGGCAAAATTGTGGCCCCATTGAAGCTAATGGTAAAACTCCCATTGATGTCAGTGAGGACAGGCTTCTCCTCTTGAGCTTTGGGTTCAAATTCACCTCAGGCTGTGAATGAAAATGAACATGGTCCTATTCCAGAGCTTGTGCTTCTCTCAAAGGGATCACACACCTGACAGTCCCTGCTTAGGAGCACGTCATGGTAGGAGGGTTTGCGAGGTCCTGAATGCACTTGTTAGACGCGGGAAAGAGTTTGGAGCCTTTCATCGCTAGGTCACAGGTTCGAATCCGGTCTAGGTTGGCGTCAATCGAGAGTTGTTACCGTCTGACAACTGTTTGATGATGGGCTACAGTGGAGAGCATTGCTAGGTGTCAGGCTGTTCCCTAGTGAAGGGGTGTTCATAGTGCAAGCGATACCTTAGCTGACTCCTTCATTTACTAAGGGGGCAAGGGTGTGACTGAGGTAGGCACGCTGCTGCCACACCAGGGAGTGAGGGGAGGAGAATGGGATATCCTCTGGTACCTGTTGCCTGCTTTGTCCAATGTGCGCCATGTACAGCTCCACGGGAATAAACCTGGAAAACAGATCCACTGGGTTCGGGTCATGTCCCCCAGTTACTCCCAGACCCTTCAGACATGGCCTGATTCTGTTCTGCAGCTGCTGAAGCTGAAAGGTAGAACTTGAGCCATCGCTGAAGCTTTAACAGGAGCGTTTCACTGGCCTGCGGTGGTTATTCCCTATGGAATTCTGCTGCTTCGTCTCACATTATTAGACAGGTGCCGTAATCCATCTTAATTACCCTGCTCAGTCACTAGCGGCTTTGCAGCGCATCTCAGCAGAGCTGACGATGCTGAGCACAAGAGGGGGTCAGTATTTTAGGCATCTGCTCTTCACTGCTGTGAGGCAGCGGAGAGAAGGGAGGCAGAGACAATCATTCCTTTGGCTTAGCATTGAGGATTCACGCTTAGGCCCCGATCCTGCAATCTGAGCTGTCCGGACAGACCCCTGCAGCCAGGCCAAGTCCCACTGAAGTCAGTCAGGCTGTGCATGGGCACATGGGTTCGTCCGCGAGGATCCATTGATAGGATCAGTGGTTTGGGTCTGACCCAAGGCCTGCTGAGTTCAGTAGAAAGGCTCCTAGTGATTTCAGTGGGCCCTGGATTGGGCCTCTTATTGGTAAACTCATCAGGAGCACAGACTGTATCTCGGGCCTGATTTTCACCAAGCACTCTTAAGTCCAGTCAGTCAGTGCTGCAGGTGCCCGACACCTCTGCAAATCAGGCCCTGTGCGTCTGGCTCCAGCCCCAAGCGGGTGGTCCTGCATGCAATCCAAGCCCTTCAGCCTACTCTCCTTGCTTTCCCCTTCCAGGGCCCTGCCGTCCTGCTGCAGCACAGGATAAAATGAACAAGATGAAAAACTTCAAGCGGCGGTTTTCCCTCTCCGTTCCCCGGACGGAGACCATCGAGGAGTCGCTGGCCGAGTTCACGGAGCAGTTCAACCAGCTCAACAACAGGAAGAATGAAGGTGAGAGGCCGGCAGGTTCATTCTGCCAGCCGGGGAAACCGGTCCAGGCTTGGCCAGAATCCCCTCCAGGCACAGACAGTTGGTGCAGGGTCAGGATTTCTTTCCACTTGACCTTTAACTGTCTCAAATGGGCCCAGAAAAGCAGCACAAATAGTGTGTGCAACCTTGGGCGAGTCCCTAGTCACTCTATGCCTCAGTTTCCCCATCTGTGAAACAGGGGTAATACCTCCCCAACATTCATTCCTCTATGGGGAGCGCTGTGGGTAGTAAGTGCTGTAAAAGGACAAAGCATTGTTATTTTTACATATCATTACACATTAAAGACCAGAGCAAAAAGTGGGGGAGCAAGCAGCTATTCTGCTTAAGGCTTGCGCTTCATTAAAGCATGGGGCCCCCTTCTCCCCGCCAGAAATAGTAGCGATTGGCTCTCTGGCAGGCTCGGGCCTTGTTCACATGCAGGGCAGTTCTCCCCCCACAGCAATTGTCTCAAGCTCTCTGCAAACTCAGCCACACACTGCTCCCGCATTTCACTCCGGTCACATTTACGCCTCTCTCTGCAACCACAACAGCTAGAAACATATTTTAAAACAAAACAAAAAATCAAGGCTGAGACCCTAATGTAATCACCTGGCTCCTCCATCCAGCTATCTTCTCTCTAAGCTGAGTGTAGAAGAGACCCAGCAGCCCGTCCTAGAGATGGCTTTCTTTCCTCCTTGTCCCAGCTCCCTGCCCCTCTGCAGTGCCCGCCGCGGCTAACTGATTACGTCAAACTGCCGGCACTGCACCCCCCTTAGCAAGCAGCCACGGTGCCTGTCTGCTCCCCCCACCCTGGCAAGCTGACAGGGCTATAATTAGAAACGAGCCTTTAATTACAGGCATGGAAGCTACCGGGATGAAACGGTGCGAGACTAATGAAGTGCTGGGTGCTGACAGCAGCAGCTGGCTGTGCCTTTCTCAGGGGACATCAGCCCTGGGCTCTCTGGCCCTTGGCTCGTTATCGGCGCGCACCAAACCCAGGCTCTGTCATATAACAAGGCGTCTTCCCCGTTCTCTCACTTTAATGAGTCCTCAGCCCTGCTTGTGCCTGGCCTCCTCCCCTTCACTTTTCAAACCAAGGTCTGCAGCAGCCCACTTGTTCTGCCCACCTCTGCTGGTCAGTACCTCTCCCCGGGTGACCCGGATGGAACAGGAGTGAGGGCAGAGCTGAGTACTCAATTGTCTCCCTTTTATCGGCCATGAGTTTGTCACTTTCTTGGGGATCCCTGAACCAGACCCAGGGGTGTGTGTCTACCCCCTGTGTGGCAGGAGAACCTAGTACCAGGCCCAGGGGTGTATGTCTACCCCCTGTGTGGCAGGAGAACGTAGTACCAGGCCCAGGGATGTGTTTCTGCCCTTCTAAGAAACAGAAGCCCCCAGTACCAGGCCATGTCTGTATTTCCTTCCCCCTGTTGGAGGCAGAAGAACCTGGCTACAGTTTGCTCCCCATAGTACATAGTAAATTCCTCACCCTGCAGCCTGTGCCCTTCCCATGCGGTACAGCCCAGACATGGTGCCCATCTCCACTGTCCCCAGTTCTGCGTCATTCCATCGGCTTCATTCCCTCGCTCCCATACAGCCCGCTCCTTCTGGCCCGAGATCTCTTGATTAAGTTTCTCACAGATTGTAAACAAGCCTGTGAAGTCACCTCTGCGCTGCCCTTAATCTCCTTCCCCTGAAAGCTGCGGATGTTATTTATTAAGAGGCCTGACAGCCGCATTTGTCCAACGTGTCTCTTCAGCCCTCCGCGGATGGCATTTAATAAACCCCTTGCTGCTGGGAGCTCCCTGCCCGCAGCATTGCGCCATCCGGCATTGGCAGGGGCAGGCTCAGCAGGGGAATGCCGCGTACAGATGCACCAACCTGTCTAGCACTGTGTGGGCTTGATCCACAGCCCACTGATGGCAGAGGGCATCTTCCTACAGATTTCAACGGTCTTTGGATCAGGGAGGGGGCCATGGTTACTGCAGGTTGGGGTTCAGCAGGAAAGGGATTGGTTTGCTTTTTTCTGGAAGGGAATCGAGCCGGGTTCATCTCTCTAGGGGGAGACTGGGAAGCTCGTGGGCTGCACCATTGGCAAATGCCTCGGTCTGACCCTGTTTTACAACCCTGGATGCGCTAAGCCTTCTGTGAGGTCGTTCTCATTACCCCGATTCTACAGATGGAGAAATTGCAGCACAGGATGGAGCAGGGACTTGCCTACGGTCACACAGCCAGTCAGTGGCAGAGCTGGGACCAGAACCCCGAAATCCTGATGTTGGGTCTTGTGCTTCAGCCACTCCTCCAAGCTTCCCCCTGTGCGGGCCAGGCCCAACCATTACCGGATGTGTCCTTTCGATACTGTCGCGTATGGTGCAGTTTAAATATTCCTGCTGCTCACGTTTCTGAACGAGTCTCCTGGGCTCTCTCTGCCCGTTCTGCGTGGCGGGCTTGAAAACAGGGCGTGTTGGCATCTCCTCAGGTGAACATGTGTCCAAGGATAACACGTGCAGGGAATCAAATTTCATGCGCCATGGAGAGAGCTAATCATTGTAGGGATCAGGAAATCATTTTCCTTTCATCGCACTGCGGAGCTGGCCGGGGGAATTATTTAATTATTTTCCCCAGCCTCGGCCGCTGCTGACAGCAGGTTATTGGAACTGATTAGACTCAGAGGCAGAGGTAGAATGGCAAATTCTGTAGGGCTGGCGGGGGGCCAATAACCTGTCCCTTAACCAAGGAATGCTGCAGCCTAAAGGGGGGATGTTACCATCTCGACACTGGCGTTTTCCTTTATTATGAGCCGTATCACTTATCAATTGACCCAAGCTCTGAGACTCGGCGCCCCAGGTCTTGTATTGCAGTGTAGACATATCCAGAGAGTTTAAAGCCAGAAGAGACCACAAGATCATCTGCTCTGACCTCCTTTATAGCAGACCACCACCTGGCACCTGCCCACTAACTCAACAACCGAAGAGCGACCCACGTATTGCAGCCCGCAGGGGACTAGGGCTTACAGTGGATCCCCCACTGCTGCAGCAGTGGGAGCACTAGTGTAGACAGGCTGCTAACAGCTTTGCCTCCCTATTGTCTGGACCAGCCCTGAGCAAGGTTAGGTGACTTGGGCCTGATTTTCAAAAGGACTCAGCACATTGGCTGCGAGTTAGATGCTGAGCTCTAGTGAAAATCCAGCATCATAAGGAAAGTGGTGGGGGTGTTGAGTACTTGGGAATCTGCCCTGGATTTAGGGGCCTAGATGAGCGCCCAATTGTTTGGAAAATCCGGCCCCCACTGTGGGTGCTAAGTACTGGGAAGTCTGGCCCTGAGCTCTTTGGGAAACCTGGCCCTATGGAGGTTAAAAACACCCATGCTCTGGCTACGTGAGCTCTCTCCCTCTCCAGCTACTTACCCTTGGGAGTGAATCCCCCAGTGGGATTTTGTTTGACGTGCTTTGTTTCAGGATCAAACTTCCCAGTTTGCAGCCTCTGCCTGTGCTTCCTTGCCCAGCCCTGCTGTGTCTGTGCTGGCAGCAGGATGGGTAAGAGCTGGAAAATTTCATTTAAATGGTGACTGCCACCATTTGCCTCCACTCCCCGGAGACACTCCCTGCCACTCTGCAAATACCTCTCAATTGCAGTCACATAGGAGGAAAGCTGGAATGAGGATCTGTTCACCCTTCAACCCTGATGGCTAGCAAATGTTTCACGGCCGAGCTATGTACTTCTAGTGTACCATGATATTTAGGCAGCTGTGCATCGGTGGATGCCAGAATTTAATGTCTGGAGAGCTGCTTCGCCATCCAGGGAAGTCACAGTGATGTACAAAGCCACCAGCGTCCATTCATTGCATCGTCATATTGCAGTGCCCTCTCATATTGATATAAGCAGGAGTTGGATTGGTGAGTCAGTTCCTGGTCCTGGTCACTGCCAACTTGTGCTCCAGAATCTAAGCCGTCAATTAAAAAAACATAGTCTGTAGCCCTTATGGTTCTGAAGATAATCTTCAAATGGTGGATGGAGGGTAGGCTGAGAAGGTGATGTAGGATGACCAGATAGCAAGTGTGAAAAATCAGGTCAAGGTGTGGGGGGTAATAGGAGGCCATATAAAACAAAGCCCCAAATATCAGGAATGTCCCTATAAAATCGGGACATCTGGTCACCCTAAGGTGATGTCTGAGTGGGTCTGCAGATAGCCTGAAACAATAGCTTGGAGAAAAAACAACGAGGAGTCCTTGTGGCACCTTAGAGACTAACACATTTATTTGGGCATAAGCGTTCGTGGGCTAAAACCCACTTCATCAGATGCATGGAATGGAAAATACTGTAGCAGGTATATATATACACAGTACATGAAAAGATGGGAGTTGCCTTGCCAAGTGGGGGGTCAGTGCTAACGAGACAATTCAATTAAAGTAGGCTATTCTCAACAGTGGTTTGAACTAGTCCTGTTCACCTCAATGGGATGTTAATTCTGAAGCCTAATGGTGGCTGCCAGCCTTGGTAACTATTTCATTTTGTGCAAGGAAAGAGTGGGATGATCGTACTGAGAGTTCAGTGCAGTCTGCTGTGAGTCGCATTTCGTTCCTGGTGTGCAGAAGTTGGGTTCTGGGAGGAGCCGAAAGAGTATCACCACTTATTTTTCCCCCAGTCTGATGCAACATCACAACATGGTGTTGTGAAAACCTCTTGCCCCCTCTTCTCTTCTTGGGTGCTGGCTGGCATGTAGGGAGATTACCCTGCTGGACAGCCTTCTCTTCCCTGGGGCAGGGGTATATGATGGGAAATGAATCCAGATAGCTCCTGCAGAACCTGGGCTGGATTTCAGTCCCTGGCCCCACCTGCACTGGGGGGCCTGATTCCCCATTGTCCTGCACCTGATGTAGTCAGGTACCTCAGTGCAAAGTGAGTGTAACAGGCGAGCAGGCTTTACCCCACATTGCATTGTAAATGGAAACACAAGGTATAAAGCAGGACGGAATCAGGCCCGGGTTTTTACTGGGCACAAATCACGCCTCACTGGTGTAAGTCACAATCATGGTTAGCGCAGCGCAGCTACCCGCATGGCCGAGAGCCTCGTCATTCTGGTTGCAAATCCAGAGTCACTCCTGTTTTGCAGTGGCATTCATCAGAGGCAAACCAGGCCTTTGCTTTGCCTTGCCTCCCAAGGAACAAGGTATCGAGGGTGGAAAGAGGCCGAATGATCCAAGCTCTGAGTGGGGCTCAGCCTTGCAAGTTTAATGGAGTTTTAAGAGGAGAGTTCACACTTAGCGAGGTAATTAAAAGTTGTAACTCAAGCAAGCAGTAGAGGGTTTTGGCCCCTTTCCCTGGGAGATCAAAGCTTGTTTTGGCAGAGGCAGTGTTTAAATGTATTTATAAAAAGAGAGAGAGAGAGAGACTCGTCTAAGGCAGCTGCAGTGTCTGCCGCCTCGCTTTAACTTGCTTTGATATCCTAGGCAGCCTCATTATTCTCCGGATGTCGGGGCCTGCTGTAATCCACATGAAAAGCAGAGCGGAATCAAACAGGCCATGGCGTTTGCTCACCCAGAGCCTGACATCATCTCCAACCAACACCCAGGCAGGGCGGCGAGCACGCAAATGCCCAGCAGGCAAACGCTGCCCCCTGCTGGAGCGTCCCCTTTCCCTCTGCCTGCAATTCGCTCCCACGCTGCGCATGCACCTCAGGGTGGAGGTGCTAGGGAGTGGCTGCGTGCATGTGACCCGCTTTGTCTAGCACAGGGGCATTTGGAGAGGGCCAGATTCCATCCTTCATTGCGGGGTCTGCGGGCTGAGATTCAGAGCCGACTTCACACTCGGCTCAATCCATGGCAGATCCCTCGCTGATGTCAGTGGGAGGTTTGCACAGAGAGCAAGGGGGGAATGCAGCCTTTATGAAGTAACTGCATTTTAAAGGATGCTGTCCTTTGCTGTCACATGCAGCCCCTCCCCATGAGAAAATCTGCTCCCTTTTAGGCCAATGCTCCTGCAATCTGCTCTCTTCCTTCCCCATCCTCTTTTCTCTTTCTCTCCCTCTTCCCCTGTCTCTATGAGTCTTCTCTGCTCTCCCTTTTCCATATTCTTCCCTGCTGCAATTCACACCTCTCCAGGAGTTTCCCACCCTCCCACCTGCTTTCTCATTCCTTCTGCTGAATGACCAGCCGGGGAATAGTTCCTGTTGACATTGTAGTGAGCTTTAGAGTTGCCGCTCTAGTGAAATCAATGGGGAGCTGGGCGGCTCATGCGCCAGAGAGCTATTGTATCAGGTGTCTGCAGACTCAGGCAGACCTCAGTGTGTCACGTTACACTTGCTTCTCATTTGGACTGTTTTTTTCTCAACCATGGGGGATAGAAACTTACCCTGACCTGAATATGTCACGCAGGCCACATAAATACATTGCACGGGTCAGGTCCGACCTGTTCAATATCCCTGCCCTGGTGGCTGCCCCAGGGACTCTAAATGTATGTCTACACTGCAGTAAAGCACCCAGGGCTGGCCTATGTCAACTGACTCATGCACTGCAGTGTAGATGGTTGGGCTGGAGCCTGAGCTCTGGGCTTAAACCCGAGCCCAAACGTCTACGCTGCAGTTTTATGGCCCCGCAGCCCAAGCCCCATGAGCCTGCATCAGCTGACACAGGCCAGCCACGGGTGTTTTACTGCAGTATAGACAGACCCTGACAAATGTGATCTGCCGCTTGCTGACCGAAGCAGGAGTTCTCTTTTAGCTGAAACAGTAGGGCCCAGGTGGTCAGAGCCCAGGCCCGAGCCCGGCTGATGACCTGTGGTGTCTCTGTGGCCAGGTGCCCGCTACCCAGGCATGCATTCGTGCAGATCCTACAACACAGCTGGGTTAAGGCAGCATCCTGGCCCTACATTCTGAATGCAACAATGATCTGGCTGCTTCCTTCTGGGACAGGCCCCCTCACTTGCAAGGACTCGGGTGTGGGATGGAAACCAAGTCCCTCTGGGTGGGCTTGGGAGGAAGGGTCTCTTAGTACCTTCATCCCCCTGAGTATACTTATGCAAACCAGCACCGCTTCAGGTGCTTCCACACCTCATGGTGGGTTCTGATCAGGAATCCTTCACATAGATAGAGGCCAAACAAGAGCCAAGCATCCCTTGAACCTTTGGGCATCCTTATTACACCAGTGGCAATGTCAGGGAACCACATTTTCCCCTAGCCATCCTCTCTTCGGGTCGTTCATCTGCTGCATCTCATCCAGGAGATGGGCTAGTGAAGCCAGCCTTGACTGTCCCCCGCTCTGATCAGTGCCCTGCGAATGTAACTCTCTTGCTGATACCCAGCAGTGAGCTCATCCACAGCTGTCCAAGTAGATTGAAGTCAATGCAGTGAAATCCACGTTAGCAATAGCAGAGGGCTGTTTCTGTGCAGCTCTCGGCTAATGGAAGTGGTGTCTCAGCAGGAGGATGGCTGAGGGACGTGCCCTGGGCGACTGAGCCGAGTGTATTTTGGTCAGAAACTCCCCTGCTGACATTTAGCCTTCTCTTGCTGAGTTATTATGTATGAGTGGACACTGTTACTTTGAGTGTTACCTCTCCTTACGCTGCAGTAGCATAGTGGTTGTGGACCTGTTCCATCTGCATTACAAAATGCTTGCCAGGCAAATGCTTTCCAACGACCTCTGTTGACAAGACACTCTCCCTGCAAAGGGCTCTCAGCCTGGAGCAGCTAGCTGCCTTCAGCCTGTGGAGACACAGGGAGCCGTTCAGTGGAACCCTGGCCCCTGCAGAAACATTTGTGATTCAGTTCCACTTGGCACCATGCTAGAGGGCCTCTGTGGTGACATGCGACCCCCAGTAGCAGTGGCAGCAGCAAGAAGATATTAAGGGGAGTTAAGGCATCTTTGTATGGCAGGACACTTTCCGGACACTCCTAGTTCCCCGGGCTGACAGGGGAGGGATCTTGTGGCTGATACACCATGGCAGTTCATGAAATGTCTCCCTGACTCATGCTGCAAACAACCAGTGGAGCTCCCAGGGAAGGGAGCAGCTTGCCAGTGCCTGTTCTTGATGTATGGCATTTTCCTAATGCGGTGGTGCTCTGTGCTCTTAAGGGGCATGTCCCTTCATCCCTCCCCCACAGCACTGACCCTGGTGTTTGTAGCATCAACAGTTTATCCTGTGTGGAGGGTAAATTGCAGTGTAATAATAATCCGTATTAATGGTGAGCCCAGGCCGAAACCCCAGATCTCAACATGAGGGTGTTTGGAATCTGAACCCTGGTGTGAAATTCACAAATGGCTCTTAAGGATAACTGTCAGAGGGCAGTAGATCCCTGCACAGAAACGCAGAGCTCTTCTGCTGATTCACACTAGCAGCCAGACCCGGTGGGTCCTACTAGCTTCAACTGAGGAATACAAAAATCTTGGAGTGTCTCTCTCATAAAGCAGAGAGAACTAGGGAAGGGACAGAGGCCCTGCAGGGAAAAAAAACAAAGGAAGGGCAAAACTCAGGAGGAAGCTTAGGCTGAGGGATGTGCTTTGTTCTTAAGAATAAAGGAAACCCCAAGAAAGCAGGGTGAGCTTGGGACGCGGTCATTTTTATTTATTTATTTATTTATTTATTTATTACAACTGTTGTTGAAACCAACCCTTGAGCCTATTCCAGAGTGATGTAACTAAGCCCCGTCCATAAAGGCTGTAACAGTGGCCAAGGCAGCACGTCTGGGCCCAGGGAAATGTTGTCAAGGAGGTTGATCGATGGATCTGTTTAATTGGTTTTATGCTGCTGCCCATCCCTGTAGTATCTGGGCGCCTGCCAGGTAAAATCAGTAGCAGTAGTGAAGTCCCTGGTGGCAGCAGTCACCTGTCACCACTCTCTGAGTTATGCTGCCGAAGAACAGTTGGCGCCACTGTTCCTGCCATGTCACATAGACAGGTTAGCAGTATGTTGTGTTCCACTGTGTGAAAGGTAGCGGAGAGGTCCAGCATTGCGAGCATGGGGATCGTACCTCCATCGTCTATGACCACAAGAAGGTTGTCTTCTAGTGCCACCAGAACTGTCTCTGCTGTGCCCTGGCCCTGACGGGGAGACATCTAGGTTCGTGGCTGACGTTGCATGCTGTTGGAGTTTGATGATTACTACTTGCTCAGTTATTTTGCCTAGGAATCGGAGGTGGGCGACGGGACGGTAGTTGGAGAGAACTTCGGGGTCGTGTGATGGCTTCTAGAGGATTGGGCCAACTATGGCATTTTTCTAGAGGTTTGGGAGGTTTGTCTCTCTGAAGGAGACGCTGACTGTTTGCATTAGTAGTGGGCACAGTTGTTCTTCACTAGCTTTTACCAGCCAGGAGGGGCATGGGTGTATTTCACAGGCTGTGGCTGTAATATTTTCCTGGGCTGAAAGAAATGGATCCTTAAATTGCTAGAGAGCCTGGGCTGGGCTGCACTGCTGCTGGAGGAGTTCAAGAACTGGGTCAAAAAGGAAGCCGTGTCTGTGAAGCAGGCATTAAAGCCTGAACAGCAGTTCCCCCATTTCTGGCCTCTTCGTTCCTCTTGATCTGTTAAAATGCCAAGCTCACTTGCAGCTCTTTCTTGCTAAATGTGACAGTCCCTGTGGCTGGGGCTGGCTTGTGCACCCATTACTCACGCTGGTGAGAAGTTACTATTGTTAATTGTATGACAGTAGCACCTAGGGACCCGAACTGAGGTCAGGGACCCGTTGTGCTAGGAGCTGTACATGCACGTAGTGAGAGACAGCCGCTGCCCTAAAGAGAGTAAACTCCAAATAGACAAAGCCTAGAGGGGATGCAGAGGGCCAGAGAGGGAACTGGTCACACAGCAGGTCAAGGGCAGAGCAGGGAATAGAACCCCTGGTATCTGTCCCATCAACTCTCTGTCACCTAATGTGCAGACCTTTCTTGCCCTCTCTTCTCCCTCTCTTAGTTTCCTCGGCGACTGAGTTCTGTATCTCTGACTGGCTTGTGTGAAAGGCTGTCTGTGCCAAAGGCAGTCGCCTTGTGTTGTATCCATGCAGTCACCATGGAGGGGCCCGAAGACATTGTCATGTGTCTGCTGAAAGTCTTTTGTAAGGGAGTCAAATTTCTTCCACTAATCCTCACAGGAGGGTTTGACTCCTCTTTAAATAGCCAAACTTCATTCAGAAACATCTAATTAGCAGAGGCCTTGTTTTGAATGGCTCGCTTGGAAATAATGCCCCTGCGAATTTGGAGAATCCATCTCACAGGGATTTGGGTGACCTGTGTTGAACTCGTTAAACGTTTTACTGAGCCAGGGTCCGGGTCCTTGCGCTCCAGAGCTTCCTAGCAACCAGACGTTAATTACAGGCCGAGGAGGAATTAAGTGCAAGCCTAAAACTGGAGTCCTGAGGGAGCTTTGTGGCTTATTTTGTTCTGATTTCCTGCTCCTTTCATGGCGCCTGAGACTTGATGATGCTTCAGACTTGTAATACCAAGAGAAGAGTTATTATTCTGAATCTCTTCGGCCTTCAAAAGAGCTGTTGCGTTTTAGGACCATTTCCCAGGACTACGTAATCTGCTCAGATGTAACAGGCTGGGGCAGGGGAGCTTGTACCTTCCTCTGGAGTCTGCTGGTTTTAGGGTGCAGTAAAGGGCACTCTGTCTGCCCCCCTTTAATCCCATAGACCCTTTGCTCAGAATCGTTCAGGTCCCTGGGAGTGAATAATGATGGCAATACTGTTTGTGACATGAGCTGAAGCTACTCAGTGCCGGAGAGAGAGCGCCTTGCTCGTGGTGAAGAGTAGGCCTCATTGAAGCAGGTGGTGCTCCATGTAGGGTGCTAAGTAGTGTTGCCTACCACATAAAGCACTGGACTGGGACTCAGGAGACCACAGTTCTATTCCCAGCTCTGCCTGTGGCCTGCTGCTGCAGGACCTCGGGCAAGTCACTTCATCTCCCAGGGCCTCAGTTCTCCTCATCTGTACAATGGGAGTAAAGCACTAGCAATTAGTACTGAAAGGATATCACAGCCTGCCCGTGAGACTGCAAGCAGGGAGCAGTCTTTTCAATCCATGTGTATACAGTGCCTAGCACAGTGGAGCCCTGCTCCCTGACTGGGGCCCCTCCGCACCACCTCAGTCATAACAGCAGAGGTGCTATAGGTAGTAGAAATCCTTAGCACTGATTTTCACTTTGCAAACACACATTAGCTCCTGCAAGCTCCCCCGGGGGCGTAGCAGCGTTGGCCCAGTGTTTCGGAAGGGAAACCTGAGCTGCAGAGAGGTGAAGGGACTTGCCGAAGGCCACAGATTGGGTCGGTGTTAGGGCAGGGATCAGTGTCAAGGAGCCCCCTTACTCCCCATCCTGTACTCAGACTCAACCGTGGTATGTGATTGTCCCATGCATTGATTAATAGTGGCCAGTCTATCCACTCAGTCTCTGCTTCCTCTCTCATCAGACCTGGCACAAGGGCACCTGCAGCTGGGCCACCTGGGCAGGGGTTTCCAGGCAGAGCCAACCTCCATTTCCCCCTCGGAGGTGGAAGGCCAGTCCCCGACAACTGTGCGCTACCGAAGGAACAACCAGCGCCGCTTCTCCATGGAGGCAAGTACTGGGCAGGGTGAGGAGGAGGTGCATGGAGGAGGAGCTCCTGTGGTTCTCATAGATGGGAGGCAAGTGTCTAGGACGTGGGGTGGGGGGCATGGGCAGTATGTAGGCTGTCACGCACTACTCCCTGAATGCCTGTTTAAGGTTCTCAGCTATGTCGGGTGCTTTAGACACTAACTCTGTGCTGGCCCTGTCTGCAGGATGTCAGCAAGCGGCTCTCCCTGCCCATGGACATCCGTCTGCCCCCGGAGTTCCTGCAGAAGCTGCAGATGGACAATCCAGAGTTCCCCAAGACCTTCAGCAGGATGTCTCGACGGGCTTCCCTCGTGAGTCACACAGCTCAGGGGGTCTGGGTCTAGGGGGAATTGTGTCAGGCTCACGACACTGTGCACATATGCCACTGCTCACAGCTGTGTGCTTAAATCCCCATGCACTCACGTGTGCAAATTCCCATGTGAATGCCCATCCACCCACGTTCCCACACATGCACATCTCCGCCTGCCCACATGTACACACTGATGCAAGTAAATCGCTATTGCACACAACTACGAGTGTAAACCATCACACACTCGTGCCTACACTTGCGTAAATCCTCACCATGCACATGCTCACACCTATGTGTGCAAATCCCATGTCCATGTGCAGTGCAAATCCCCACCTGTCTGTGTGCATACTGCTACGGGTGCAAATCCCCTGCTGCACATGTCCCCGCACCCAGCCGTGTAACTCCCCACACCTGCCCCTCACATTCGGACACTCCCACGTGCCCACACTAAGGTTTGATTCTTTGAAAGGATGGGGACTGAAAACCACTTGACATTTAAGAAGCACCTGCTGGCGGCCGCCGCTCCTAGTTAAAATGCGAACGCCGATAAATAATGAATTAGTCTTCATACTAATTTCAGAGTTTCACTTTCTGTATAGCACAGCATCAGCATGCACAATGGCGACACCACAGCACCTTATTTATGAATATGCCAGCGTGCTTCCCAGGCACCAGAAACACTCTGTGTTGCCCAGTCACTGGGTCCGAGGCCTTGGCAAGCCTTTGACAGACATCTAGCCCCAAGTGGGAAGAATGGTGTAAGCTGATGTATTGACAGCGCACGCCGACCTGTGCAGTCTCTTGTGTCTATTGAATAACATATACCTAGGTGAAGCGAGTGTGCCATAAATATTAATAATCCTGTCAATGAATAATGCGTGTTTCTGTAAAACTCTCCACGTGGCGGTATGCCGTTCGTAGGCTTTCAGATCATGTCCAGCCTCCCTCACCTTCCAACAGTTACGTTATTGTCTCCATCAACTGTGCAAAATAGACTGATGTAGTTGCTCCTGCGGGAGATGGATTGTTCAAGGGAGTGGGAGTGGTGCTACTGACACTATTGACCTCACAAGTCGCTAGTTCAAATCCATCTCGTGTCAGCAGCTAGACTGTAAGTTTCCCTCCTCTGTGTTTTGGTGGCTTGTGTGAAATGAGTGGGTGGGACAGGCGCTGATTGGAAAATGCGGGGGGAGGGGGGAGGAGTGATGGCAGAGAGGCCAGAGAGACTGACCTGCGTTCTGTATAGGTTGGTTCCTCCAGGTTCCCACTTGTAAGGGGGATTGTGTCCCTGCTGTAGCCCATGGAATTCCTGCTCCGTGGATAAACAGTCTCCAGGACTTGCCACCAGTTTAAAATTCACACACCATTTTCCTGTTCAACTCCAATCAGACGACCATGATGTTCTTTATTCTGAGAGAATATGACAAACTATTTCTCTGCTCCATGGACGGTGACTGCGCTGTTCCAGAGCTCCCTGTCAAGCGACAGCTGTCTCTCTAGCACCACCTACTGATGGAGAGGTGGCATGTGTTGTATCGATGAACAGAATGCTGGGAATCATTAAGAAAGGGATAGAGAATAGGACAGAAAATATCATGTTGCCGCTATATAAATCCATGATATGCCCACATCTTGAATACTGTGTACAGATGTGGTCGCCCCATCTCAAAAAAGATATATTGGAATTGAAAAAGTTTCAGAAAAGGTCAACAAAAATGATTAGGGGTATGGAATGGCTTCCGTATCAGGCGAGATTAATAAGACTGGAACTTTCCAGCTTGGAAAAGAGACAACTAAGGGGAGATATTATTGAGGTCTATAAAATCATGACTGGTGTAGAGAAAGTAGATAAGGAAGTGTTGTTTACTTCTTCTCATAACACAAGAACTAGGGGGGTCACCAAATGAAATTAATAGGCAGCAGGTTTAAAACAAATAAAAGGAAGTATTTCTTCACACAACACACATTCAACCTGTGGAACTCCTTGCCAGAGGATGTTGTGAAGGCCAAGACCGTAACAGAGTTAAAAAAAGATAAATTCATGGAGGATAGGTCCATCAATGGCTATTAGCCAGGATGGGCAGGAATGGTGTCCCTAGCCTCTGTTTGCCAGAAGCTGGGAACGAGCGACAGGGGATGGATCACTTGATGATTACCTGTTCTGTTCATTCCCTCTGGGGCACCTGGCACTAGCCACTGTCGGAAGACAGGATACTGGGCTAGATGGCCCCAGTAGGGCCGTTCTTATGTTCTTATTATGGTACATATCAAAAAATGGAAAGCCACTGCACTTCCCTGAGATAAGAGTTGTGTTTGTGACTGTCCTGTACGTAAACACATACCAGGTGTGTGAGAGAGACATATTAGTTATGTCACAGGAACACCTATCCATGGGATTCTTTCGTCGACCTAGCAGTATGTACGCTGGGGCTTAGATTGGCTTAACCACATCGCACGGGGAGCTAAATTTTTCACAGCCCTGAACGATGTAGTTAGGTCGACTTAATATTATAGTGTAGACCAGACCTGCCCCAAAGTGTTTAAAATCTAAATAGACAAAGGCCGTGTCATTTTCTCATTGGGAAACTGAGGCACAGAGAGGTTAACAGCCTTGCTGACGGTCACACAGAAAGTCTGTGGTAGGAACTCAACCCAGATCTCCTGAGTCTCCGTCCAGGGCCTTAACCGCAAGACTACCCTTGCCGGGGCTGTGTCTATGATAGTGTCTCTCTCAGTGTTACTTGAAAGAGTGACCATTGCAAACAGGAAATGTCTCTTTCCTGGTTGATTTGAAAAGCACCTGGGATCAAGGAACAGCATTCTACTGAAGATCAACACGTGGGAATTGACTTTTAGCACAAGGAAGGGGCTGCCTACTTGATGTGAACCAGGGTAGGTGTCTTTGATGAAAGGGGCATCGTTGCATTTAAAAAAAAAAAGCTCATGTTTAAATTCAGACTTAACTGCTCAAACGTCAGGATGATGGGTGAAGGAGGGACAGATGGACAGAATGATAATGGAATCGTAGAGATAGGAGCAGTGGAAGGCAATATTTCAAGCCACGGTCACATTGCAGAAGAAGACACTTAGCGCAGTGATGAAGTTAATAACTTGCGTCATAGTTCCATGGAGGGAGAAAGCAGGTATCATTTGTTTCCTTTAAGCAACCGGTTTTGGTTTCCCTGTGATTGATTGGCTGGCTGGCTGCTCTCCCCTGCAGATAGCAATAGACGTTGTGTATCTAGAACTGCTGCATGCGAACACCTGCCTTGATTTATCTCCCCCCAAAGCTCATACTGCCCGGCCTCCTTGACGTGACCTTCAGCCGCAGGGCTAATCTTTCCTAGGGAAGGATGTTTCCTGCTGATGTTCTTCCCTTTTCTTTGCAGTCGGACATCGGATTTGGGAAGCTGGAAACCTATGTGAAATTGGAAAAACTGGGGGAGGTAAGAAGAATGTGAAATCAACTCAAGGTTGTAGATGAAGTTCAGAGCAGAGCCCAAGCTGCAAAGGACAGACCCGGAGCCAGACTTCCTCAGCGTATGGGCGTGTTTGGACCTGGGGGTTTGGTCCTGGCCCAGCGTTAGTTATAAGTAACAAGAAGTACTCAAACGTAGCACTTACAGAGTTCTTTTGGGCCTGATCGAAAGACCATTGAAGCTGACAGGAATCTTGAAGTTGACTTTCATGGGCTTTGGATCAGGCTTTTTATCTTCAAAGCAATTTACAAACACTCTGTACAATCCCCGCTTCCTTCTGGGATAGCTAAGTGTTGTTGTCATTTTACAGGGGCAGAGACGTTAAGTGATTTGCCTAAGGCTACGGAGGGAATCGGTGTAGGAGCTGGAGTAGAACTCAGATGTTCATGTTACCCAGGCTTGTTCTCGTGCCAGTAGATCATTCCCACCCTCTCAGACTAAACCCTGACAGGACCATTTTCAAAGAATGGTGCCTAAAATGCACCCACAAAGCCCTTGGTTTTACAGGCAAAAGTAACTGGGTGCTTAGATGGCTACTTTAAATGCAGGATTGTCTTTGCCATTTGAGCTCCAGTCTTGAAAAATCTGGCCTTCAAGGTTTAAGCCCAAAACTTAGACTTCCCTCCCAAAACGCTGGGTTTACAAAAGGTATTAAATTGTGCAACGTAATACTGTATTTACAGGAGGGGAAATTGCCACCTGATCCCCTGGGTTACTGAAGTGTATGACATTGATTCCTATTAATATCTTGATTTATGTAACAATCCCAACCACCTTTCGTCAGCAGGGAAGATAGCTGGGTCTCTCCCACTTGAGTTAAAGGAGCAACTCCATTAGATGGTAGCACTAGTGAGTTATTACGTTCTACGTGAACCAACCACTGGAGAGGGATTTAGCCAGTGTACACAGCTGCATTGTTACCAGTGTCACCAGTGGTTGTAAAATTATCCTGCCCTTGTTTTTCAATCCCTTCCATCCAGTGATAAAATGCTCCCATGGACATTGGTTTGCGGTACATGCAGGGTGTCAGATCCCGGCTCCCCATAGCAGCCCTGCTCCATGCCATCCAAGTGTAAGTTCATGAGCTGCATTTCTCTGTCTCTTTCTCACAGGGCACCTACGCCACTGTCTTCAAGGGGCGCAGCAAGCTAACTGGGAACCTGGTCGCTCTGAAGGAGATCCGTCTGGAGCATGAAGAAGGGGCACCCTGCACAGCTATAAGGGAGGGTAAGGGGCAGTAGATACTTTTTGTGCTAAAAGGCATCACACACAGGGATGGACCACAGCTCTGGGACTCACGATTATAAATGGTAGCAATTTATATCCACTTACCAGATGGCCCTGCCTCAGCACAGGGGGCTGGACTTGATGCCTTCTCAAGATCCCTTCTAACCCTATACTTCTATGATTCAAATGAGCCCATAGTTAAGGCTACAGGTATTTTTAGTAAAAGTCATGGACAGGTCACGAGCAGTAAACAAAAATTCACGGCCTGTGACCTGTCCATGACTTGTACTATATACCCCTGACTAAATCTTGGGCAGGGGGGTCGCGGGTGCTGGGGGGTGGCCTAGGACCCCCGCTGGTGCTGGGGGGGTCTGGGCGGTGGCGCAGCCCAGGACCCCCGCTGGTGCTGGGAGGGGGGGCCGGGCGGCGGCACACAGCCCAGGACCTCTGCTGGTGCTGGAGCAGGGAGTGTTGGCGGGGCTGGCAGGCTTCCTACCCAACTCCATGTGTCCCTGCAGCTCCTAGGGGGAGGGAATGCCAGGGGGGCTCCACGCACTGCCCCCGCCATGAGCTCCACCTTGGCAGCTCCCATTGGCCGGGAACTGCAGCCAGTGGGAGCTGTGGGGATGGTATCTGCAAGCAGGGACAGCGCGCAGAGCCCCCTGGCCCCTCCACCTAGGTCAGGAGCTGCTGGGACATGCCGGCCGCTTCCGGGGAGCCCCCCTGACTGTGTGAAAAGGGGGATGATGCCTGCAATAGAAAGTTAGTAGCGAATCAGCTTTGCCTTAGGGCTGGATGGGCAGCTCAGCCAGCCAATCCAAACCCACTCAGTCCTGAAGGACTGACTCTTCCATCTGCAAAACACTGACCCGGTCTATGAGGACCAGATATTGGGACCAACCAGCCCTGCCTGGGCAGGTTTCCACCCCTCATGACAAAGTATGCCGACAATGGACCCTCATGGCTAACGCTGCCTTCTCCTTGCCTTGCAGTTTCCCTGCTGAAGAACCTGAAACATGCAAACATTGTGACCCTCCATGATTTCATCCACACTGAGCGCTCCCTCACCCTTGTCTTTGAGTACCTGGTGAGTCCAAGGGCTGCTTGCCTGGGTGCTTGGTCTTGTGCTGGGGCAGTCTGGACACCCAGACTTTCCCCTGCTGCAGGAGGGATGGGGGCTCATTCCAGACACGGAAATGGTTCATGGAGTGATGAGAAGTGCTGGTTGCAAAAAAAAAAAAAAAAAAAGGCAGGGGGAATCATGGGGAACAAAAAAATTTTGTGTTTTTCAAAATTCTGAAAATTTCCACACTTTGAGAATTCCCTGACCCGCTTTGTAATAGGTCAAAAAAGGGAACATTTCACAGTAATTTAATCAGATATTTCCCTGTTTTTTTTTTTACGTTACTATCTGTTTATTTAGGAAGCAGTGACGGGTTTATAAATCCTTGCCATGTAAATATCAGAAACAAAACAATCACCATTACAACAATGAGCTTTTGTTTAAAGAGACATTATGCAGGAATATAGACATCAGATTGCTCTGTGTACCAGGGAGTTACCATATTGCAGCCTTAGCATCATTACAACACCCACACAATATTAACATTTGATAGATAGGCCTGGTCTCTTCAATATGTGCAATCAGAGATTTCACTCCATATTTTTTAATTAACAAAATATTTATTCACTTCTAATAACAATTGTCTGCTCTGAGCTCCTGTGTAACATGGGCCATAGAATTTCACCCAGAGATTGCTGCATCAAGCCTGTTCACTTGTGTTTGAAATGAGTTTTCCTAGCCCTCCATCTCCACCCATTCCCCCGAGCCACTTCGGGGAGGGTTTGGGATGATCGTCATGGTTCTTTCTGACCATAACTTCTGTAAATCTGTGAAAAAGGCCTGTGGGATTTAGCCACCCAGCCTTTGTCAAACCTCACTCACCATGCTCAGCTTGTGCACCAACCGCTTGACCATCGCCATGTGTTGTCAGTAACTTGCTGGGCACACGGTTATTCATGGTCACTTAGAAGATTCCTTCGGGACGTGCTTGTCGTTGCAGGAAAATGACCTAAAGCAATATCTGGATAACTGCGGGAACCTGATGAACGTGCACAACGTGAAGGTACGAGACCACTATCTTGCGGAAGGGGTTTACAAACTCTCAGGGGATGCTCTATCGTGGCCATGTTGAAGACCCAAGGAACTGACCCGAGGTGCATTGCAGTCGTTGGGGGCTCAAACATTCACACTCAGATTATTCAGATGATCCCATCCAGTGTGCATTATCGTGTACTTCTCAACAGTGAATTAATCTGCCATCGCACTGCCCATTCACTTAGCATTGTTAGACGCCTCTGAAGTTCCTCACCATTTTCTCTGGCCTGGACTAACCTGAATAAATTGGTGTCATCTGCAAACCCTGTTCACCCCCTTTCCTCAGCTAGTTGTCTGTATTACCATTCATCCGAGGGTGATTTCATTTCCTTCCTTGCATCTTATTGCAGGAGCTTGTCAACAGTTTTTAGAAAGTTCCCGAGACAGAGACTCCACCCCTTGTCCAGCTCCTAGCATAGTGGGGTGTTTGGTGTTAGTCTCGTGGCAAATGAGGAAACTGACTTTGTTAAGAACTGAGTGCAGCTACACTGGGGGGAGAGGAGCACACTTCATAACTTCTGGAGACCGAGCTGACTGCACACCCCAAGAACTCCTTGCATCCCTCCATTCCCCTCTATTTCAGGGCCTCCCTGCAACTACTCCTCAATCTCCCCCCCCACCGGGAGTTCTGTGTGCCCCCCATGTCCCCCTCCACTATACCAGAGTTCCCCATTCTTCCCCCCATCCATGTTATAGACTCTGTCTGCTCCCCTTCCTCACATTCCCACCTCCCCACCCCTGTGCTCAGGGCTCTGTGTATCCCCCACCATATCAGGCCCCCCGGTTTCCCTCCTCCCACCAGGAAAGGTGTGGGCCTCCCATTCCCCCTTCCTCACCACCATTGATTTTTGTCTGGGAGAGAAGTTATTCAGGATGTCAGCATATTAGACTGTTTTGGGAGGGTGAGCAGGGCTATTGTTATGCTGGACAGCAATAGCAGGGGCCATCAATTCAGTTCTTTAATCTGTAGACAATTGCAGAGGTGCTTGAAGCTGTGTCTGCGCTAAACACATGGCCGGGGCACTATGCGTCCCACATTTCCCCCCTTCTGGTTTTCCGATTTTCCCTAAAATTGGTACGGTTCTGCCCCTGGATGCCTAGAACATTCCCTGCACGTTTGGAATTGATCAGATGTGGCAGAGGGAAGTTCCAGACAAACACAGAAATACCATCAATAATAATAATTATACCCAGCTCTTACATAGCGCTGTTCATCAGTAGCTCTCAAAACGCTTTTCATCCAGTGGAGTGTACGGCCTTCGCAAGCTCTGCCAATGAGTAAAAAGAGAGAGAGAGAATCTAATGCTATGCTGCAAAAAAAAAAATCTCTATGGGTGTGCAGACTTGGGCTCACGGGGCTCTTGCTACAGCGTTAAAAGCAGCCGTGTATCCGTTCTGGCTCAGGCAGGACCTTGGGCTCTGAAGCCTGAGGAGGGGAGAGGCTGAGCCCCAGACTGAGCCAGAACGGCTCCGTGGCTATTTTTAGCACTGTAGCTCCTGTCTGAGTCTGTCGAGCCAGGTTCTGAGACTCACTGCCGTGCAGTGTCAATGTATTCTTAGGGTCAGATTTGCATTGGCACACTGAAGGCCAGACTGTGTAAAGAGTCCCTGGCTGTGTAAAGGGGCCTTAAAGTGGACATGAATGTAATTTAGAAGTCCGTGTAATTTGCAGCCACGTTAAGGCCCCTGCATGCTGCCACACTGGTGTAAAGGGGCCTTAGTGTGCATGTGAATATGGCCTGTATTCTTGTGCTCCAGGCTGGAGACGCGGCAGTTCTGGCTTTGCACATTGCTCCATCCCTGGGTGGCACCTGTACATAGTTTGAAATCAATCCAGAGCTGTCCACTGTGATTTTTATTCCCCGTTATAGGGTCCCAAGCCCATTGCAGGTTCTGCTTGTCCCTACTGTGTGCTGAACAACATGCCAAACACTGCTCTCACCCCTTCTGCTCCCCTCCCCAAGATCTTCCTCTTCCAGCTGCTCCGCGGCCTGTCCTACTGCCACAAGAGCAAGATCCTGCATCGAGACCTCAAACCGCAGAACCTGCTCATCAACGAAAGGGGGGAGCTAAAGCTGGCTGACTTCGGTGAGTAGGGCAGGGAGAGAACAGCGTTGGCCTGGATTGGGCCAGGTTCTGTGCAGACAACAGTGGGTACCGTATGCAATCCCTGGAGCTGCAGAGCAGCATGGGGCATGGGTTCCCGTAGCAGCCCAGGACACAAGCTTGTATGCACTTCTCAAGCTGGTGCTTTAGTCACCTCTGTATGGAAACTGCCTGCTCCACTTAGCAAGGTTTCAGCTTGGTGCCTGTTCCTCTGAGGCACACAGGCTAGGGGCCGGGCTTAGTCTGGGAATGCAGGGGGGCGGGACCTCTGGGGGCAGGGCTTCAGCACCTGACAGCTCCCATTTAAGCACCTAGATGCAGTGGGCCAGATTGTCAGACTGGCAGCTCCAAATCTGGCCCGCTGCATTTAGGTGCCTAGATGAGAGCTGAATTCTTTTGCAAACCTGGCCGTGCGGTTCCCTGGGATGAGCGCAGTGCTGCCGCAAAACACAATAGGAGCAGTCTTGCTAACATCCCTTTCGTCTCCAGGTCTAGCCAGAGCCAAATCAATCCCTACGAAAACATATTCCAACGAGGTGGTCACGCTGTGGTATCGGCCACCAGATGTCCTGCTGGGATCTACTGAGTACTCCACGCCCATCGATATGTGGTGAGCCGGCATCTGCATGCAGGGTGGGGTGGGACGGCTCCGTCAGAGTCCCACATTAAGATTCCAAGCTCTCTGGGACAGGGGAGTTCATTGTCTCCCATGTGTCTGTACAGCACCGAGCACTCTGCTGCCCAGTTAAATAATGTTAAATAATAACATTGGGCTGCCGCCTGCTTCGGTTTCTGTGCCATGTCCTGCATCTCGGGGGGCACAAGCTCTTTGGAGCAGGGGATGGGTCTTATCTGAACATGTGTGGTGCTGAGTGCATGGTTAGCAGTAATAATAGTGTGGTAGCTCTGGGTACTGATTTCTCTTCCAAGGGAACTGGTGGGAGCCCCATCCAAGGGCTGGGACTGGAAGGAACCAGGCTGCACTGGACACAGGGCAGGGATGGACTACGACAGCTTTCCCATCTCTAATTCCAATGTCTCTGCTGCTCCTTTAGGGGTGTGGGCTGCATACACTATGAAATGGTCACTGGACGGCCCATGTTCCCAGGCTCGACTGTGAAAGAAGAGCTCCATTTAATCTTCAGGCTTCTTGGTGAGTTGTCTGCATTCTCCCTTATCTCCAGGAGAGGGAGGTGGCTGACCGAGCAGAGGGAAAACAGTAACCTTCCTGGTGCACTTAGGCTGGCCTTTAACTCCCTTTCTGTAAATCTGGTAGGATTTACGAGAGACTTGGTTCTCAACCAGGGGTACGCAGAGGTCTTCCAGGTGGTACATCAATTCAGCTAGATATTTGCCAAGTTTTACAACAGGCGACATAAAAAGCACTAGTGAAGTCAGTACAAACTAACATTTCATGCAGACAATGACTCATTTATACTGCTCTATATACTATACACTGACGTGTTAGTACAATATGTTAAAAATGAGAAAGTCAGCAATGTTTCAGTACTAATGTGGGGTGACACTTTTGTATTTTTATGTCTGATTTTGTAAGCAAGTAGTTTTTAAGTGAGGTGAAACTTGGGGTACACAAGACAAATCAGACTGAAAGGGGTACAGTAATCTGGAAAGGTTGAGAACCACTGTACTAGAGAATCAGATGTTTTCTATAAGGTTTTATACCCTTCTTGTAGAATTTGATAGCAGAGAGAGAATTCTCTATTCAATTCCAGGGGATGGTTCAAACCACCTAGAGAATAGCTATTGTTTTTTACCAGATTCAGTGTTTTTTACCAGATTCAGATTTTGACAGGGAGCTATTCTCTCTAGTGTAATCTAGTGTTGTTACTAGCAGCTTTCCATAGCCCATGCACAGGGTGATGTGTCTAAACCTGCCTTTCTCCCCCAGGCACCCCTACAGAAGACTCCTGGCCCGGAATCACATCCAACGAGGAGTTTAAGGGTTATCATTTCACCCAGTACCAAGCCCAGCCCTTGATAAATCATGCACCCAGGTATCTCCTTGGAGCAGAGACCTACACTTGCACTGTGGTTTCAGGCTGTTCACAAATGGGAGACTAGGGCGATGAGTGTTGGGGTAGGGGCTGGACTGATAGCCCTGGATATTAAGGATCTGCGCCAATCTACAGAACAGATGCAGATGAAGCCAGCATCAGAGCAGGCCTCCTCCACTGTGCCCTGCTAATGTGCATACAACATGCCCTGGAAGGACGCCCCTCCAGGGGCTCGCAGATAAGTACCCATCTGCAGGGCTTATTCCGTCCTCCTTTCTGCTGAGACTGCCACCACACCACATAGCAAGTGTGAAAAATCGGGACGGGGGAGGGGACTAATAGGGTCCTATATAAGACAAAGCCCCTAATATCGGGATGGTCCCGATAATATTGGAATGTCTGGTCACTCTACAAGGAGTGCTAATTAATACTTAGAACCCCGCCCACCAGCTGTGCAGGGCAAGGCACTGTTCCCCGTTGTGTCGTGCAGTGATCGATCCTGAGCCGTAGAATAGAATTATAGAATCATAGAATATCAGGGCTGGAAGGGACCTGAGGAGGTCATCTAGTCCAACCCCCTGCTCAAAGCAGGACCAATCCCCAACTAAATCATCCAGGGTCTCTGGGGTATGGTCACAGTCTCCGTTTTTTCTCAGGCTGGACACAGAAGGGATCGACTTGCTGACGAGCCTCCTCCTGGTAAGTGGCCTGACCGTCCAGCCGGATTGCAAGGGGATGTCTTGGGTGGAGGTGCCACCATTCAGCACCCTCCACCCTGGGGCTCCGGGGGTGCTGCCTTCCTTCCTGGCTTAACATTAGTGCTACCTACCTTCTCACCGGGGGGCAGAACAGGGGGCCTGGCCAGCTGCAGCTGGGAACACTGCACCCACAACAGCCGATCTGATGCTAACTTGGTGTCTGATCATGCGGCCGTTGGAGTCCTCTACAGGCCCTGGATCAGGCCCTCAGTCCCATAGAGCAATGGCAAGGGGTTATGGATGCAACTAAGCCATTTCTCTGACGCTAACGCCAAGGTCTCAGTAGACCTTAGTACCAACCCGCTCCCATTACTCCACCCCGCTAACTGCCCTGAATTCACTCAGAAACTCTCCCCTAAGTGCTGGACATGCCCTTTTACCTTCTTCTCCTGGTTCATGTCCTCCTTGATCAGAGCCCTTGTCATTACCTTCCCTTCGGCTTTTTGAGACCAGCCCACTTGTCCCTGTATTTAAAGTCAGTGGAACTCCCGAACTCTGACCCAGCGTCTCACCTGCGTTATCTGGTCGCTCACCTTTTCTCTGCTGCCAAGTTCCTGGTTCCACTTTCTTGGATTTGCCCAGAAACACAATCCTGCCCTGCAGCTGCTGCTGACCAGAAACGAATGCCATTTCCATCACGGCACTACTCCCCGGTGCCCACATAGGTGCCCCAGCGTGGGATTTGGACGCCCTACGGAGGGGCCCTGATTGAAATTTGGGGAGCTTGTCTCCGCCTCCCCTTCCCCGTCTTCTCCTCTCCCATGGAACCTGACACACAAACACACACACTCTATGTAGACACACACACAGAACATAGGTAAACACATGCACACACACACACACACACTGCTTATGTCATCGTTCACGCTCACACTCAGAGCTTATGTCGACACACACGCCTTTTTCTGTGGTTTTTACAGTATGAAGCCAAATGCCGGATCTCCGCCGAAGAGGCCCTGCGACACCCTTACTTCAAGGTGCTGGGGGACCGAGTCCAGCTCCTCCCTGACAGTGAGCACACAGATTATCCTGTTGGGGTGTCCAAGGGCAGGACCCAGCACTTCAGGGGCTGCCCGGCCAGTTGTTACATTTCTTAGTGATACACTGTGGGAAGTAACACAGCCTCCCTCGCCATTTCTGAAAAACCCCTTGTCTGAGTCATGCACCTCTGTGAAGTCCCCTCGTCTGTATTAAGGGAGAGGGAGCGAGATTCGGACACGTAATAATAATACTTAGTAGATATAGAGCACTTTACAAAGAAGGTCAGGATTGTTATCCCCTTTGGACAGATAGGGAAACCGAGGCACGGAGAGAGGAAGTTTCTTGCCCAGGCAGGCCAGTGGCAGAGCCAAGAATAGGACCCAGGTCTCCTAGTTCCAGTCCAGTGCTCTGGCTATACTGCCCGCATGGGCACCGGGCCCAGCCAGGGGATGTGTCTAGGCTCTGTCTGCTCCCTCGTCCCCGTGAGCGCCGCATTCTGGCTCAGTCCTGCACTGAGCAGGCAGGGAGCGCATCTCACGGCAGGGCCCGGTGAAGGTGCTGAGGGGAGCTGGTAAGAACAAGGTTTCGTCAAAAATGATTTTTTTTGTGAAAAAAATCTTGGGTTTGACAGTGTTTTTCATTGTTTGAAAAAGTTTCTAAATGGAAAATTTCAGGTTGGGGAAGAGATTTTTGGGGGGTATTTTTGAAATTGTTCATGTTGCGAGTGTGAGGAAACTCTGCCTTTTTCCCCCTATAAAAGCAGAGAGAAGGGTTAAGAAGAGTGTTATTTTCAGAGTGGTAGAGACACTTTCAACCCTTTCTGACGATTTTCCAACTGTCATAGATAGGTTGGAAGACAGTCAGAAAGTGGGAGTTTAGCAGGTTTTCTCACACTTCCTTTATTTCTGAAATGTTTCCCATGGGAAAACTGTGGTTTCCTTCGGGAAAACTGCTGTTTCCTATGGGAAAACTTCAAATGAGCATTTTTCCTGTGAAAAATTCCCACAGGAAACATTCCCATTAGCTGGCCAGTTCTAGAGCCGATCAGGAGAGAGAGCACAGGGGCACCCTCCTGCATGAATGAGAAGCTGCGGAGTCAGTCCTGCCCCTCAGCAGGCGATAGGCCTAACAGGCAAAGGCAGGGCCTTATTAACCCTCTAAGGATTGTGCTTAAGCACATGTCTGTTTAGAGATCCCCATTCCATGGCTCTGTGCCCATTTAGAGAAAGGGAGCCAGGTACACAGGTGGCTTGAAGCTGTGGCATAGTAGGGAGGGGAATTGTGGGTCCAGGGACACCACAGTGTGAGGGATCTGGGAACTATGGGCACAATGGGGTGGGGAATTCTGGGCCTGTGGGTGCTGTGAGGTGGTGGATCTGGGCATGACAAGATGGAGAATTCATGGGAGCCGCAGAGTGAGCACCATGGGTGAAGCTCTGAGAGTGCATTGGTGTTTGCCTTCCTATGGAAGCTCAGATCCCAGCTCTCCCAGCCAGTCAGGTTAACTCTCAATTTCTTCTCTCTCTCCCTTCACCCAGATGCCTCCATCTTCTCTCTGAAGGAAATACAGCTTCAAAAGGACCCTGGCTACCGAGGTTCAGCCTTTCAGCAGTCAGGTAGGACGCTGCAGCGGGGCACAGACCCCTAATCTGGGCCCCGTGGGAGGAGAGGCACTCTAGAAATGTGCAGAGCCAGAAGGCGCCATGCTCTCCTGCAGCACCTTCCATCTGTGGCTCCCGAATTGCAGAACAAGCACATGTGCAATTAGCTGCCCAGCCCCCTAGAAGGTAGATATCGTCCTATCCCTGTTTTACAAATGGGGGAAACTGAGGTACAGAGTGGGGACTTGTCCAAGGTCACACAGTGAACCTGATTCTCCACTGCCTTGCGTCATGGGGAGTCATTTACCCCCCAGGTGTAAAACACTGCCAAGTCAGAACCCTGTGCTCTCACCAATGGCTGTGTTTCACACCCACTTCCCTCTAGCATGAATAACAACATGAGGTGCCAGGCAGGGGGTGCCCAGGCCCAGTGAGTCTATGGGTCTAGAATTCAGGGGCCCAATCCGCCTCTCGCTCACACCAGTTTTACACTACTATCGGCTGCAGAGTTACTCCAGATTTACACCAGTGTGAGTGAGAGCTGAATCAGGCCCCAGGTGTGACGGGTTGGATCACAGAAACCCCCTTGGGAGCTGCCACCCAATGTGCCAAGACTACCCCTGCTTCTGTTTTCCCTGCCAGCTCAGGATTCCAGCACCCTGTCTTGCTGAGCCAGACACTCCAGTCTGCTCTAACAAAGACTCAGGGTCTGAATTACTAGTCCCAAAGCTGCAAGTTTACCCGAAACCAGCTCACAGGAGTGTGCTTGTCTTTAGCACTCAGATGCCCAACTCCCAATGGGGTCTAAACCCAGATAAATCCGTTTTACCCTGCATAAAGTTTATGCAGGGCAAACTCATAAATTGTTCGCCCTCTATAACACTGATAGAGAGATATGCACAGTTGTTTGCTCCCCCAGGTATTAATACATACTCTGAGTAAATTACTAAATAAAAAGTGATTTTATTAAATACAGACAGTAGGATTTAAGTGGTTCAAAGTAGTAACAGACAGAACAAAGTAAGTCACAAGCAAAATAAAATAAAATGCGCAAATCTATGCCTAATCAAACTACATACAGATAATCTCACCCTCAGAGATGCTTCAGTAAGTTTTTCTCAGACTGGACACCTTCCAGGCCTGGGCACAATTCTTTCCCCTGGTACAGCTTTTGTTCCAGCTTAGGTGTTATCTAGGGGATTCTCCATGATGGCTCCTCTCCTTCTCTGTTCTCTTCCACCCCTTTATATATCTTTTGCATAAGGCGGGAACCCTTTGTCTCTCTGGGTTTCCACCCCCCCTCACTGGAAAAGCACCAGGTTAAAGATGGATTCCAGTTCAGGTGACATGATCACATGTCACTGCAAGACTTCATTACTCACTTGCCAGCACTCATATACAGGAAGACTCACAGGTAAACACAGTCATCTGCAGACAATGGTCCTTGTTAATGGGAGTCATCAAGATTCCAAACCATCATTAATGGCCCACACTTTACATAATTACAATAGGCCCTCAGAGTTATGTTTTATATTTCTAGTTTTAGATACAAGAGTGGTACATTTATACAAATCGGATGATCACACTCAGTAGATTATAAGCTTTGTAATGATACCTTACAAGAGACCTTTTGCATGAAGCATATCCCAGTTACATTATACTCACTTATATTTTTATAAAACCATATAGACTGCACAACGTCACACCCTCCTCCTGAACTTACTGCCAGAGACTTGGACACTGACCATGGCGGAGGCAGTATACCTAAAATTCGTTTTTGGGCTCCCCTATGGGGCAGACACTCCTGTGTCCCCCAAAAGGGAAAGAGACCCTGATCCAGCTGTAGGCTCACAGCTACCAGCTATGAGAGACCTTTCGCTGGCCAGCAAAATCCCCCCCCTTTCACTCAGGTTGGGTTTGCTTCCAGCTAGAGTCCTTGGGGTTTGTTCCCACCGCAGCAGTCACCAGGACCCCAACTTCCAGCTCCAGGATACATGTCTCTGTGCACCTCTTCCACTCCATTACAGCCAGGTCATGCTTCTGGGTCTTAATTGCTTTGTCTCTTAAGTCCAGGCTGGTGGGCAGCCTTTTCTTTTTCCAGGGCAGCCTTTTCCCAGGCAAATTGTACATCAATTTCCATTTGTTTTCCCTTGAGACCATCACTTGATGAGCTGGGATACCACAGAGAACACCCTCCTGCCAGAACAGGCACCCCTCCCCTCCTGTCTTGCTAGGTTAGACACTCCAGTCAGTTTCAGCACAGACAGAGGTTGGGCCACACCCATCTGCAGTTCACTGAAACTGAGATGTACTCAACTCAGGGGCTTCTTAGTTAACAGAGACATTTCCAGCGCCCATTGTTCAGTCTTTCTGGGCAATTTGCAACTTGTGTAGTTTTAGCTTCTTTTGATCTTCATTCTTACTTATTTTGCTTCCTTTTCTGTCCCTAATTTCCTTTCCCGAAATAAGCAAACAGAAAATAACAAACCAGTAACCACTTTGTCTGTTCTCCAGCCACCACACTTAAAACTCACTTAAAATCACTACCAGTATCTCAAAGCAATCAGCTGTGCACAGATCCTGCTCGACTACGCCACTGTGACGGGTTGGATCACAGAAACCCCCTTGGGAGCTGCCACCCAATGTGCCAAGACTACCCCTGCTTCTGTTTTCCCTGCCAGCTCAGGATTCCAGCACCCTGTCTTGCTGAGCCAGACACTCCAGTCTGCTCTAACAAAGACTCAGGGTCTGAATTACTAGTCCCAAAGCTGCAAGTTTACCCGAAACCAGCTCACAGGAGTGTGCTTGTCTTTAGCACTCAGATGCCCAACTCCCAATGGGGTCTAAACCCAGATAAATCCGTTTTACCCTGCATAAAGTTTATGCAGGGCAAACTCATAAATTGTTCGCCCTCTATAACACTGATAGAGAGATATGCACAGTTGTTTGCTCCCCCAGGTATTAATACATACTCTGAGTAAATTACTAAATAAAAAGTGATTTTATTAAATACAGACAGTAGGATTTAAGTGGTTCAAAGTAGTAACAGACAGAACAAAGTAAGTCACAAGCAAAATAAAATAAAATGCGCAAATCTATGCCTAATCAAACTACATACAGATAATCTCACCCTCAGAGATGCTTCAGTAAGTTTTTCTCAGACTGGACACCTTCCAGGCCTGGGCACAATTCTTTCCCCTGGTACAGCTTTTGTTCCAGCTTAGGTGTTATCTAGGGGATTCTCCATGATGGCTCCTCTCCTTCTCTGTTCTCTTCCACCCCTTTATATATCTTTTGCATAAGGCGGGAACCCTTTGTCTCTCTGGGTTTCCACCCCCCCTCACTGGAAAAGCACCAGGTTAAAGATGGATTCCAGTTCAGGTGACATGATCACATGTCACTGCAAGACTTCATTACTCACTTGCCAGCACTCATATACAGGAAGACTCACAGGTAAACACAGTCATCTGCAGACAATGGTCCTTGTTAATGGGAGTCATCAAGATTCCAAACCATCATTAATGGCCCACACTTTACATAATTACAATAGGCCCTCAGAGTTATGTTTTATATTTCTAGTTTTAGATACAAGAGTGGTACATTTATACAAATTGGATGATCACACTCAGTAGATTATAAGCTTTGTAATGATACCTTACAAGAGACCTTTTGCATGAAGCATATCCCAGTTACATTATACTCACTTATATTTTTATAAAACCATATAGACTGCACAACGTCACACCAGGTCTCCAGACCCAGTGCTGTACTTACCCCACGAGAGCTAGTCCCTCCCATGTGGACGTCCCCGTGAGATGACAAGGCTCTGTCTACACTGGAGTGGGAGGTGTGATTCCCAGCTCGGGCAGACGTACTTGTGCTGCTCTGATGGCGCTAGCAGGCTAAAAATAGCAATGTGGCTGCAGCCGCATGGGCAGCAGGAGGGGCTACCAGCTCAGGGTCCAGTCCTGTCTGAAACCCTAGGTATGTACTGGGGTGGCTAGCCTGTCTCACCGCTGCGGCTACGCTGCTGTTTTTAGCACACAGGCTCCATCACAGCTAGTACGGGTATGTCTGCCTGAGCTGGAAATTACACCCTCGGCTCCAGTGTAGACAGACACTAGGAGCAGCAAGGCCAGTGTGGGGAGCCCTGCCTCCCATGCTCTGATTCAGCCGATCCTGTCTCCTGCCGGCCTTGGGAGATCCTGGCCTGCCCTGCGCTGGTGTGGTCACACTGACGCACGCTGCAGTGATAGCATTGGACTGCATCCATGTGCAACACCTCAAGCGCTTGGTATCCTGCCAGCCTTTCCACACCGTCCAGGCAGTGCCATGCAGGTGATGTGTACGCCGCGCTGCGGTGACCTTCTCTTCCAAGCAGCCAGGCAGGTCCCATTGTTTGTTTCTCAGATTAATGTCAGGGGAAAGTCTGTTTGGATTAGTGGGAAATGCCACAAAGCAGCCTCTCCCCATCCCCTTCCCCATGTGCAGGTGAACACACCTCAGAGTCCCCTAGCTGATTGGGAAGAGGTTATTAGTGAGGTGAAATGATTGGGCCTAATTATAGTGTCATGACTAAGCATCAGGACTGCTGGGTTCTGTTCCCAGCTCTGCCACTGCCCTGCTGTGTTACCTTTGGGACGAGTCATGTCCCGTCTGGAGACTTTACTGACCTCCCGTAACAGGGGAGGGTGGGTTCTCAGGCAGGCACTTGAAATTCCACAGAAGAAAAGCAATACAGTACCCGCTGAGAGGGCCAGACACAGCTCCCAGTCCGAGCCCCCCAACACCCCACGTTAGAAGATTCAGATCCAGATCTTTGTCATGGACTGAACCAGAACCCTGGATCAAGGGCGCTCATGACCTGTTAAGTTTGGATCAAGATTCAGATGTTGTGGCGACCCTGGACCAAACTAAACACATCAGATCACAACATCACTGAGCTTCGGGCGAGTTCGGCTCCAAAGCCTGAAACGCGGGGCCCTTCTTCTCCACCTTCGTATTATTGACACATTTGTTAATATTCAGCTGTGTCCAGAAAAGCACAATGGGGCCAGTGGCCCCCTGGCATAAGTCCACTGGTTTGGATGCAGCTATGTCAGGGATCAGTCTTGGCCTGAACGACACTGCATGGTCTCCAGACTCTGTTTCCTTGGCTCAAAGGTTGTAGCGGACTCATAAACTTTTACACATGACCTAGCCGCTAGAAGGAGACATCGCACCAGACTGTTAGTGGGTTACATCAGGAAGAAGCACCTATATTTTAGCCTTTCTGATCTCTCTCTCTCTCTCTCTTTTACTATTCCAGCCCGAGGGAAAAGCAGGAGGCAGAGTATATTTTAAACCTGGCTCTTGTTCCCTTTGTCACCATGGAGATCAAAGCACTGAGAAAGGAGAGGACTACATGCTCCCACAGGACCCATCCACAGAATTACTGACTCTAACAGGAAGATACTGGAATGCCCCTCTACCGTGGGCTGCCCTCTGTCTGTCCCCCAGAATCCCACTTCTGACACCAATCGCCCCACCAGTAGTTCTTGTCAAAGGAGCTCTGCCCCCAGTTGCTCATTTTTCATGTGACACCACCAAGAGTAAGCTACTGCGTTCCATACCCGGGTAAGGTACTTTATCTAGTGACTAGCTACCCTGGGAGTAGCCCTGAACTCAGGAGACTTGTGTGCTGGTCTCGTTACAATCCTGGTTCCTGCAGTACAGGGAGGTAAGCTGGAGTGCAGGCAGAGGGCAGAATCTCCGAGGATTGGCAGACAGCTGGGTTGTGGCATGTAGCGATCATATCGCGGAAGACGTTTCTGTGAGTGCACGGCATGCCTGTGCTTGGGCATCCTGCTATATCCACCATTGGGGAAGTCTGACCTGGCAAGACGTATTGCACTGAATGAAGGACATGCTATCACAAGCAGGGGACGCCCTACGGTGAGCCCCATCCAGGGCTTTCTGACATCAGACATTTAGTTGGGACTGAAACATTTAACAAGGGAGAGCTCTCCTTCAGCCCCTTCCCCCATGGTTATCCACCAGGGATCCCTCTTCCCCTACCCATAATTTGAGCCTCCTGCACAGTTGCTGGGATTGCCTGAACGGCAGCCCCAAGAGGTCCAGAGGAAAGAGGCTGTTAAGGGGAAAATGCAGATTAGTCGGATTCCTCTGATCCCTCGGCTTCCCCAACAACCCCTCACCCCCCCCCCCCCCCCGACACCTGGCTGCTGTCTAAAGACATCCCTAGAGCAAGAGCACACAGTGCTGTAGCACGGCTGGTATTCAGGATGCAGACTCTGTCATTAAATCCATGCAAAATGGGTGCAGTGTTCCCCCGGGACGTCTCTCACGCCATGTTTCGCGGCAGTTCCGAGCCCCTCTGATTTAGCTTTTCTGAGAAACCAGTGAAGTCCCGTTTCCCACATCAAGATCCTGCTGTGTTTCTAATCCGCCTTGCGCGGAAAGGTGCGTTTCCACTAGGAAAAGGACCCATTTCCCAGCGAGTGGCTCAGGAATTGCAGCAAATGGTCCAGCCACTTGGGCCCATCTTTGAGCTCATGGCAAAACATGAAAGAGCACAAGTAGTTTCACTGATTGGTGCGAATGAGCTGTGCATGCACAAAGCTGCGTCATTCTACCTTTGTGGTGGGCGTGCAAAGGTGCCGACCCTACTTCTGCGAGGCTGTGGGATCTGAGTATAGAGCCTATGAAGCCCAGATAGGCAGGTCTAGTTCCATCCTGTAGAGGGCAGTGGAGCTATGCAGGCACTATAAGTTCTTGATGTCCAACATAGTGAGGATAATGAGGTTTTGGGGCAGCTAATGATTTGTTACACTGTTAACAAGGGCAATGTTTTCATTGACTTTTGGGCAGAAGAGGAAACAGTCGTCTACTGGTGCTTGCAGGCTGTTTTCCAGGGGGGCCGAGCACCCGCCACGCCCACTGAAATTAACTTTTGTCGGAAGTGCTCAGTGCCTCTGAAAATCAGGCCCTGTCTGACTCAGCTTAAATCCTTCCAAGCCTAGGGACTAGACCTTCAGATAAAGTACAGACCAGGCTTTAAGACGGCTTACAGGGGAGCAAGGGCCGGTGGCTTGGTAGGGTCAATAGAATCAAAGAAATTCAAGGTGGGAAAAGATGTTAAGTCTGCTCATCCATCCCCCTTGGTCTTTTGGCTCTAACAACACAGGCTTCTACCACTGGTGCTAAAGGAGAGCTCCCTTACCTGACATCAGTAGCAGGCCCTTTGGTCTCCGGAGAGCTCCACCAGTCTCATGTACAAACACAGCAGCATAGTGCGTCCCCTGCCTCCCACCCCAGTGCCTATGGGGCTGATTTTCAAAGGTGTTGCTGAGCCTCTGCAGCGCCTGTTGGCTTCAGCTGAGTCAGTGGGTGCTCAGCACCTCTGCCCTTTCCCCATCACTCTCCACTCGAGAGAGGCCCACCATGGAAATACCAGGGAGAGAGAACAAGGGAGGCAATGTCATTGACTGGCGTGGAGTCATCTGGGGCTGTAAACTGGGACAGAAGGTTATAGAATGACCGTGACCGTGCAGCCAGGACTGTTTTCTCCAGGTTCAGCACGTGAAGGAGAAAGTTATTTCCAAGCCTGTAACCTGGACGCTCTTTACTCCTGCGTAGCTCTGTCCGTTTCCCCACAGACCCTTCCTGAAGGAGATCTCTCTGGTGGGACGCTGTTATTTATTAGCCTAGTGAGCTGCTATCAGTGTGAGTTTAAGATAACACCTTTTGTTCCAAGGCATTTCGGTGGCTGTTTATTCCTATTCAGGAGAGTGATAGCACATGTAAATATTTGGCACCCCTCTGAGCAGGGTTTGATTTATAATCCCCCGGCACTTGCTCCCTGGCAGGGGTTGGCAGGCTGAGTCCTAGTTGTGTGATCTCTGGGTTCCTGCACATGCTCCGCCTGTAAATGCCTTCCAGACACCTACATCTGAGCAGAAGCTTTTAGTCCAGTGGCATGAGGACACTGGTAAGATCCTGAGCAAATGTAAATTGCCCTGGCCCCGCTGAAGCTTGTGGTGATAGGGCCAGATAGACAATGGTATTTAGGTGCCCAAAGAGACAGATAGGCTCCTACTGGGGTTTACAAAAGCTTCTAAGCAGGTTAGGTGCCAAACTCCCATTGAAAGCCAGTAGGCGATAGGTATCCAACTCACTTGTAAATCCAACTAGGCACCTATCTGCATGCTTAGGTGCCTCAATGTGTTTATAAATCTGGCCCCTACACAGATTTGCATCTGCTGAGCATCCAGCTCTGTCTCCTTTGGCAAATTAATCCAGTTCTGTTCCACTGTGCATGTAGAACGTTGCATTAAGTTGAATGTTTTCAAGGCTGAAGCATTGGTTGTATTTTGTTTCCTAGGGTTTCACCGGGCATTATTTGCTAATTGCATGGTGCCACTGAGCTGTTTGCAACAGGGAGATGGCAAATGCAATTGATAATTTCATAGATTTAAGAACTAGAATAGAGATTTAGCCAGGAATCGCTGACCTACCTCGTCTGTGTGACAAGAAGCATGCATTGTACTGTAATATGGTATTGCCATCAGCTGGCACACTTCAAGGCTGTGATCGACCCGATTGGCTACTCTGGTTGGAGTATCAGCAACATTATGGGAGTGTATTAACCCAGTTGTTCTTGCTGCACATCAAGTTCTTTGGGCCTGGTACTCTTCTCACTTAGCAAGGTGTATATCAGCCGATTACACTGAAGTCAGTGGAATTACCTCAGTATAAAACTGGTGTGAGTCAGTGGAGAATCAAACCCTGTGTTACTAATCCAGTATTAGGTTTGTGAGCACAAGGAGTTCCTCATTGGAAACTGGGTTTTGTTTAGCTCTGTCCCAGTCTAACAGCCAGTTCAGGCAAGGCTTGGAGAGAGTCTTAACCAAAACCTGCTCTATCCCCAGTGATATGTGAACCTTTTCCCCTCTCATTGCCAGCAAATAGAATTAAAAGGACCTAAGAACGGCTATACTGGGTCAGACCACTGGTCCATCTAGCCCAGTAGCCTGTCTCTGGCACTGGCCAGAGCCAGATGCTTCAGAGGGAATGAACAGAACATGGCAATTTTGAGTGATCCATCCCCTGTCGTCCAATCCTGGCTTCTGGCAGTTGGAGGTTTAGGGACACCCAGAACATGAGGTTGCATCCCTGGCCATCTTAGCTAATAATAGGACCTGCACACACACACTTAAATTTTTTTTATAAAACCTAATAAAAAATGGCTATGACTTTTATTAACTCAATACATTTAAATCGGTGGATTTAAACATTCTCCAGAACAGCAGCACTGAGACCAGGAAGTGAAACTGATCAGTCTAATATCTCCTGGTGAAGCACGTATGTGGAATACTGGGTTAAAAGTAGAGCTGGTTGAAAAATTGGAAATGTCTGGGTTTTTTTAATGTTCACATTTTTGAATGTTTTTTGACCAGCCTTTAGTGTGGTTGAAACTTTTTCAACAATTGGAATTTCAAGGAAATTTTTCAGCAATTTTTTTTTTTAATTTCTTGAGTTTTTTTGTAGACTTTTTTTAATTTCTTGACCAGCTCTAGAAAAAAGTGAGTTGGATTTTTCTTTCAAATCTAGGCACTACTCCTTTAAAACTCTGTATTCTTCCATCACAACAGCTGATATCTAGCTCCAGTAATGCCGATAACGCTAGTGTCAATAACAATGTCTACGTTACAGTGCAACAATAAAACTTTGGAGACATAGTCGTTTTATTTCCCACTCCCCATATACATGCAACTTTCCTGGCTTGACACATTTGCAGATTTTTGTTGCGATTTTAAATAGCAAAACTGCAGTGTGTCTGTTATCATGGTAACGAGAAAATAAGCATTTTTCTCCCCCTCCTTTAATGTGGAAAATTAGAGGAGCCATTTTCCCCTAGCCTCCGAGCTGTGTGTGTTTTCTCATGACTTGGCGTCACTCAGAAACGAGGTCACTGTTAGAACATGATCTTGAGGCGCTGATTTAACTAACATGATGTTTAACATGACTTTGCGGTCCGTGTCAGCTTGTAGGGGAAAATGGTGCTTAACATCAGACCAACTGGTTGGGGTTAAACCAAGGGGTCCAGCTGGCACCATATTAACACACACAGATTTCTGTCTGCACTGACTGCAAAGGTGTGTTTAACACCACTTTAGTTAATATGACTCCTCAAGGTCATGTTCTAACTGCCTCATTTTTGAATGAGGACAAGGCCTGAGTGGCGATGCAAGCACCTTGAGTTACTAAGGCTCGGGGTAAAAGCAGACAGGTGGAGAAACAGCGGGAAGGTGGAAATGGCTTAGCCCTACAGATTGAGGTACATTAGCATCTCAGTGGGCTTTGTGCCTTAATATTTACGTGTGGAGTGGAGACCAGACCCCCATGGGTTTGATTCTGCTCTCGCTTACGTGGGTATTACACTGGTGTAACTGAAAGCAGAAATAGATCCCATTATCTTAATTAGGATGGTGTCACTGTGATCTCTGATAGGAAGATTCCATGTCAGGTGCAGCAGCAGATTTTTGATACCTGCCAACCTCACTCATTGGAGAGCATCCCCAACGGAGTCCTAGAACCAGGCCATAACCAAATGCTGCAACATAATTTGTATCAGTTCAACCAACCTGCTCCTAGTGACATCTCTCAGTACATAGGATCTGATCCACTGCTCACTGATGTCTGTGGAAAGCCTCCCATTGACTTCAGTAGGCGTGCTGCACTTGCCTCTGACATCTTAATCCCGAGGGGCCTGCACAGCCCCCAGGGAGGTGAAGTCCACAGAGAACTGAAACCATCGCACCCCACACTACCACCATTTTCTAGCCCTAGTTGGCCAGAGTCTGCTCAGTTTCACCTGTGCAAATCTGGCATCCCGCTGCTAAAGTCTGGATTTACACTAGCTCAGAGCAAAATATTGGCCCATATATGTGCAGTCCGGTCTTTGTGAGAATTGGGGTTGAAACTAACAAGGCCTCTCGCGCCAAGAGCCACGGATCTTTGCCTGAAAATATTGCTGCAGCTGTGCCGTATCTGTTCTGTTTCTGTACTCTTGAGTCTAGTTGTTGAATGCACCTTGCTGTCCCTTCAGAATTTCTTGCTAGTGATGTCCTGTGTTAACAGGGACAAATAGTAAGAAGCCCGCTTTCTGGTTTATTCGTCACCTGCATCGTGCTTTTCCTGGAAGAGGAAATACACACACACACACGTGCACAAGCCACCAGGATACCCATACTGTGAATGTTCTCTGGTGTGATTCATTTGCAAATACAAATAATATATTTAACTATTATTGTAAAAACAGAAGATGAATTTTAAAAGAAATAATTTTAAAGGTTTATTCCAAAAGATGCAATGATTTTTTTGTATGGAAAGTTTTTCTGGAATTAATCGAAAGGTACAAAAATAAATAAAAGATGGTATCGCTGTGTCGGAATGTTTTATAAAGATCCTGCGATTTTTGTATTTCAGATGTGCCATGGACTGTTTTGAGAATGTGCTCGTTTTCTTGCTAAGGCTTATATTACAAATGTATTGTGAATGCTACGAAGCCAAGATTGGAAAATAAACTTTATTGAGTAGATGGTAGTTTTGTTTGGGGCTTTCTCTATTTGGAAGGGTTAAATGTCTGCTTTGGCGTGTCGTTTTGAATCAGTGAGGCTGGCTAGTGCGGTCACTTTGCTAGAGCTGGTTGAAGTTTTTCCCCTTATGTCTAGGATTTCATTGGTAGCTTGGTGCTTTTGAAAATCCCCATAGGTGCCTATCTGTGTGTTTAGGTGCTTCAATACCTTTGAAAATCTGACCCTAGGGCTTAGATCCTCAAACATATTTAGCCACCTAGCTCTCATTGACATCAGTGGGAGCTAGGCACCTAAATAGCTTGGAGGATCTGGCATTAGGTTCCCAGTTTAAATCCAGACCAAGGGCCCAATTCTGCAATCCAGTCTACATAGCCTTCAAATCAGTGGGATTCCCCACATGTTTAAAGACCCAGCCACCTGGTGCCAGCTACAGGATCAGGGCCCAAGTGTGTAGGGCCTGAAAGATGTTGCTATCTGATAGTGGGTCACTGATGTACCTCACCACTAGTTGGCAGGGAAGAGGTTAATACTTTGTTGGTCAAAAAGGATGTTGAGTGCCTGGAGTTGGAGGGCTGGACCAGCTGGGGGTAATTGGTTAATTTTCCTGTACTGTGCTGCCTGGAGTTTGGGCCTGAAGCTGACTTGGACAGGGAAGATCCATGAGAGCTGAGCAGAAAACCAAGGTGAGCCACTTTTCTGTCTGGTCTCTAGATGATGAAGGTTTTACTGCAGGGGTTCTTCAGCTTTGTTCCCCAGCCCCCGGGACGGTGGGGCTTAGGCTTTGACTTTGTCCCCCTCCCCACACACACACCGGGGGTGGCAGGGCTTGGGCAGGTTCAGGCTTTGGTCCTCCCTCCTGGGGTCGTGTAGTAATTTTTGTTGTCAGAAGGCTGTTGCGGTGCAGTGAAGTTTCAGAACTGCTGTTTTACTTGTATTTGTTTGGTCTTTAAAGGGACAGGACAATGTATTTGCAGGAATTCATGCCTAATCTCATTTCCTAGGATGTGCAGGCCTTTATTTTTTCACCTTTCTCATGCTCCAAAATCTTGTGCCACTTGGTGCTAATATGTTTGTTCCCCAGACTTCAAACTAAACCACCCGGCAGGACCACGGATTAAAGGGAGGAGGACAATTTGTCAGTTTGCTAGGAGTTCCTCAGCAGAGAAATATGCTGCTTGGTCAGGTTGCTAGACATATCAGGTTCCCCTAGCTGCAAGTGGACACCGCGAGACAGAACTGGGGGGTTGTGTGAGGATTACTTGGCCCAAATTCTCCACTGTTGTAAATCGGTACAGCAGTGCCAGTTTAGAGCAGCGGAGAATTGGGTCCATGATGTGTGTAAAACACGGAGTTCCCCTGATGAGAGGTGCTGTAGCAAGGCAAAGCAGTTCACATCCAGGGCACTGTCGTTCCTTGAGGTGTGTTACCTTAATTAAAATCTGAGCAGTGGACCTGGGCAGGCAGTAAATGTGTTGCTTTCCCAGCTGGAGCATATCTCATCATCCCTGGATCAGACACTTGGAGATCACAGCCTTGCAGCTGACTTGCTTTGTTTTTGCTTAGCACAGGTGACTGTATTTCTCTCCTTTATCTCCACTTTTGCATGGTCCTCCTAGAGAGACTCAAAAATGCAATAAGCCCCGTGGCATTCAAGGCATTGTCGCAGGACTTCAGGGCCACCCAGAGGATTCAGGGGGCCTGGGGCAAAGCAATTTCGGGGGCCCCTTCCATTAAAAAAAGTTGCAATATTATAGAATACTATATTCTCGTGGGGGCCCCTGCGGGCTCGGGGCCTGGGGCAAATTGCCCCATTTGGCCCCCCGCCCCCTCTGGGCAGCCCTGCAGGACTTCCCTTTTTTTTCCCCGTGGTGAAAGCTCAGGTCAGACACAATGCTTTGCTGTGGGGTGAGGCTTCTGCTGCCTTTACCCAACCTGGATTGAGACACAAGGACAGAGGGGCTTGCCCACGATAGAAACCACAGGCAATTCCAGAGCTCCTGTCGTCTGAGGATCTCAAAGCACCTCTCAGATAGTTCACTAAACCTCACAAAAACCCTGTGAGGGGGGTGATTATCTGACAGGTGGTTTAACTGAGGCAAAGCACTGATATGGCTCACCCAGGACTACCCTGCAAGTAAAGGGCAGAACTGGGAATAGAACCCAGGTATCCTGGCTGCCATTGCCCTGGGAGCCCTGACCACTAAACAATGCTTTCTCCTGGCGCTCAGAGCCGTGTGAGCCACAGCTGTTTTTAAACACCACTGCTGGCCGGGTTTGAACCCAGTTCTTGGACTAATTGGGGGACTATAATATGCCGCTGGAAAGAAATCCCAGTCCACAGCGCAGTGCTGAGGGATCCGGTACTGGACCCCAGCCAGCTTCACTCATGTTTAAACAAGGCTGCAGCTGACACAGGTGTGACGCATGGTCAGGTGCTGTATGATGACATTTTGGTTGTCAAACTGGTTCTCCTTTGTTTCCTAATTGCTCCAGTCACACGGCTGTGGCATGGCTGGCAGTGTACTGTTGGAATGTGGTCCTGGGTCTTTCCCCTGGGGGACTAATGGGAGCTGTGGTGTACGAGTTACCCAAACAACTCTGACCTCTTCTAATAAGCTGAACCTCATTAGCCGATCTATTTTTGTTTCCTTTTTTGACTGATCTCTTTTCCCTTGGGTGCGATCTCCTGCTGTCCGTCCCCAAATAATACACCAATAGAGCCCACTGGAATTTTTCTGACAAAATACGGGATTTAGTTTTCAAGGGACAATGTTTAATCTTGACTAAATTTTCTGTTTTATCACTGGGAAAATTCAAAGTAAAATGTTTAGTCTTGGTTGAAGATGTTGAAATGTTTCACTTAGACGTTTCTGAACTGGAATTTTCCCAAGCTTTTTGTTCCATGAAAAAATGGCATTTTGACTTTTGGGGATCAAAACAAACATAGAAACATTGGACTTTCCCGTGGGATAGAAATGCCATTTTCTAAACAGCTCTGCCTGCCAGTGATTCCACACAGCTCCACAAGGATCTGTTCATATGGGTTGAGCAAACCACTTCCCTCTCTGTGTATCAGTTTATCCATCTGTAAAATGGGGGTGATATTTGCCATCCTGAGTGAGGTATTGAGACTATTTCCCCTCCCCCCCCCATTAAAATGCAACCACCTCTGGGAAGGAGCGTGGTAGCTCTTTAACAGCACAAAGCAATAATGTACAACAGTTTCAGGTTGGTAAATGAGGAAGAATTTTGAATCCAGCTGAAACTGCAGAGGGAATTTAGATGAGAGGAATTATTCAAATTGAATGGCCGGGAGACAAGAGTCCTGGGATCTTTAATGACCAGGCCAGGATTTCAGTGTTACATTTAACCAGGAAGGTGTAATCTAGGGCCAGAAATCAAAGTACTCAGCACCCACAATTGGACCAGATTTCCAAAGCATCTAGCACCCAATGTGCTAAACTGTTCTGAAAATCTGGCTGATAATATCTCCAGAATATGAGACGAACATGCTGCAGTGCTAGCTGCCCGGGACCATTCATTCGCAGAGCACAAGCTCTGACGCTGAATTTGTGCACTCTGGAGTAATTCAACCCATTGTCTGAGAGTTTCCATTATATTGTGTGTAAAAGAAACACAAAGTCTTTTCTCATTAAGTTTCAATGACTCTCGCGGGGTGTTTCCATTTCCGCACAAACTCGCGTAAGGGTCTTAGCTTGGCCATTGCAGCAGTTGAAAGGCTTTGAAGGTCACACCCAGTGGGCATGGGGGAAGCACACATGACACATCTCTTGTTCTTCCCGTGGTGCCGCTGTATCTGGCTGCAATGCATCAATTGGCCTGGATCTGTGGATCCCTGAAAAGGGTTGGAGGGAAAGGACAAGGGAAGGGCAGCAGAGCTGGGGGAGTGCATGCTGTAACCTGTAGAAGCCCAGGCTCTGCAGGCCACATGCTCTTGTGCCTGTGAATTCATAAAGGGGTAAGGTTCCTCAGCCAGGAGCATCAGACAGGAAGTGGAATGCCCGGTGCGCACCATAGTCCTGTTCCTGGGGAAGTACTGCCCCAAATCCTGCTCCAAAGCCTTGCAGCCCTCATCCCTAAAGGTATTTAGGCACCTAACTCCCATTGATTTCAATAGGAATTTGGCATTTAAATACCTGTTCTGAGCTGGGCCTCAGCCGAGGCGGCCAAGCCAGCTCAAAAGCTAATGGGAACTCAGAGTGAACAAGCACCCTCCCTTGCAGAACCACCTATGTTACAGCTGGTCCTCAGGCAGGTGAGGGATGAGACCTGCTGCCTGGAGTGGCCAGAATGTTCAGAAGTTGCCAGCGATTCTGGGTGGTTCCCAGCCTGAGGTACTTCAGGGCTGATTTTCACAAGTGCTGGGAACCCACAACTCCAAATGACATCGATGCTCACTCAGCAATTCTGAAAAAAACAAGCGCCAGGCATCCAGAACCACTGGCCACTTCTGAACGATTTGGCCAGTGTTGGCAGGAGCTTCTCCATACAGAGTCTCTGTTCCAGTGCTGGGACGCTAGCCAGCTCTGCCAGTGGTCCCCGTGTCCTGACATGCAGCATCCCTCCCTACTTCGCTGCTCTTTCTGTATGAAGACAGGCTGTCCTGTCCCGCTGCTGCTGGGTTTGTGAACAAGAGACCAACCAATCCTGCAACTGGGCCTGGGATGAGAGTCCACGATTTGCCCTGGTGTCTTCCCAAGTGAAAAGCTAAAACAGACTGCCCCACAGAGCCCCGCCTCAATCAACCCCTTACTTGAGCAGTGATTTCCCCTCTCCTCCAGAGATTGGGCTGAGGGAAGCAGCACCAGCACCATAGGAATATTACATTGAATGATGACAACCTGCTTGGAGCTATATTTATTCAAACCCAGTCATGACAAACCATGGCCCATTACATTAAGCAGGCAATCACTCCATCCGCCACAAAGAGGAACATGTCTAGATAGGGGAGACTGAAACAAGCCTTCATGCCTCATGCTCCCCAAACAAGAGGGGCTGAGGGCAGCAGGATGTGAATAGAAGGCGTTGCTTAAATACTCCGCTCTCTTTGAGCCATGTTAGCAAACATCAAATAGTGTTGTTGGCTGTAGTTCTGCTGCTATTAATAATTCATTCTTGGTTTTACCTTGCAATTCGCAGCAGGCACAGAAATGTGGCTGCTAATTCACTGGCCGCACAAAATTGATCCCAGGATTTGAAAATCAGCTAAGGTGTCACTTTGCAAAACTACACCTCTACCCCGATAGAACGCTGTCCTCTGGAGCCAAAAAATCTTACCGCGTTATAGGTGAAACCGCGTTATATCGAACTTGCTTTGATCCACCGGAGTGCACAGCCCCACCCCTCCGGAGCACTGCTTTACCGCGTTCTATCCGAATTCGTGTTATATCGGGTCACGTTATATCGGGGAGAGGTGTAGTTCTGCTGTTAGATGCAGGCCATGGAGCTACCGTTATATGTACTATTAGTTACTCAGTACAGCGGCTCAGCCCACTGCGGACACTAAAGGGTTCGTGTGTTCGTATGCAGACAAGCCTTGTAACATGTCAACTTTTATTTACCAACATAACTCTGTCACCTCCCTTATCAGTTCCCAGGAGCAGTGCTGGTATTTAAATCCTTACTTGCTAAGGCCACGTCAGATGTAGCTGGAATATGAAATGTGCTAACAGTGACAACGAACGTAGACGTTGCTTTTCATTAGGAGTGCCAAAGGATTGTTATCTCCGTTTTCCAGCTGGGGAAACTGAGGCGCGGTATTGCTTAAGGTGATGCAGTAATTCAAAGCTGGGAAGAGAACACGTGCCCAGTCTAGCTCCCTGTCCACTGGTTCAATAAAATTTGATCCAATACAGAACTGATCCTGGCGTAAGATACAGGACAAACATAAAACTAACAGATTTGTTTCCTCATTCACCATCTGGTGTGATTAAAAGCAAAATAGTTGAAATCCATCGTTGTTCATACCAGTTCAGAGTCCATACAAAAAAATGTCTATAGCACTTTTCATCTTCCAAGCACTGTGTCACTTCAGGCCTCTCAGAAACCAAACAATCTCCAAGCTTTTCCCACAGATTTTGCATAGTGTGTGTAAAATGCCTGGCAACTTTGAAAAATATTGCTATAACTTTATACTTGACAAGCAGCCAAAGTGCAGAGTCCTGCACTTAGGAAGGAAGAATCCCATGCACCGCTACAAGCTGGGGACCGACTGGCTAAGCAGCAGTTCTGCAGAAAAGGACCTGGGGATTACAGTGGAAGAGAAGCTGGATATGAGTCAGCAGTGTGCCCTTGTTGCCAAGAAGGTCAACGGCATATTGGGCTGTATTAGTAGGAGCATTGCCAGCAGATCGAGGGAAGTCATTATTCCCCTCTAGTTGGCACTGGTGAGGCCACATCTGGAGTATTGTGTCCAGTTTTGGTCCCCCCCACTACAGAAGGGATGTGGACAAATTGGAGAGAGTCCAGCGGAGGGCAATGAAAATGATTACGGGGCTAGGGCACATAACTTACGAGGAGAGGCTGAAGGAACCGGGTTATTTAGTCTGCAGAAGAGAAGAGGGGGGATTTGATAGCCTTCTACTAGCTGAAGGGGGGTTCCAAAGAGGATGGAGGTAGGCTGCTCTCAGTGGTGGCAGATGACAGAACAAGAAGCAATGGTCTCAAGTTGCAGTGGGGGAGGTCTAGGTTGGATATTAGGAAACACTATTTCATTAGGAGGGTGGTGAAGCACTGGAATGGGTTACCTAGGGAGGTGGTGGAATCTCCATCTTTAGAGGTTTTTAAGGTCAGGCTTGACAAAACCCTGGCTGGGATGATTTAGCTGGGGATTGGTCCTGCTTTGAGCAGGGGGTTAGGGTGACCAGACAGCAAATGTGAAAAATCGGGACAGTGGGGGGGGGGGGAGTAATAGGAGCCTATATAGGAAAAACACCCAAAAATCGGGACTGTCCCTATAAAATTGGGACATCTGGTCACCCTACAGGGGGTTGGACTAGATGACCTCCTGAGGTCCCTTCCAACCCTAATATTCTATGATTCTAATTCAAACTAGAAATAACAAACTTTTAACAGAGCAGGTGGTTAACCACTGGAACAGACTACCACGGGAAGTGGTAGAGTCTCCATCTCTTGATGTTTTCAAATCAAGCTGGGAGGCCTTTCTGGAAGAGACGCTTTAGCCAAACACAAGTCATAGGGCTGAATACAGGATAACCAGGTGAAATTCAATAGCCTGCATTATACTGGAGGTCAGACTGTTATTTATTTATTGTGCCAGGTGCTGTACAAACACAGAACCAAAAGACCTGCCCCACGGGGCTTACCATCTAACATCAAACAAGAGACAGCAGAGAGATACAGACCAACAGGAAGCACAAGGAAATGTTGAGATTATATTGGTTAGCATGACAGACAGTGGTCTCAGTTCACCAGCAGCTTAACTGTGGTCAGATTTTTGTATCGCTATTATTGGGGATGTTAAGGAGGGAGTTGAAGGCAGATAACAAGGAAGCTGTGTGGCAGTTTACGGGAGCGCCTCCCAAGCATGCCGGCCAGCAGGGGAGAAAGCAAAGCACAAAGGGGCTTGTTTGAAAATGTAACAAGTGGGTGATAGAGGCTCCTTGGCCAATAGGAGGCAGGAGTGGACCTCTTGATAGTGGAGGAGAGAGGATCGGTTGGGTGGAAACAGGCTGTGAAGGGTATGGAGGACAAGGAGCTTATGTTTGATGTCAGAGGCATAGCGAGCGCCCTCCGACCGGAGGGGGCCCCGCAAGGAAGGGGCCCCCTAAAAGTGGCAAAATAAATACCGCATTCCAGTTTCTGCATTGTAAGGGGCCCCGCCCGGACATATGTTCGGAGGGGGCCACCGTTCGGAGGGGGCCACGTTCTTTGTTGCTACGGCCCTGTTTGATGTGATAGAGAAGGGGTGACATGATCAATGAGACAGGCTAAGAAAAGATCTTCACAGCAGCATTCTGAATGGATATGAGTGAGGCAAGGCTAGAGAAAAGTAACTGAGACAGCTGATAATGCGTGTCTAACAGTCCCTTCTGGCTTTCAAATCTCTCCTCAGCCCTTTTACAAACATCCTGACAACTTCCCTCTATGCTGTCGATAAGAATCATTATCCCCATTTTACAGATGGGGAAACTAAGGTAGAGAGAGGAAAAGCTTTGTCTAAAGTCAAAAGTTATGATGTGGCAGAATCAGGACCTGAACCCAGAGCTTCTGACCACCCCTCCTCTGCTATCATTCATAGGTTACCTGACCTGCCTAGTAAAAAAAAAATTGGGTGCTGGATAAGTCATTAGGATACAATTCTATTTCTGGCTCTGCCACTGACTCACTGAGTGACCTTGAGCAAGTAACTTCACCACTGGGTGCCTCAGTTTTCCCAGTTGTAAAATAGGATGATAACATTGACCTATCTCACAGGGAAGTTGAGAGGTTTCTTTAATGGTTTCGTCTTCCACTCAACAAACAAGGGAGTTCTCACACTAGCCTGTGCCTATTCATTAATGTTTCCTTTCCTGGGCTGCTTTTGTTTATTAACTCAAAGTCTTTTGGAGACAATTTGTCTGAGTGAGATGGGAAATGAGAGCCTGATTCTGAACTCAGTCAGGCCCCATTCCCAGGGATGTATGACACGCTAGCAAATGAATGTAATGGTGAAGAACTAGGGGTCAGGTGCAGTTTGGATTCGCCAAGCTCTAAAATAACAACCTGTTGTGCAAACTAGCAGCTCCGACAGGCTCCACAGCAGCATTCCTAAGATATGCCATAAAGCCCACACATGCCGTGCTGAATGTAAAACCACACAACACACATGGGCCAGAACTAACCCATCCAGCCTGGCTGAACTCTGGGACACGGTTTTGCAGGGCCGCCCAGAGGGGGGGGGGGCAAGTGGGGCAATTTGCCCCAGGCCCCACAGGGGCCCCCACGAGAATATAGTATTCTATAGTATTGCAACTTTTTTTTTATGGAAGGGGCCCCCGAAATTGCTTTGCCCCAGGCCCTCTGAATCCTCTGGGCGGCCCTGCGGCTTTGCCTGGGACAAGTGTTCTAAAAATCACTGGTCAGTGTCTAAATGCTTTACTGCTGTGGGCATGGGGCTAAAGTGAAGCAGATGCATAAATGTTTGCAGGGGCAGGGCCTTAGTGGGTTTCCCCCTTGCTGTAAAGAGCCTTTTAAGCCACACTAGGGGAAGAAGAACCCCGGACAAAAGTGGTGGTGTTTTTTTCCCCCAGGGATTTTTTAAAAGACCCCCAGGCCATTTAAAGGGGGCGCTGGGCAGAACTGGAAGGGCCTAGAAACTAACCCAACATTCAGCCGGGATGCCTCCCTCCTAAAAGCCTGAGCTGTGAGCTCAGGGACCAGGCTGCTCTCCCGGATGGAGCCCTCCTGGCTGGCACTTCCCTGCAGCCCAACCCAGGGGGGCTGGAACAGTTTGTACAGTGGAGGGTGGGGGGAGGCTGAGAGCCACTGAACCAAACTGTAAACCCTGGATATAATAGAAACCGCTTCAAGACGTGGGGGGGGGGGGGCAGCAGCGCCCCTACTTCCAGCACCTGTGGCCTCGGCTCCAGCGGGGCTGCTGGGCGCTCACATTTCCCTAGTGCTGGCTGCCTTTGCTGCAGCCTGACGGAGCCCACGATCCAGCGGGGACAGGGACCAGACCCAGTGCCTGGCCAGTGGCGGGATTTCCCTGCTTTCCCCCTGGCACAGGGGCTGCCAGCGCCCCCACTATAAGAACTGCTCCAGTCCCGCAGCTCCTTGCCCAGGATCCGACCCGCTGCAGCCCCGCAGGGCTCTGGGCACCGCGGTGTTCCCAGCGCGTCCGCGCACCTTGGCGAGCCCCGTCCCCGCCCCGCTGCCCCGGGAGGCGGTGGCTGCTGCTCCCCGGGCCCAGGGGCGGGGCCAGCGTCCGAGCCCAGCAGCGCTGCCCGCCCGCGCCAGGCACATCCCTGCACTGCCCGGGGAGCGGAGCGCGGGCTGCAGCGAAGCGGAGCGAATCCGGATTGAGCGGGAGAAGGGCTCCAGGGCGCATGAGATCCAGGGCGCTGTCCACCCGCCGGCCCCCCCGCTGAGCCGAGCCCTGCCCTGCCCGTGGCTCTCCTAGTCGGAGCCCGAGCCCAGGATGGTGTGGGATGAGCGGGTGGCTGCCCTGTTCCGGAGGAACCTGCAGCCCACCCTAACCTACTGGAGCGTCTTCTTCAGCTTCGGGCTCTGCATCGCCTTCCTGGGGCCCACCCTGCTGGACCTGCGCTGCCAGACCCAGAGCTCGCTCTCCCAGATCACCTGGGTCTTCTTCTCGCAGCAGTTCTGCCTCCTGCTCGGCAGCTGCCTCGGGGGAGTCTTCAAGAGAACGTAAGGCCCCTGACGAGCTCACCCCCCACCCGATCGGTCTCCCCCCCCGGGGGCCATGCCGGCTTTGATCGAGAACCCAGCGCCTTCCCGGTTCCCCTGCTCACACCCTCCCTCCGTCTCCGACCAACTTGGTGACACTGAACTTCCCACGTGGCTTGGCTTTAGCCTCCCTCCCGGCGCTGTACTGGGACTTGTGGGGACGCTCCTTTCGGTGCCCCATGGTTCAGCCGGCAGAGCAGTGCCCTAGTTAGGGTCGCAACATCACTTTTGCTCTAACAGCCCCCAATTTTTATTTAATGTTCCTCCAGCGGCTTGCAACTCTCCCCCTTCTGGCTTGGAACGTCCCATGTTTGGGCTCCACGTCTCCAGCGCTTTCTGTCTCTTTCACATCGCGTCTGAAAACGTCTTTTAATTTCTCCTCCTTTCCCTACCTCCCCACTCCCTCCACTCCCCCCCCCCCCGACTTTCTCTTTGTTTCTGTCTGTTTCTCTGATTGCAGTATGGGACTCAAAGCATCTGGGGAGACAAGTTGTGTGAAAGATCCTGCACAAACTAAAACCTTTGTAAGGGGTTAGCCTGGACCTGTAGCCCTCACTCACCTGAGTAGTTCCATTGAAGTTAGTGGAATTGCTCATGAGAGTAAAGGCTGCAGGTTTCATTCTGCGGGAGCCTGATTCTGTACTTGGATCCATCCACCTTGTTGCATCTGTGAGGAGTGCCACTGATTTTATTGAGCTCCGTGCAGAGATGGTGCATGCAAAGGGGAGATTGCAAGTCTTACTCCACACTCCCCAATGTATTTATTTAACCTAATCGTTTAAAAACATTGTAGAAAGCCTGTTTTAATAACCCCAGTGTCAGCAATCAAGCTGTTATGTTACGCTCCGGTAGTTTGGGCAAACAAGATTCAACCTCAGACAACACTCTAAACATGAAGTTGCTACAGGGTTGAAGAGGATACAGTCGGTATTTCAACTTCACACAAGGCATGTGTGAGTGACAGCAGCATTCTTTACAAATCAGTCAGGCTTCCTAGTGCAGCCAGACAAGGGATATGTAGCCAATCTTGTGTTAAGATCTCTCTAAAATAGAAAATGTGCAACGGCACTGTTAGAGGCTTCCAAACAGCCGTGTACGCTTAGATGTGATGACAGCTATTGCATATGAAAATCAGTTGATTATTTACGGTGTTACTGATCAGTGTAGCTGATTTTTGTAGTCTCTATCTGTATTATTATTTACATGATTCTCTTATGGGTATAAAGTGTTTGTTTTTAAACTGTTCTCTGGACTTATTAAGGAGGCATTCTGTAGATGACTCTGATTAGTACCTGTAAAGGGTCTTGGAATTAGCATCGAGGTGAAATTGCCATCCCAGCCGGCACTCCCGGAGCTGCATTGATGGCATTTTGAGTAGAGGAGCCAAGGGCTGTATGTACTTGGAGATGAAATAGTCCTAGAGGCAATCAGCAGAAGCATCTTGACTAGGAGACTGAACTACTTGCCAGGTCAGGGGTGGTGCATATTGGAAGGAGATGGTGTGTGGGAAGCTTGCCCTGCCTGTGATATGGAGAGTGGATTTCAGACTCCCAGGTCAATAATTTTTGCCAGCACTTCATCTACTGCCTGTGTGTTCGAAGGTGAGATTAGGCAAATGCAGACCTATGATTGCTCAGTCGGAAATGCCAGGTTCATATTGATATGCTTCTTCCTGGTGTCCAGCCTATGCTGCATGGACCTTTTAGGGTTTCCCTAAGAATGGATTTTTGGTGTCTTGGATTTTTAATTCTGTGCGGGGCAAAATGAGCAACCCCCTTCTGCCTTAATAAACCAGGACCCCATTTGTGGCTCTTCACAGCACAGGCAACATGCTTAAAACAGTTGCTGAAATTCCTATTGGGAAGTGGTGGGTATTTTGGGCAGTGGGGGGTGTTTCCCATGTGTCCAAGGTGCACTGAGCTGCATTACAGACCTAACTTTAAAATGTGCTATGGCACCCAACTTTAAGTATATTAGACATTAGCTATTTAAATCCCACAAAGCCCTGATGCAGTTGGTATTATGGCTATTTTACAGATGGGCAAACTGAAGCACAGGGTGGTAAAGTGACTTGCCTGAAGTCACGGCTTGCTAGAATGCTGCGTGATTATAAAGGCTAGAACTCGGGAGCTCCTGGCTCCCAGTCCCGTGGTCAGAGCACTAGTCCATGCCTCCTACAGTTAAGAAGGTGATAGCTTATACTAGAGCTTCCTAAGGCCCCATTGATGCGACAGTCACAATCAAGACAGGAGACCTGGCTCTAATTTGTAGTGTAGATGGCATCTGGGCTTTGTTTCTTATATGGGTTAAATCCTAGGATGTGGTTCTGGTTCTGTCTGCTCTACAAAATGGAATGTTATAATCAAGTCAGGGGATAACGATGCTGTTAACTGCACCATTGGTTGTAACTGTAGCATAGATGGGGCTCAAGATGGCCTTTGATTCCTCTAACCAGAGAGTTTAATTAACATTTGGGCCAAACTCTGCTCTTGTGTAACCCCACTGAAATCTGGGAGTCTGCAGGCATGTAACAGAGCAGAACATGAGCTACCGTGCCTGGGTTGTTATGAAAATATCAGTCTTGTACACCCATCTTACTGACTCTGGGAGCTGCCCTTTCATCTTACTGTTGGCATCTGCTACGCTGAAACTGTAGGGTGAGAAATGCCCTATATAACTGAAAGGAACAGAATTCAGTAAAAATTGTGAGTGAGCCTTATTCATAAGACTGGCATGCTACTGTCTTATGACTCAGTGTGTTTGTAGTTTTTCTATTGCACCATACAGAGTTCAGAAGAATATAGCTTTTTATAAGATGACATGAACAGGGTATTCTCTTGCATGGGTGGTAACAGCTTTTAAGGATATTGCGCGCCCTGGATCACACCTTAACACTACCTTAGCTTTGTTAGAGAGATGCTAAATTATATGTCAGATCCGTTAGGGCAAAGGAGCTCTATGTGCATCTTCCAGTTGGCAGGTTGGCTTCTTGTAAGCAGCCCCATAGCTCACCGAGGCTGGAAATGGATTAAAGAATCCCATTTTATTGTGTTCTCTGGACCGGATTATCAGATGAGCTGAGCACAGTGGGTACCCGCTGAGAGCTGAACGTTTGTGAAAATCTGGCCATAAGTGGCACACTGGGAGCTGGTCCGGGTGGAGTCTTTCTGCAAATCGGGCCCTGATTTAGGTGCTTGAATAGGAGCTGATCTCTGGAAAAGCCAGCTGACTGGTGAGTGCTGAATGCTAGGAAACCTGGCCCTGCGCTCTTTTGAGAAGCTGTTGTCTCTCTCTCTGCTTACCCCACCTGCCTCAGTTCCTCTAACTTTTCCTGGTGGTTGATTTTAATACTGGATCCTGCCGTTATTAATAGTAATGTCTTATCTTCCCCCTCCACCTTGCACTCCTCTGTGCTGCCCTTCCATGGCCATCTAGTCTCTGCTCTCCTGCCACTCCCATTGCAGTGGTATCTGGGCCCCTGCACCCTTGTTTGCTTTTTCAGAGGCTGCATCTGTCCTGAGGGTTGGTAGCGTTTCTCCCGCTGTTGGCACAGCACCAAGCTAGCCCCACTGGCGCTAGCCAAGCTGGGGGTATGAATGTGGATCGGACACAGGTGTGTTTGGCACTGTGTGGTGTAACCCTGCTCAGGCTTCCTCCAAAGGTATGTTCCCCTAGGTGGTCCTGTGAGGGCAGATGAGATGAGATTCTTCAACTTTCCATAATCCTAAACTCTCTCCCCTCTTGGGCCCTGATCCTGCCCCACTGAAGCCAAGGCCTGTGTCTGTCACTAGGGAAGGCAACAGTGGGAAACACCAGGAATGATCCTATAGCCACTTCCTCCTCCACCCTTCCCATCTTTCTAAGGTTTTTGTTTAGGCGTCTCCTTCATTTGGCACCGTGTGTGGCTCCAGTGTTGGGAGGGACTGAAGGGTGCTGAGTGTGGCACATTTATATAGTGCCTTTCGTTCCTAAGCCCCCTAGGACAGCTCTATGAGCATTGGGCCTGACTTTGCAGGGAGCCTGAGCATCTGCAGCTCATAGGAATTGCCAGACGGACTCAGACCCCTGGTCCATCCAGCCCAGTATCCCATCTCTGACAGTGGCCAGCGCCAGCTACTTCAAAGTCAGTGCAAGAAACCCTGCAGTTGGCAGATGCAGGATAATCTGTCTCCCCATGAAGGTCTCATCCTACCCCATCATTAAGAGACTGGCTGAAACCCTGAAGCACGAGGTTCCATATCCCTTCCCCTAGCTCCCCTTGGCTTCAACAAGATGTGGATGCTTCTGAAAATCAGGTTCTCTGTTTGTACAGGAATTCCTTGCCCCCAGTACAATGCAGCCTCGGGGAGGTGGGGGTGGAAGTGGGGGGGGGGGGGAGAGAGATAGCAGATGTTTATGCAAGGCAACACTCCACAACAGGTTAGCACCGGTTACCACTGTATCCCATTGCAGCCAGATGTAGGGGAGACAGAGTGTTAACTGCCTGATGAGGTGTGCAATGATTTTTCATCCTCAAGACCTGGGTTTATGTCATGCCTCTTACAAAGATACAGGGAAAGAGCTGCGATTTTCAGAGGAACCTAACAGGTTAGACACCCAACTCACGCTGCCTTTCGGTGGGAGTCCAAATCCCACCTCTGGTGTTGAGCTGTGCACTCTTCAAACATAACTGAAAGCAAATGACTTCATTTTGGATTCAGTGGCTGGAAGCGAGCAATTCCTTCATACTCACTAATGCCAGAGTTGGCGGGGGAAGGGGTCAGCGGGGCAGAATGCAAAGTGGGTTCTCTTGGTGCTTGCTACGGGGGCTGTATAAAGAAGTGATGGTATAATTAGTGGTACATTGCTGGAGGCAGACATTTTTGCTATTTTTAAAAAAATCTTTTTAGTGCTTTTTAAGGACATGAAATAATTAGCGATTAATGTTTAACTCCGGTAATGAATGCACTCTCTAACCAAGCCGGGACAGCTCTGCAGATGTTTTGCTAACACTGCAGAACATAAAAGGCACTTCTGGGATCTCTTGGTGCACGTTTCTACCATCTCATATTCACTGGCTGCTCATCCCTACAGTTCTCTTCCCCAGTAGGCTCTTGTGATTCCCCTCGGGGGCTGCCTTGTACCTCTGTGGCTCCTTTCTCTTATTTGCCTGTTGTTTTATTCCATGGCCTTATGATCTTTGGGGTTTGTTTTTTCTTTGTCTTGTGAATTTGCTCAGGGTTTTAAAAGGGACTAAACTGCATGAGAGGCTGGGTTAGTGCCCTGCAAAATGTTGGACCCTCAAAAACAATTAAATTATTTTTTTAATTTGAATACATGGAATTGGGCTCCAAGATAAAATGGGTCTGTGAGTCCAGAATTCCAAGTTTATGCCATCCAGCAGAGTAAGGAAGTAACTTTGCATTTAGGTCCGTTAATTTGCCCTAGGATGTCAAAGTGGATTATAAGCTATTCGGCCTCATGCACTCTGTGAGGCAGGAATTACCCTCCTTTTGCAGATGGGGGAACGGAGGTGCAGAGAGGAGAAGGGGTCTGTCCAAGGCCAGCCAGCCAGCAAATAGCCGTCAGGACTACATAGCAGATGTCCTGGCTCTTGGCCGACTGCTCTAGGCAACCTGCTTTGGAGAATGGATTTTGGTTTCCCACAGCCCTTTTCATCCCCTTATCTTAAAGCCCTTGCCAAGGCAGGGAGATAGCTACAGACTCAGCATGCAAATGAGCTTGGCAATCGGCTACTGCCCAGCCGGGGCTCTTGCCTGTTGAGCGACAGGGGGCAGCACGTTGGCTGGGACACTCGAGTTATTCCCCTGTGATCCAAAACACTTGCCTCGCTGACCCCCAGAAACGGACCACCGGTCCCTCTGATCTGAGTCTCCTCTCTGCAGCTGCGGCATCGCGAATGGCACAGGCGTCCCTCTGTGCTGCGTGGCAGTGTCAGCTCTGGGTGGGGAGAGCTGTGACTTGTGACCCAGAGATGCTGCCCCCAAGCCAAGCTGCTCCCCAGGGAGATGTGGCTGTGGATTTCCTCTGTGCTGCGAGTTGCTTGGGAGCGAGGGGAATGGACGCTGCAAGCATGCAGATGGTATCCTTTGCATGCCTGTGTGGGGCTTGGCTATTACTGCTGATCCCTCTCTCTGTCTCCAGCCAGAACTGGAATGTGTTGCATCACCCAATAACGCCCCCCTCTGGTCGGTTAAGGAGTGACGCTTTCATGTGCCAAAGGGACCAGCCCTGCTCCATCAGAAAGCTCTGGGTGCCTAAAGGGGGAGAGAGGTGCTAATGGGGATGCGGTCTCTAGGGGGATGTGTCTGTGCTAGCTGTTCTCTGCTGAGGTTTTACAGCGTCTCACGTTTTGCTAGTCTTGGTCTTTTCAGTGCTTTGCTGTCTGGTCTCTGTTTCCTTCCTTCCTTCCTGCCTTCAGACTTGGCAGCTTCGCAGCGGTGCGATGCCAACCTGGGCTCGGTTTTCTAACTCAGCGAACTGGCCGGCTCTCACTCACAGTGAGAGCAGCTTGCTCCCTGCTCAGCTCAAAGCAGTCCGGACAGAAGGCAGGGAGAGGGCTTATTACCCACAGGATCTGTGACGTGATGCACTTGCCCGTCTTATGCTAAGGTCCTTTAAGCTTTTCTGAACCACTCACCTGTGGGAGTGGCTAGGGAAGTAGGAGCTCGGAACCCTTTCAGCTGGTTACAGGGGAAAGACTGAACAGGTCCTGCTGTTGTCATGTAGAGGTGATCCTCACTGGGGATGTAACCAGACTGAACGGAGGAAGGGATCCACTGGGGAAGATGGAACTTCTGGCACCTGGGTGGGTTGTAGCTGGAGCTTTGGGGAAGGTATTGTAGGAGTAGCAAATATTTGTTATGGTAGCACCCAGAGGCCCCGGTCAGAACTGTGACCTCAATGTGCTAGGGGCTATACAAGCAGAGAAAAGAGACAGTTCAGCCTTTTACAGTCTAAGCAGAGGTTAGGTCAGATAGATTATGATGTTAAAATGATCAGTAATGGAAATAGTTGATACTGAACCTGGTATCAGTAGGTTTCAGAATTAACACTCATTGAGAGGAGCACAGCAGCTCATGACTCCTGGAGCTCTCGTTTCAGGCTGTCTGCAGACTCAGACTGACACCGCTGCACCATTTACACTCAGGTCACGTTTGGAAGGCTCTCTTTGCATGATCCAGTCTAGAAACTTTTAATTTCAAAAGAAACCTGAGAGTCTGCAGCAAATAATGGATCTGCAGCGTGTCAGATACACACGGGGCTGGGTATAGCGTGACTCCATCTCACGGTCACAATGTGCTGCCCCTCTCCAATATAATGCTTGTGGTGTAGAGGGTCCCTAGCACACTATTCAGCAGAGCAAAACCCTCCTGAACGGAGGGCACGTCCCATCTGGCTTCCAGCCTCTCCTCTAGCCATCCTACAACCATTAGGTATCTGGGTAAATGCCACCTGATTAAAGAGGTTTCAGCCCTTGATGTGGCGATCAAGGTTATCGCCTCCCCTCCATGCAAACATTGGGTGAGATCATGGGATGTGGGCACGAGGACCTTAACGTGGTGCCTGGGGCTGGGTGTGCAGGGCGAAGCTTGGAAGAAAGCCTCAGACGGCCGTCCTGCTTGCTCTGTGGTGCTGCAGCCAGGAAAGGAAGGAGTGAACTCCCAGAAGGCAGGTTCTTGTGGAGATCCAAAGTTCGGGCAGGAGACAAGCCAAATGGGGAGACGACTAGAGCAATAAATGCGCTGTTGAAATCAGACATTATGGTGCCCGTACCCTAGTCAGGTTATATGTGTCCCTCCAGAGAATACAATACTAGTCATGGTTTAGATACAAACTGAATGGATTTAGCTTTTCCTAACGTGACAGCAGTGCGATTGGTGGCCCTGGGGGCTGGAGTCTACCCACAGCGCAGGTGCAGCATGGTCAATGCCATATTTTCACTGCCAATATGCCCCCTTTTGGCCTCTACAGGGGAGCAAGGAGTTAAGTGTCCATGATGCATTCAGTCCACAGTGCCTCTGAGACAAGCAAGAGGTGGGGGTGGCTGGAGGGGTAGGGTAGTGATGGGACCATGTCACCTATTGGGAATAGATGGAGGCTGTCACTTACCCGCTGCTCATCGGTTACCAGCTGACAGTGCCTTGGTGACAGCCTGCTGCTGTTATTGACCTGGCTGGGAGCTAAACTTGTGCTTATCGCCAGGCCCTGCTTCCCAGTCTCTTGAACTAGTCTGTCCTGCTCACCCCACCCCAGCAGCTGAGCCCGTAACTAAGGGACATATTTCTGTGGCCTGTGTTGGACAGGAGGTCAGACTAGGTGATTGTAATGGTCCCGCCTGGGCTTAACATGTGTGGAAACCATGCTAAGGGCCAAAACCTGCCTCCCTGCAGTGTACCCGGATCCTACGTCCGTTGTCTGATCAAAGAATATCCCTCGTAATCCTTTCCCAACCACGTGCTGAATGATAACGTAGCCAGCGTAGTGAATGGTGCATGCACCATGGGCTGATCTGCAGTGCTCCAGTGGCCCTGAATGCTCAGGGGATGGGGCAGGCCTGTTAATAGACTAAGAATGCTACTGCCTGGGGATAGCTGTGGGTGTGTCCTGGTGAGCAGGTCGATGTCCTTGCTGGACAGTGCTCTCCCCGAGGTAACTCTGTCCCTTTGTTTCCTCTCTCCTGGCTCAGGTTGTCTCAGTCCCTGGTCGCCCTCTTTGCGTCGTCCCTCGCCATCTCTGTCGTCTTCGCCATCATCCCTCTCTGCCACAATGTGGTGGTTCTGGCTGTGGTCATGGCCGTGGCGGGACTGGCCATGGGATGCATCGACACCATTTCCAACATGCAGCTGGTGAAGATCTACCAGAAGGACTCGGCCATCTTCCTGCAGGTGAGGCAGATGCGTTGGCTTCCCCCGGGGCAGTTCTGTCGGGACGCGGCAGCTCTTGCTGTATTTCTGTCGTCGGGTCTCGTTCTTTCAGGAGGAGGCTCCAGCAGCTTCCCTGCAGGGGAGAGCAGAAAAATTAACCTCTTGGCATTTGTCCTCTCTTCCAGGCCCTTCACTTCTTTGTGGGGTTCGGGGCCCTGCTGAGCCCGCTGATAGCTGACCCTTTCCTCTCGGACACCAACTGCATCCTGTCTAACTCCACGCTCAACGCCACCAGCAACCTCCCTCACATCCGCAAGTCGTTGGTCCCCCACCATCCCGGCAACCTGTCGCACTACGAGCTGCCGATGAAAGGGATGGTGGTGACACGCGTGTCTTACGCTTTCTGGATCATGGCCCTGATCAACGTGAGTATCGTGGCTTGGTGTACCAACGGGAGTCCTCTGTGTCCCATGCCTTAGCTCTTCCTCTGCGTGGTGCTGCGGCTTGTTGTTCCCGCTCCTCCCCGGGCACCGCGGTTTGCCTGCCTCCAGCAGCAGAAGGAAGCACCAGGGCCATAGAGTCTCCTCCAGCAGCCAGGCTGGAGTCAAGGCTGTGGATTAGCTCCGTGGCCTGGGAATAAGTAGGCAGGAGAAGGATTTGCTCCCTCTTTTCTCATAGGAAGCTCCCCCAGGCCTAGCTGAGATACTGGGGCCCAAGACTGGGCCATAGGGACTGAGTTCCTTCATGATTTGTCCTTACAATTGAGGGCCAGCACTAAACTGTGGCAGTTAATGCTTAATGGGATGGTGGCTTTAAGGCCCTGTCCCCGTCCCATTGCGTCCTGACCTGGAATCCGACAGGCAGTGAGATGCCGGGAGCGCCTCCAGGCCTCCGCCAGGAACTGGATCCCCTGAGTGGTCATTGCCCCTGTACTGGAGTTCAGCCCAGTTCCCGGCTCTCCCCTCTCATCCCGCAGCCAGACAGGGCCCCCGGGTTGGGGGTGGAGGTCGCTGCAAAGGTCGTGCTGGCAGCTCAGCCAGCCGGCATGGGTGACTGCGGTTGGTGAATATTCAGACAGGGAAGTAGGATTGCTGCCAGCAGCCCCCTCCGAGCTTTCCAATTTGCGCCGGACATTGGAACCTTGGTGTGAAGGCCCCTCCGCTCCCCCCCCCCCCCCCCTGCCGTCCCTGCTCACTCCATGCAGGGCAATGTTTTAATAGGGTGTGGTGTGGTGTTTCCCAGCAGCTATCTGGGAAACCTGCATGGCTTGGGATCTTGGGCCCTTCCATGCCCTCAAGGTTCTTCTGGTGTAAACCTCCCACACACCCAGTCTGGGCCTTTTCCTTGGGAGATGGGCAGCAAGGAACATGCTGTCAGCCCAGCCCAGCCCAGCTCCTCTCGCTCGCTCCTCAGCCGTCTGGTCCTCGTGTGCCAGGCTTTCCCCTGCAGCACATTCCTGGGGCGGCCCGGAGCAGCTGTTGATCAGCAGGCTATGATGCAGCCAGACTTCCGGGTAGTCACTGATGTGCTGCCATGAGGGGGGAGCTGCGCATTCACCCTGAAGGGGAGCGTGATGCAGAATGTGACACAATAAATCCTGTTATTCCCACCTGATGCCAAGACCCCACCAGAGCTTAGCAGGGCCAGTGCTTGAGTGGGAGACCTGGAAGGAGCAGGGCGGGTGCAGTGGGAAGCTGTGTTAATGGTTCAATAGGTGGCATTTTTCCATCTCGCACTGTTTGCAAGAGTAGAGGTGTTAGCCCCAGGGTCCTGGCCAGCTACCAACCTAGGTAACTGCATCCTGCCTCCCCGCACCTCCTCTTTTGGATTCAATAGTTTTCACTTCCTGTCCTGAGGACTGGGATTGGTTAGATTCACATCTGGACTGGTGCCAGGAGACCATTCCTAGAGACCAGTGAAAGGATTAATGGGCCTGGTGTCTTGCAAATGTCCACGGGGAGACAAGTGTTGTAAGTTGCAAGGAAGCTGAGAGCCCAGCTCTCCATCAGTGGATGTCGCGTTATTCTGGCCTTGACTAGTCGTGCGATCTCTGACCTGGGCTCACCCTTTCGGACTGCCTGAGTGCTTTCCTCGCTACTTCAATTCAAATGGATATTAAGGGGTCGTCGTCTTGAGAGTCCGTACAGCTAGCATCCACTGCGCTATACTCTCTTGGAGCTGAGGATCTCAGCTTTCCAATGGCATAAAGCGGTTTGTCAGAGATCAGCTGCTGAAAACGGCACCTGAACTGAACTGAGAGAAGACAAGATGGTGTCTAGAATGACACGGCTTTGCCTTGTTACCAATCGAGGCTGGAAACAATCTGACATTATGATTGTTTTATAGTAGCACCTCCAGGCTCCAGCCGAGATCAAGCTGTGTAAGGTGCAGTGTGAGAGACAGTCTCTGCCCTGAGTAGCTTGCAGTCTAAGTAGACAAGCACAGGTAGGAGACCGGCAGTAGTGGTATGCCTGTGTGACCGGTGGAGAACCGAGGCACAGAGGGTTAAAGTGATTTGGCTGAGGTCCCACAGGGAGTCTGTGACAGAGGCAGGACCCAGATCTCCTGGGTCACAATGCCTTGACTCCCCAGCCATCTTTCCTGTCGGTATTTCAGTATAATGGGTCCTCGTAATGTTTCCAAGTAATGATCAGAGAGGGAATGTTAATCTTCACATGCAGCAGCGAGTCCCAGATGTGTGTGTGTCTGTCTGTCTGCCTCCAGAGATGGATTCTGGCCATTCTCAGGCAGCGAGCAGCACATGAGTTACAGCTGGAAAACACTTGCAATAAAAGCAGTCAGTTGATTGATGCCATATACACAGCAGATTTTGCTGGTGAAACAAAGGGATGACTCGCACTCTTCTCACCAGGCAACCAGATGCAATCTCTCCTTCTGTACAGCTGGTATCAAGTCCAATGGCCTGCCTGGGTAAGGGGCTCATGTTTTCCTCCACCCACTCTGTTCTGCTACCCTTGATGTGCCCTCTTCTCGTAGAAAACCAAAGCTGACGTCCTCATCCTCCCACTAGGGCTGAGTGCCCTCCCTTGAGGCGCTAGCACCAAGATAGTAAATGGTGCTGATCAATCAGATGAGCATTTCCTGTCTGCCTGCTCTGCAACCCAAGTATGTGGTGTTATTCCTGTAACCCATCTGAGCTCAGCTCTCCAAGGCAGGATCCGAACCCAGGGCTCAGTAGCGAGCAGTGCAGGCAATCCATAGGGGTGGATGGAGTGCGCCAAAAGAGGAGACCTTGTGATTAAGGCACTTGACTGGGACTCGGGTGATCTAGGTTCCATTCCAGGCTCTCCCACAGTCTGCCTGAGTGACCTCGGGTGAGTCACTTCAGCTGTGCGTGCCTCAGGTCCTCCTCTGTAATGGGGGAAATGGCCCTGCCTATGCGGAGAGGTTGTGAGGAATCGTTCATTAACGTTTGTAAGGTGCTTGGATAGCGTGGTGATGGGGCCAGAGAAATTCCAGCAGAGAGAGTGATGATAATTCTCTGCATCCTGTAGCGCCATCTCTCGAAAGATCACGAGTCACGAGTGGTGGGTTAATTCAGTTCATTTTATTTATCTCTATTCTTTCCATGTGCTTACCAGGACAGTTCTGCTCGCCATCTCTCCCTACATACAGCTGGCTAAAGTCAGAGCGTTGACTGTGGCTGACCGCCTAGCCAAGCTGTCTAAGATCCCATCCCATTCCCTCTCCCAGCCCCAGACTGAAGTGGGGAGCAGCCCATGGTCATAGAATCATAGAATATCAGGGTTGGAAAGGACCTCAGGAGGTCATCTAGTCCAACCCCCTGCTCAAAGCAGGACCAATCCCCAACTAAATCATCCCCGCCAGGGCTTTGTCAAGCCTGACCTTAAAAACCCCTAAGGAAGGAGATTCCACCATCTCCCTAGGTAACCTCTAAGGAAGGAGATTCCACCACCTCCCAGCACATACATGCTGTGCTAGGCAGAGGAACAGGTTTCTTCACACCATCTTGATCTCTCCATGTGCTTATAAACCAAAACACCGCTCAAGTGCATCTCACAGCTGGTGTTCATTAAGCTGAGGTCTGTGCAGCCTGTTTGATGCACTTCTCGTTGCGTCAGCCTAAACAGTGAAGCAAACAGTACAAAGCAAGACTGTCATTGCAGAAGAACTCAACAGGGTGCAGCCTCCTTAGGGTGAGAATCCGACGTTACTTACCTCTAACTCTGTGTCTGCTACGGCGGGAGGTGTCCTCTCTATTTTAGCAATCGTCCCTGAACCGAGTAAAGGCTGCGGTTAATGTAGGCTTTGATGTGCAGTGGCAGTGCTTGATGGTTTAGTTTTTGTTGTGGCCCGATCTTGTTCCCAGCGAAGTCAATGGGAGCTTTGCTGTTCGTTTCATTAGGAGCAGGATTGGGCCCCAAATGATGTCTCGGTTCAGATGTTCAAAAATGGCCTCTAGAATTGTATTCGCCATTTTCTTTGCATCCTGGTTTCTGTGCGTGCAAACTCAGGGGGTGTCTCTACTGCAATCACAGTGTGTGACTGCAGCTCGAGGAGACCTGCCTCAGCTTAGCTCGGGTCGCGGACAATGATGCTGCGGCAGCGCACACTGCAGCATGGGCTGTGTAAACCCACCTGGAGCCCTGGATAGTTACTCCCAGGTCTAGCCTCTGCTTCATTACTGTGGTACCAGAGCAGAGCTAGGTAGATTAAAGCTAGCTTGGGTATGTCTATTGGAGCTGCAGTCACATCCTGTGATTGCGGTATGGGCATACCCTCAGAAACCACATTTGTGCACACCGAGGAAGAAATGTGGTGTGTAACTAGTTGACTTGCAAGCACAAATGCAGTTTGCACTTCCATCAGGGTGGGGGTTTTCAAACATGCAGACTTGGGCTTGAAAAATTGTGGATGCAAAAACGGAATGATGTCCACTGGAGGCCCATTTAGTGAAGCCCTTTTTGAAACGTAGCCCTTTATGTGGCATGAGACGTTGGTAACAAATGTCAAGGAGAGCTGGGAAGCAGGGCACACCTTCTGTAAACTTCTTGGGGGGGTGTTTGTGTCCTGCCAAAGTAGCATCTTTGTTCTCTTTCCCAAGTTGCCTGTGGGCACAGGGACTAAATTTGGCCTTCCTGTTGAATTATACAATCCAAACCAGTAATTCTAGTTTAACAAGAGCTGTGTTAGATTGGGATTGGCACTGTTTCTGCCACATTTCAGAGAAAATACAGGCATAAACTAAGCAAACAGCTGGAAAGGATCTGGTTAGATTGAAGGCAGAAGGTGGGAGGAGATGATAGCCTTGTATAGGGAAACTTTATAGTTTCCACTTCTCTCCTCAATGAAGTTTTTATCCCTGATGAAGGGAGATAAATCCAGATCTCAAATACTCTAGGAATTTCGCATTCCCAAAGCAAGTTCTTCTCTTTATGCATTCCTGCCTTGCCACCAAACATGCTGAAAATCTATTTAGATGGAAAGAATCCAACTTTAATCAGGTTAATATATGTAGCTTGGAAGTGGGGCGATCACACCACTCATGTCTGAAAGGTGTAAACGTCAATGAAAGAGAGAGAAACTAATTAGTACAATGAAATTAGGAGCAAGGGGATGAAATGAAGTAGGCTTTAGAGGTGACCGAAATTTTTTTGGCTGCCAATTTTCCATTGAAAAATGCAGTTTTGTCAAAATCTAAACATTTTTTTGGGAACTAATCTAATCTGACCCCATTTTCTATAGGAAAAAGTCAAAATGAATTGTTGTGACTTTCTTGTTTCAACTTTTATATTCTATTAAAACACTAACATTACTGTTTATTATATTACCCAGTATTTTGTGTTATGTTTTGAAATGATCAAAACAAAACCTTTTTGTCTTATCAAAGCAAAATGATTCAACATTACCAAAGTGTTCCGATGATTTTCAATCAAAACTGTTCAGAATCTTCATTTTGCGGGAGACGTTGAAATTTCAGCTTTTTGTTCTGATTTGAACAGAAGCAAGATTCAACGCGTCAGAGTTCTCCGCAGAATGGGAACTCCAGTCCCGCTCTGGAAGTGCAAGTTCCTGTTTGTCTGGGGGGGAATTATCCCAAAGGAACTGGGGGAAGCTCCTTTGCTTGGGTTCTTAAGAAGTAGGCTGGGGGTTATCCCTGTTCCGGGAGGGAGATGGGCTGAAACAGAATCTAGAGATGGAAGAGAACTATGATTTTAACTGTATTTGCCACCTTGATGCACCAATTTATTGAGTTTAGAATAAAGAGCAAATTGAGACAAATTGAGAGGAAGGTTGGTCCAATGATTAGGGTGCTACCCTGGGACTGAGAAGAGCCAGGTTCAGTTCCCTGTTCCACTACAAACTGACTGTTCTTGGGCAAGTTACTTAGTCTCTTTGTGCCCAATTCCCCATGTTTAAAATGGGGACAATGGCAGTGCCTACTGTACAGGGGTGTTGTGAGGATAAATAGACCAAAGACTGTGATACACTCACATACTATGGTGATGTGGGCGATAAGAAGTCCCTAAGATAGAACAGGAGAGAGGAATAACACCTGAGTTTATTGAGAGTTGACACGAAACAGCAAGATCTAGTGAGAGATTCTGACCGCTTCCTTACCACTGCAATCCACCAGCATTTCCCAGCAAGAGACTAAGTTGAAAAAAACTCTGGGCCAAATTCATTGCTACTGAAGTCTGGGGATTACCCCAGGAGAGAATGGGCCAGGAACCAACTTTCATCGCCTGGTTGTGCCCCGAATGGATGGCCCTGCTAGCTGCTTGGGGAAGCAGGAGCCTTTCCAAACGTAGACAGAGCCTTGAAAAGGTTATCCTTTCAATGGGTGTTACACCTCATCCATGGGGGTGCATCTTCAGCCCCGTGGGTGAGGCAGTTAGCCATGTAACGCCTGCGTCTGTTGTCTGTTCCTTTATAGTTCTGTTTAGGATCGCTGCAGGGTATAAGGAAGTCTCGTTAAACCATGTGCCAAGCAGCCCAGGTGATCGGCGTGTTAGCCTAAGAAAACCAAGCCTCTCCAAGGAGCAAGTTCCTGTAATAAACGTGTCGGCCCTGCCCCATATAGCTTGGCAAACAAACCACCTCCGTGAGCCAACACAGTTCCTCACTGTTTGCCCTTTTCTGGTGGAACATATGGAAATATCAAAGGAGGACAGAGGCAGCTGGTTCTATAAGAAACTTGGCCGAACTCAGGCAAGCCGTGTGAGCACGCTCCAGAAGGTGCGTGTAACTAATGAGAAATCCCAGGTTAAAGCCTTAGGGACCAATTTGTCCCCTTGTGTGACTCCACTAAAGTCAGTGCACTTTGTGCCAGGAGTGAGTTTGGCTCCTTGCTTAGTGAAACATTCCCCTGCAAAGCTAGTGTGGTGATCTCTGTTTGCTCATCTAACAAATGAGCTGCTTTGATTGGCCAACTCCCCACCCCATACACTCGCCCTGTGCTGGTTTGAGTGACATCAGCCTCTCCCATAGCCGCGGTGGTGAGGCGTGGACGTCGCCCCAGGCTTTTATCCAACCAGCTTGGAGTTGGTTTCAGATCAGAGCCGGATTGGGGAATCGGGAGCCTGCTCTCTTGGTTCCCCCGTTGTCTGCACAGAGCCCCTTGCAGATTGCTCCTTCCGCTTCGAATGACCAATCTCATGTGCACCGGTGTCCTCACTTCCGGCACAAGGCTAGGAATCAATCCACGCTTCAGCAGGGCCTTTCCCATCAGTGGCTGGTTGCTGTGGTGGGTGTAATCCTGACCCCATTGAAGTGAATGGCAAAATTCCCATTGATTTCAGCGGGGCCAGGATTTCACCCTGCATTGTCTAATATGAGAGAGGGAATCGTGTGTCTAATGGCTACAGCAGGAGACTGGGACTCAAGACTCCTGGGTTCTATTCTTGCCCCAGGCACTGACTTGCTGTGTGATCTGTGGCGAGTCACTTATTTGCCCCGTGCCTCAGTTTCCTCTCACCTGTAAAATGAAGATGATCTTTACCTTCCTCGTCTGAGGGTTACAATAATAATACGCTTCTCATCCGGAGATCTCAAAGTGCTTTGCAGTGATCTGTGCCATTATCCCAAATGGGGACAATACGAGGCACGGAGAGAGGAAGTGACTTGCCCAAGGTCACCTGATTAGTCATTAGTGGAGCTGGGACTAGAACCCGATTCCCGGGGCTGCGTCCTGTCATCCTGTCGTCCGCACCAGACTGTTGTAATACTTGAACAGTTAATGCCTGTAAAGCTCTTTGAGCACCTTGGGCCAAAGGTGCTACAGAAAGGCAAAGAATGAATATGCTCTGTGCATTAAACCAAATGTATGCAGAGACTATGACCTTCTCCTAGAGAATTAAACATCTCCTGACACGTTGCTGTTGGGAACATTGGCTTGCTTGAGTACCAGAATGGGATTGATGCGTATGTATGTGCTTGGTCAGTAGTACTCATGCATCCTAGAGTTAGGGTAGCCGCATCTCAGGACTTGGAAGATAACTGATCTCCCTCTTGCTCTGCACGGCACAGCTGGCTATGGTTGCCTTCTAGAGAAGCAACCGGTCTTGGCCACTGCTGGAGTCAGGGTAGCAGATTTGAATGGCCTGATGTCCTGATCCAATCTGGCTGTAGAGAAACTCCATCCGTCTTCATGAATGAAGCAGCTCGCTACTGAGCAGCGGATGTGCCATTCTGATTCACTTTGTTGCATGTAGTTGGCTGCCACATTTCACTCCAGAGGTGGCTGCACTATGTTGGTGGGTGAAAATCTGACTGTGGGTGGTATCAGAGAGGGCTCTGAATGTTTGTTACACAGTTCTAGGGTTTGGTTCAGGCCCATTTCTAATTCTGGTGTGAGGTACACTTGGTATTATTTGTATTAAGGTAAGGCCTAGAGGCCCTAAACAAGAGGCCCCATTCTGCTAGGGGCTGCACATACACATAATGAGACAGTCCCAGCTCTGAAGAGAGAGGACGATTATTATCCCTGTTTCACAGATGGGCCCTGATGCCCAGAGAGGTCAAATGACTTGTCCAAGGTCACACAGGGAGTGTTTGCACCCTGGATTCTTGAGTCACAGTCTAGTACCTTACCCACAGTGGCCTCCCTTTTATTCACACCCACTTTGGATCCTTTAGGATGGAAGGTGCCATGTAGATACATTGTGAGAGTGTCTGCAAGGTTTGCTAAGCTGCTATTTTATTATTGTTGCAAATCCGCAATTAAAATATGGTCCTGACCTCCGGAAGGATTAGAACTATCAAGTGAATACATTTTTCTTCCATGGGACCGAACTCATTGTTCCCATTCCCATTGTTCCCAAAACAATGGAGTCCTCGTAAATGAATTCAGTGAGGGGAGGGAGGGGGGGAGAGAAATCCTCCATACGTTTAAATAACACCCTGAGCCAACAAAAACCAGGAAATTCAGCGTTAGCGCTCACACTTGCTCACAGATGTGTAGAAAACAAAACCAAGTGGCCAGAGCTGGGACAGAGTGTGAGCCGTAACTTATGGATTTCCTGGCTTTCTCCCTCGGTTTGTCACAGAATAAACAGGACTTCAGTTAGGGGCGGGGGGGGGACCCTGACTTTACTTAATTCCCTTTATTTTCCCTTCAAACAAAAAGGAATAAATCCCTGTGGGGCTAAAGGCACCACTGAGTCGTGGGTGTGAGAAGCCCAACCTAAGGCATGACCTTGGACTGACGCTGCAGGGAAGTGCCAGGTGGCATTGCACCAATGTGTGTTGGCACAGTGACAGCCCTGGAGCCGGCTCACCAGCGAGCTGCAGCTCTGTCCGGGCAGGGCTAGCGTTGGTGAGCTCTTTGCAGCAGTGACTGTCCTTGACCACCCCCGGCACAAGGGAGACCCTGAATTCAGTGGGAGCCTCTAGGTGACACTGCAGTATAAATAGGCCGAGAGGGGCAGCTCAGTCTCCATTCAGCCCATGGTCTTTCAACTGAGGCTGCCAAAGAGGAGGCCAGTGAAAGCTTGTTGTGGGAGTGCCATGATCCTTGTGATGTGGGCACTGGGCGGAGACTCTCAAATTCTTCTGATGCCAGACGCTAGTTAGCCACCGAGTGCTAACAATGAGGGCTGGCTGGAGAGGTCCCATCCAAACTGGCTCTTTGACTGAACAACACTTTGTGTGCAAACTGTCTGCTTTCCACAGGAAAACTTGGATATTTTTCATCAAAACAATAACTCCCAGGAACCAAAGTATTTCAGTTGTGAAATGCTGCCGCGGTGCTTCATGGTATTTGTATTTCAGGAGCCTTCATGTTCATTCCCTTCTATGAGCTGGGCTCCCCAGCTGGACTTCACCTCCCATGATGCACCATGGCCACAATGCCCGGCCTCCTCTCACTAGGAGGTGAGACCATGGTGCACCCTGAAGAATGGAGTCCTCGCTGGGCTGGGCTCCCTAGTGGGAGCATGAGGCACCGCTGCCACATTTCAGAACTGAAATATTTCGGCTTTTGCAGTGCTGCTGAAAAATTTGACATTTGTCAGCCAGTTCTTCGTTCACCCCCAACATGCCAAGCAGCAATTGACAGCCTCCTTCTTTCACTGCCAGCCCCCCGAGCCCTCCAGCCCTTCCTTCATCCCCCAGTTGGTTGGAACAGAGGGAAGGTGGGGTGTATGTTAGCCAAGGGCCTTTGCTCTGCTACCCACAGCTTCGAGGAGGCTTATGCCCTCTAGACTGGATTCAAATTCACACAAGCTTATGTCCGTTGGAAGTTGAGTCCAACACCATAACCACTCAGCCATTCTGGTGAGCACCTCCCTAGGTGGGAGCAGCTCCTGCCCCTGGAGGAACAAATCTGGAGATTGGGCATTTGATTCAGAGGGAGAAAAAATCCAGGCTGGCTGACCTGCCCTTTCCCATTGCTCCCCCAGCTACCAGTCCCCATCGCGGTGTTCTTCCTGCTCTACAAGGAAAGGTTGGTGCCCTGTTTCAATAACGGGCGCCGCCCGCTGCTGTCTGCAGACGAACTGGCGATGGAAACACAGCCAGCTGAGAAGGACAATCATTCCGTCACGTTGCAGAGAGCCCCGCCAGACAGAGGTGAGATGACGACAGTCCCTTCCCCCCAAGGAATGTGGTTTCCAAGACGGGGACACAGGATGGGTTCAACCTGAACCTCCGGGAGTGGGGAGGTGCCATGGAAAAGTCAAGGCAGTGTAACATCTGCAAAGGGGCCCCAATCCCCCATAGCTCCCATTCATATCAGCAGGCATCCTGCGGGCAGTGGTGAACCTAGTCTCTTGCTATTGCTGGTGTGCGTAGAGCAGCTATGTGCTCATGCTTTCGTGGATAACCTTTGTGTTGTTCTATTCTAATGGCTTGACCTGCACTTTGGGTCACAGAGCCAGGTCGGAGGGATTGGGCTTGGCTGGGGACTGGCTTTCCCTTTAAACTGACTGTCTTGGCCAGCAGGTCCATCGGGTGTTGAATTACTGCCAAATGCACCTATTCCTGCACATTAGTTTTGCCCAAAACAGGACTGCAGATCTGATTATTGTTTATATTACGGTAGCACCTAAAAGCCCCAACCAGGATCACCATGCTAGGCCCTGTAATCACCCAGAGAGTCAGTCTCTGCCCGAAACAGACAAGACAGACAGCGGGTGGGAGGGGGAGCAGAGGCACTGAAAGTGGTGAAGTGACTCACCTGAGGCCACACAGCCAGTTGGTGGCAGAGCTGTGAATAGTTTCCTGACTCCTCTGTTCACTGCTTGAGCTTTGGGAGTGCACTGCCAGCCCTGTAGGTAGAGCGCTAGACTATGGGTAAGATGTCTGAGACCCTAAGCGACTTAGGCCCCAAACCTGTGACATGGAAGTCAAGGGGAGTTTGGCCACTGAATTGAAGGCAAGGGCCCTCATGACTAAGGGCAAAACTTTCAGAAGCACCCAAGTGATTTAGGAGCCCCAGCCCCAGGTATTTTCAATGACGAAGCAAGCGATATCCATAAAAGTCCAGCTTTGCCAATAGAACTGCATCTACACTAGGGACTGCAGCTGGCATAGCTGTCATCAGGTGCACACCTTGACCAACAGCTAGCCTGACAGAGGTCTACAAGGCAGACCTGGCCTTAATAACGCAGGTAAAGACACTTCTTTCTTTACAATGAAGTAAAAGACGTGAGGTGAGTCTTTTAGGCAGAGAGAATTGGGCCAGGGAGAGAGGAGATACTGGAGAGAGGGGAGTGAATGCTTGACCACATCTATGGTACAGACTTCTGGTGGCTTCAGTTTGTCAGTCAGGGGTGTGCAGAGATATGACTCCTGACCAAGAGAGCTGTCCTGGTAAAAGCCCTACTGTAGACTTAGTTATAGTGACATCAACTATGCTGGCAAATACACAGTTGCTTGTATAATCTGTGTCCACACTAGGTGAGCTTTGCCGGTGTAGTGTATTAAGCACTTGTGTAGACGTAGCACAGGGTCCAAAGCTGTGTGCACCTTAACCCTGATCTTTTACCCTGTCTGGAGATTTTTACTAATGAGAAATGTGGTCAAAGCACAGGATGGGTGGCCAGGGATTCCTAGCGGCTAATCTCAGATGACTTTTGAGGCCACTGTTGGTTGTTAATTTATTCAGATGCAGCGATCTGTGTTACCTTGTCCTCCTCCCCGTTTGTTGGTCTGTCCAGCTCTCAGGTATTGTCTAATTGAGCTCTTTGGGGCAGGCACCGTCTTGGTAGTGTTTGTCTGTGCAGTGCTCAGCACAGGGGAGCGCTGATCCTGGACTGGGGTCTTTAGGCACTACCACAGTAGAAAGAAATGGGCCCGATTCTCCATTGCCCTGCACCTTGTGTTGTCATTTATACCAGTGCAGGTGAAGCAGGACTCACTGGAGCTGGCTGAATCTTTTGAATCAAATGGGGTTTTTTTTGTTGGAAAATGTCCGATTTTCCAAAAAAGAAATTTTGCATTGACAATTCTACTTTTTTTTTTTCTTAAACCCACAATGGCTATCAAATTTTCATTTAACAAACAGCAGGTTTTTGGCAACTGAAACGTGTCTGGTTAGTGACATTTTTCACTTGCCAAAAACCTGCTTTTTGATCATGTTTCAATAACCCCCCCCTGATATTTTTTTAAGGGGCGGGGCAGAAAGTCCAATTCAAATGCCCTGAAATGGAAACAAAATTAATTTTATTTATTGGTAAAACCAGGTTTTATTTTTTAACCAGCCCCTGTTCTAACTCAGCATGGTCACAACAGTGCAGGGGACTGGACTAGATGACCTCCCGAGGTCCCTTCCAGTTCTATGATTCTGTGATTCTGTCTTACACATGTGCCCTCTAGGCTGGAGTAAATGACTTCGCAAGATGCAGGACAGGAGAAAATCGAGCTCCATAAATAATGCTAATTCCTTTTGTGGCCTCGGTCAAATCCTTTCACTTCCCCGTCATGCCATTCCCCCCCCACAAGGCGGGATAGTTACTACCTTGTAAACTGTGTTGTAGATGAAAAACCCACTCAATGTGCCAAGCACTTTATTAACTTTATTGAAAGCTACCATGGTTTTTTCACTCCACCCCCCATTTATTCTTTGTGCAACATTAGTCCCAGCCAAGATCATGGCCCCACAGTGTAGATACATGCGAAGAGACAGACCTTGCCCCAAATAACTTAGTCTGCATAGACCAAGGGTTGGAGGAAGTAAGGGTTGTTACCCCCATTTTACTGAGGACTAGTGAGACTCAGGGATTTGCTCCCAGAGGCATCAGGGAATGGGGTCCCGGGCCTCTCGCCACTGCAATCAGAGTGGTGACTGCAGCCCACGTAGACATACCGAGCTAGCTTTCGTCTCTCAATAGCAGTGAAGCCACAGCAGCATGGGCTGTATGAGCCCGCCGAGGTCCATGGGTTTGTACTACTACTGACCGCAGTGTGGACCTAGCCTCAGACTCTAAGCTCTTGGGACACGGATTTTCTCTCGCTATGTACAGTGCCCCGCACAATGGAGCCTTGATTTTGGGCAGGGCCTCAAGGAGCTACTGCAATGCAAATAATAATAATAAATTCATGCCTGAGCTGGACTTGAACTTATAGCTTCTAAATCATCAGTTAGGCTAGTACTCCACAAGCCTATCCCCCTCAGCTGTAAGGAATACTGAGGTGACACCACCTGCTCCATAGATGGCACATGCTATGGAAAGATTTCACACGGGCAGAGGTTATCAGTGTCCCAGGTCGTACGCAGCCCAGAACAGAGCTGTATGTTTGTTCTCCATTTGTCCTGGGGCAGGTTACAGAACAAACCCCCATTGTGAGTGGTAGGGCGAGCAGCTAGTTGGGAGCGCCACTTACGTTTGCTTTGAATTGTTTTGTTTTTTTAACCCAGGGCATGACGACCTATTTAGCTGCTGCCAAGGCAAAAACTTCAGGGGAGCTCCTTACTCCTACTTCGCAGTCCACGTCGCCGGGGCTCTTGTCCTCTTCATGAGTGACGGGATCATAGTAAGTACTGCTGGCTGAGGCATCCTCTCGGAATCAAAGCTACGTGGCACTCTCTTCACCCTGAATCCTTTACAGGCGAAGCCTCAGGCAAAATACATGTACTCCCTTCATTGCGCACAGTGAGGGCTGGATCTCAGTGGGGTTTGAAGGAATCCTTTCCCATCACCCCAGATGCAATGGCTGCTAGCTCTGTGTTCGGGGAGCTTTCCTGAACCTAGAGGGGCTATGCTGGAAGTTCCCACCTGGCTTCTTTCCATGGCATATTGTGCATTCTCTACATGCCCCTCCTCTGCCCTGATCAGTGGAATCACACTGGTACTGCTGTATCTGGATTCCTTTCTACTTGTGGGGGATGCAGGGAGGATTCCCCCATCCCACCCCCAAAAATGGGCAGTATGGCCAAGAACTGAGGTGTGGCTGCTATTCCTACCTTTGTACAGTTTGCCTGATTTTGCCCCAGGTATGTGAGGGAAAGTGCAAAACTCACCAAGTCTTACTGGGGCCTTAAATAGTCCTGAAAACGTGTCTCACTGTGCAAAGCAGATAGGGCAGCTGTTGCTGGAACACAACTGGCCCTCCATTTTCAGACGTAACTGATGACTTTGGGTACCTCTCCTGTGGCTCTTATCTTTCCCCTGCTTCCGAATAGCTTGTTTTTGAGCCTCTAGTATTAGAACATCTTTTAGGAACTGCCAGCCCCCTTCGACGAGAACCTTTTTCTATCCCAGCTGCTCACACAGGCATCCCTGGCCCTCACCCAGGCACCATCTAGCACACTAACGCAGCAGCCTACTTGCCTCCTTTTGCCATCCAAGTCACCGTTATAAAGGACAATGCATATAAGCCACAGAAAGCGTAGTTCTGCCATAGCCGCTCCAGGAGAAAGCCACTGTAATAATGCAGTAAGGAAACAGACTTGCATTTCTTGCCTAAGGCCCAAGCAACAGCAATTCAGTTGGTGTAGATAGGTGGTGGTATTACTTATTATAACTGAGAGCAGAATTTACCCCTTCATTCTCTAGGTCTTACACGGCACTTTTCAGTAATAGATATCAAAGCACTTTACGAAGGAGGCCAGTGTCATTATCCACACTGCAGTTGAAGCTTTTCCCTTTAATTAATTACCAGCTGGGCCAAAAAAAGGCTCAGAATTGCTCTATAGACTGGTGGTTAGGCTGCTGATCGCCAAGGGAGGAGACGCTGCTTCAACTCCTTCCTCTACCTGTTAAGAACAGGTTTAAAGAGGGAGCTTCTTTTCTCCTGAGGCTGTTCACCTTTCCAGGCGTCGGCAACCTTTCAGAAGTGGGGTGCCGAGTCTTCATTTATTCACTCTGATTTACTGTTTTGCGTGCCAGTGATACAATTTAATGTTTTTAGAAGGTCTCTTTCTATGTCTATAATATAGAACTAAGCTATTGTTGTATGTAAAGTAAATAAGGTTTTTAAAATGTTTAAGAAGCTTCATTTAAAATTAAATTAAAATGCAGAGCCCCCCGGACCGGTGGGCAGGAGCCGGACAGTGCGAGTGCCACTGAAAATGAGCTCGCGAGCCGCCTTCGGCACCCGTGCCATAGGTTGCCTACCCCTGAACTAGGCCTAACAAGCCTTGGTTGCAAGAAAGCCTGTAGAGCCCGGTGGTTAGGGTGTGCGCATTGGGTACTGGAGAGCCTGGTTCAATCCCTTGCCGCTTGAGAAAGGTTTAGCACAGCCATATTCTTTCCTGTTGAAGTTGTTCTACTTTAATTAACTATTAAATGGTCCAAAGCAAAGGTGATTTGCAAGCAGCCATGTATAGCCTGGTGGCCAGGGCCTGCACCTATGGTGTTGGAGAGCCTGGGTCCAGTCCTGAAGGAGCTAGGATTTGAGCCACGTGTATCTTTCCTCTTGAGGCTGTCTCCACTTTAGTTAACGATGAACTGGGCAAAGCAAAAGTTTAGGGTCACTCTATAGTCCAATGGTTAAGTTGCTTGCCTAAGAGGTGGATGATTGTGGTTCAAATCCTTCCTCTGACTCTTTAAAAGGATTTGGAGAAGGCTGTCCCACCTCCCAGGGGAGAAGTGGGAGGTTCCTGTTTAGGTCCCCTTTCGCTTGCGGAAGGCCCTTGTCTTTCTGGAAACAGAAGGGGGTTTGAACAGAGATCACTCACTTCACACATAGGTTGGGGGTGGGGCTGGGAGGTGTAAGTGGGAGGTGGGAGAGCCTTGGCACAACCCCTTGCAGAGAAGGGGTTGGGCCTGGGGTCTCCCACAGCCTGGGCGGGTAGCCTAGCAGCAGAGGGACAAAAGAGTGACTTGCTTTTTAAGCATCCCCCGTGCCCCCCCCCCCACAATATTTAAGTAAAAGGCCCCAGAGGCAGCTGATACATGTTGTAAACCCCTTCCCCATGGCAGGGATTGAACCAGGGCCCTCAGTGTCCTAGGGGAGTGCCCAAACCTCTACACCAGAGAAGGCAGCTCTTTAGAAGAACTTGCTTTGGAGCAATTCTTAGTTAATTAAAGTGAAACCAGCTTCAACAGGAAAGGCTGAGGGCACTCCCGCCTCAAAGGCCTATCCCACCCCAGGCAGAGGGAGGAATTGAACCAGCAGCTTTGCTAGCCCAGGGGTATCCCAACCACTACACCACAGAGGGCATCTCTTTGGGGTTAATTGGTTTGGCCCAATTCACAGTTAAAGTGGAACCAGCTTCAAGAGGAAAGGATGATAGAGCTTCCTCTTCAAATCCCTGCCCCACAGTAGCAAGAGAGAGAACTGAAACCAGGGCATCAACATGTCAAGAAAGAACGTTAACCCCTGAGCTAGTGAGGACGTCTCATTTTTGTTTCTTGCTTTGGCCCAATTTATAGTTCAGTAACATGGAAACACTTTAACAGGAAAGGTTGAAGGCGCTTCCCCCTTCAGATCCCTGCCCTTCACCAGGGTCTTCATCCCACAAAAAACCCCAACCTCTGAGCGCCTGCAGGCGTCTCACCTTTACATCTTACTTTAGCCCAATTCATAGTTAATTAAAGTGGAACAGTTTCAAGAGGAAAGGTTGAGAGGGGTGGGGGCCCACATCAGAATACCTTATAGCCCAGCAGTTGGGCCAGCTGCTTGAGAAGTAGGTGGCTGCTATTCAAATCCCTTTTCCTCCAGCAGCCAGGGGGTTGAGTCAGCCTCTCCCCCGGCCGTGGTGAGTACCCAAACCACTAGACGATAGAGTGATTCTCAGGCTGTCTGTGGCCCCACAGATGAAGAGTAGCCTACATCAGAATATCTCCTATATTAGGGCACTTATTTGAGAGACAACGGATCCCTGTTCATCTCCATCCCTATAAGGGGCAGGGTGGGGGGAGGGTGAAAGAGAGAGAAGCAACATTATCCCATTCAGGTGCCCATTTCCATGTGCAGACAAGTGATCATATCCGGTAAATCAGATGCAGGATTCACGGCTCAAGATTTCTAACATGAATTGACGATCCTTATATTCTGAACCTGGGTAAGCATCCCAGCTGCGCTGCCCCTGCATGCACACATCTCCTCGCTGTGCTGTGTCTATTTGCTGCAGCTCAGTAACGTTAAGGAAAGGAGGATACATGCAGCATCCTGTCTGGAGACTGAGGTTCAAAGCCAGACTAGCATAGCTTACAAGGGGAAAAGTTTGTGGTGGCCTGCAGGGGAGCAGCATTGTTTCAGGGCAGGGTACAGCTCTCTAAGAGGTTTGCATGGCATCCCTCACTTTCAGAAGCAGTAAGTTTCCCTTAGGGATCAGTCCTGCAAGCCCTCCATGGACTCTTACTTGGATTGTATGCTCTTTGAAGCAGAGAGTAGCTCTTTGTTCTGTGTTTGTACAGCACCTATCACAATGGGGACACACTTATAAACAGTATCACAGAGGACATATTAGAGCAGGCCTGTATTCTTCAGGAGGCTAGGCCTATGAGATGTAAAATTAACGCAGAGTGCTGTTTGCTTTTCCTGCAGGGCGAGTACTCTGGGTTCGTATACAGCTATGCAGTGGAGGAACCTCTCTCTGTGGTTCACAAGGTGGCTGGCTACCTGCCGAGCTTATTCTGGGGGTTCATCACACTAGGCAGGCTCATCTCCATCCCTGTGTCCTACCGAATGAAACCTGCAACCATGGTGTCCATAAACGTGGTAAGGCAAACTTTACCGTCACCCTCTGCGGAGCGCTTCTGATCTGGAGGGGAAAGGATCATCCCCAGAAGTGGACCAAACTAGCTCAAAGGCTTGCTTACTCTGGGTATTCTTGCACCAACATAGCCACATCTTCCTTATGTGGATATGTGCACCAGTGCAAGCAGTGATTTGCACCCCAATTTAGACTAGGCTGCACAGGCACAAATCACCGTTGGGTCACAAAGAACCCAAGACTAGACAAAGGGCTTAGTCTGAAAACATTTTTTAATTTTTATTGCATTGTTGGTTTCTCTCATAGGCTAAAATCTGACCTACTAGAACTCAGTGGAAGTGTTGAGTGATGTGGACGTCAACTTTATTTACTCTTATGTCCTGTGACAGAACAGCAAAAAACTCAAAGTCCATAATTATTTCAATGCAGCCCACCCTGCCCCTAATTATACTTGCACTGTCCCTCGGCTTATAATGAAATCGTTCTGTAGAAATAAGTAATTTAACTGAGTGCTCCAACCACTCTATATTGTTGTCTAGTAATTAGGCAATGTCATGATCACAAATGCAAACTAATGCCCATTGGAAGGAATAATTTTAACTACTCCATCTACTTTGCTGGGTTCTAATGAACGCTAATCACTTGGAAGGGGGCTCTGCCTGTCAGTGAAATGCTCAGCATGCAGGAACAGTCAAAAAGCAAACTATGTAAGGATGCGTAAGGAATGGAATAGAAAACGCTCAAGTTATCATGCCCTTATGTAAATCAATGGTGCACCTCCACCTAGAATACTGTTAGCTGTGGTCACCCCATCTCAAAAAAGGCGAAGCAAGATGGACTAGAGACAGGCAACAAAAATCATTAGAGGCCTGGAGAGAGTGTTATGTGACAAGGGATTGAGAAGATTTAGAGTGGTTAGAAAGGAGGAGACGAGACATGAGAGGTGGGGCACAGAAATTCCAGCTCTCCTAATCACCCTTCCTCCTAATATAAGAACCAGGGGGCAAACAGCTAAAGAGAAACAATTTACCAAGATTTGTGGTGGATTCTCCACCCCTGGCAATTTTTAAACCAAGACTGGATGTTTTTCTAAAAGATCTGCTCTCGTTTAAATAGTTAATTCAGGGAAGTTCTCTGGCCTGTGTTATATAGAAGGACAGACTACATGATCACAGGGGTCCCTTCTGGCCTTATAATTATCAATCTATATAAGGCAATTCATTTAAAATTGGTGGGAAAAGGAAATCTTTTATAGAATGTATAGTTAACCTGGGGAATTCACTGCCACAAAATACATGTGAGGCTAAGAGCATGGTAGGATAATGGGGAAATGGGATTGGATATTTATGGGTCTAATTTTTCAAAAGTGACTAGTGCTTTCTAAAAACCAAGTGCTTTTGAGGTGTTTCAAATTGGGCACCCAAACACTGAGGCACCTAATCACAAGTCGCTTTAAAAAAAATCAGGCCACAGAGAAACAGCCACATTAAGTCATTTTTAAAGATTAAGAATATCTGAAGCCAGAGGGCTTCAGAACATAAACCAGTCACTAACTGCCTGAATTAGGGAGAAACTTCCCCCTACTGCCAGGTTATTAGTTATTTCCATAGTTATGACCATTCTTGCACTTTCCTCTGAAGTGTTTTACTAGTCACCAGACTAGGTAGACCACTGGTCTGATCTGGCATGACTGAAGATCTGAGGGCTAGGCAGCTGGACTCCTGGGTTCTGTTGTTAGCTAGAACTGATTTGGGGGCTCCTCCTAGTCCTATTGAATTTATTGGAAGTTTTGCCTTTTACTTCAATGGCAACTGAATGTGCATTATGCAAGTTTACCCACCGATAGAAAATTACGTACCTGTTTTAACTGTTTGTGATCACTGAATAAGATCTGTTCTAAAATTGCAATTATTAATATTGTATGTACACACACTTGACAGTCATTTAGGATTAAAATTTAACTTAACTCTAATATTAAGTTAAATTTAGAGGAATGGCTTTTAGGTTCCAGATTGCTCTGTGCGTGTGTATACATGCACACATCTTTAAAACCACCTATCGCTCAATCCTGAAGGAATTAAGGGGAAAAAACAGCACCTTCATTTTTGACTGAGATTACAAAATTTGGTGAGAGCTCCCTCTGCTGGGTTGTCACTAGCAATTCAGCAAAATAGCACAGAGTTGTGACTTTAATAACAATTGTGTGCAAATGAGGGAAATCGCAGAAATCTGCATTTAAGGCTCACTAGAAACACCAAATGCAACATCTCGTAAATCAGAGGGTGATCTTAATTCTTTGTCTAATGAACTTGGGACAGATGGTTTTGCTTGGCTTTTTGACCAAAATCAAATGTAGTTGGCTTATGTCCCTCTAGTGAGAGTACTGAATACTGCATTTGAAGGTGAGTAGACTGATCTCTCTAGCTGTGAGCTCAGTCAGTGAATAGGGTTACTACTATGTGACTTGCAGATTATGCCTGTAACTCAGTTTTTCAAGAGACAAAGCTCAATTGTCTATCTCAATGAGACCAGATAAATCTATTTCTTTTCCAGTCCCTTAACTAGTCTTTTTAAAAAGCCCACTAGAGCCCAGTGCTACCTCAGCATTTATTTTCTTCCCTGAAAGTGACTCTGGGCTTGTATTGTTGCAGGTTGGAGTGCTTGTAACTTTCCTCCTGCTCCTGATTTTCTCCTACAGCGTTGTCTTCCTGTTTGTGGGCACAGCGTGCCTGGGTCTGTTTCTCAGCAGCACCTTCCCCAGCATGCTGGCCTACACTGAAGACATCCTCCAATACAAAGGTGAGCATCCCTATCCCCCGTCAGAGTTTGAGCAGAGAAAATACCAGCAGCAAGCCCCTTTCACCTTCCCAAGATCATGCTTTGCAGGTTACCCAGGAATAGCTCTAGCTAAATTAGGATGTTGATTTCCACTACCAGTTACCACCCCGTGGAACCATCCACAGCTCCTGGCTCCATGCACCAAGCTGGTAGGGTAGATATGGGCGGAAAATGAAGAATGAATGGCGAACAAGGAACACAGGTACTTCTGTACACAGTGGAGAGTGGGAGGATCAGATAACTTTGAGCAGGGGGTTGGACTAGATGACCTCCTGAGGTCCCTTCCAACCCTGATATTCTATGATTCTACTGGTACCCTTGCTGGCTGCAGCCATTACTTTTTTAATATCCTCTGCTGTACGTAAGGAAGCTGAGGGCTTACAGCACAATAGGTTGCCCTGCAGTAACTTGCGGTGTATACAAGCCTTGATTTGTGCAGGCTCATGAATGTAGAACAGGTGGGTCTCACCTCACAGAGCTCTAGCCTGGGGACATTCTTGGCCCTCTGAAGCTATTCATTTCGGCAGTTCCCAGAACTTGTACCATTTGTTTTCAGGCTGTGCCACGACAGTGTTAGTGACTGGAGCTGCAATTGGAGAGATGGTGCTACAGTTACTGGTGGGGTCGGTAAGTGCAGAAAAAAGGAAAAACCCAGGCTATGACCTGAATGGACTAGGATTTTAATTCAAGCACATAGAGAGCTGTGTTTGAGTGAATGGAAGTCTTAAGGCTTGCCTACACAAGATGGGGCGTACATGTACCCCGCAACAGCCTGCTGCCATGCACTAAAAGTCCCCTAGTGCACTTAGTGGATCAAAGCACACTAGGAGGCATGTATTGCACGACAGCGGGTTTACATGAACACTTAGTGCGTGGCCGATTTATACGATCACGCTCGGACAGTTCTGAAAGCTACACAATCATTCCGCAAGGAAAGAGGGGTCAGTCTTCTGTAGAGAAAACAGGCAATACAATCAATGGGAGCTGCTAAGATACAGCTACCACCAATCGCTGAAGAGTGCTAGGTATAATTAGAGACATGCCCACAACTGCAGCAGTATGTCTACAGTGGAGCTGTAGTTTCCAGGTTGGGTAAATCTAGCCAAAAAAAGCAGTATAGTCATGGTGGGACGGGCTAGCTGCCCCACTCCATACCTTACCATCACCAAGCAATGCTACTGTGGTTATAGGTTGTTTTGCATTACCTCTGGTGTTAGGAATTCAGTTGCCAGAGTTTGGAGAACTGCGGAGGCAACATATGCATTGTGTGATGTTCCTTAGAGCAGAAATGCCCTGTAGTGGGGCAACTGCCCCCCTCCGATAGGCAGGGGTTAAAAGCAGCCAAGCTAGGCTGATTGGGGAAGCAGCTACAGCTGTGGCCAGCTCAATTAGGGTCCAACTGGCCCTGATAAGAGGGCTGTGGGCCAGAAGCTGGAGGAGTCTCTCTTTCCAGCCCTGGAGGGAGAAGGGCTAGCTACCTACCTGAGAGGAAGGTACCTGAACTGGAGCAGTGCTGGGGAATAGGTAGGGTGACTAGACAGCAAATGTGAAAAATCAAGATGGGGGTGGGGGTAATAGGAGCCTATATAAGAAAAAGACCCAAAAATCAGGACCGTCCCTATAAAATCAGGACATCTGGTCACCCTAGGAATAGGGCAAGAGAGCTGAGGAGCTCCAGCCTGGTAAAACCCCAGGCTGCAGGCCTTGGGGAAGGCCTACAAAGGTACTGGGGCTGCAGAGATACAGCCTGGAAATAGGCAAAGGCAGCAGGTCCTGCCCCCTTGCCAATGATGAGTGGCCATTACAGACTGCAGTCTGCCCCAGTGAGTGGGGACTAGATAATCACTGGCAGTAGCCACTGAGGCAAGGTGGGTTTGGGGAGTTGGGGATTCCCCAGGAGGGGAGACCCAGCATGTGGGGGTACTTTGGGGGCAGAACCTTGAGGTAAAGGGGCACTGGGGTCCAGGAGGGAGACAGGGCCTGAGGCAGGTGAGACACTGGCCTGCAGACGGTGCTCCGTATGCTGGAAAAGAGCTAATTCCAAGATGACCAGCAAGAGGTGCTGTGGCCGTGAGTCAAGCTTAGCTACGTGCCCATAAATGTAAATCTACCCAGCAAAAGCTCAACTCCCCACTGTTCTTTCCACCATGAGTTTGTATAACTTTATTTGGGGGGAGGAGTAACTAGAGTCTGCCAGGTGGAGAAACGGGAATATCAATTCACCTTGTATCTGGTTCAGGTAGGTCTTGGTTAGGCCATTTCATGGGCAGGGTTTATTTGTAGAACACATATATAATACATGTGCACAAAATGGGCCATCTGTACAGATGGATAGCAAGAGACTCTATAGAGACAACACAGCCTGTGAAAACAGATGGGCCTTGGCACCTGCCTTGCAGGTCAACAGATTGGCTTGGCCAGACCAGCAGGGGAAATGGATTCCTGAGCTGAAGGTTCCCCTATGTTAAACAAAGGAACATTGCTAACCTCTGCCAGGCGCTATGTAAACAGCCTGCTGCTCCCTATGGCTTGCCCTGGTATGAAGCACCTCTCTCACTGTACTTAAGACCCTTATTTTTCTTTACTGCAGATTATCCATGATCAGGGCAGCTACAGTTTCCTGGTTTGCGGGATGATCTTTGGAGGTTTGGCCTTTACGTTCTACACTTTCCTTTTGTTTTTCCACAGGATGTACCCCAAGCCCTCATCAGGTAAGAAAATGCCAGCAGTTAGGCCTACTTTAGAATGACAGGAAAAATGACATGTGCATTAACATACAGCCAGCATGCAGCGTTCCAAGTAAAATGCAAGGAAATGTTTATTTTCCTGCTGCTTCCTGTTCCCTCTTCCTGCTCTGACTTGCCCACAAAACCCTGGCAGACACAAGTCTGAGTCTGCTTTCTTTTCTGATATGGGAAGACATTAAGCAGGTTTTGGGGGTAAGGGAGGAACCATAAACTGAGTGGGATGATAGCTGAGAAACCAAATCATTCTGCTATCTAACTAGTAGAAGCAAGTCCTGACAGTTGCAACCTGTACTGTCTCTCTGGCCTGCTTCCCAGCTAAGCCCAGGAATAATGCAACCTTCCCTCTGAAAGACAAAAAGCCAGAGCTTGTAATAGTGTTGATGTAACATGCTTAGACTTGGTGCCTCGTGACATTTTGTGTAACGAACTAGAATGATATAAAATTAACATGGCACCCATTAAATGCGGTGAGTGGATAGGTCTCAAAACGTAACTGCAAATGGGGAATAGTCACTGAGCAGGTGTTCCCAGTGGAGTACTGTAGGGATTGATTCTTGGCCCTATGCTATTTAAACATTCTCATAAGTGACCTGGCAGAAAACACACAATCAGTTTGCAGATGACCCAAACGCTGGGGGAGTGATAAATAAGAGGAAAGGTCACTCACTGAGAGCAATCAAGAGCACTTGGTGAACTGAGTGCAAGCAAACAATATGTTTTTAATACAGCTAAATTTAAATGTATACATGTAGGAACAAAGAAGGTAGGAGATACTTACAGGCTGAAGGACTGTATTCTGGGAAGCAGTGAGTCAGAAAAAGATTTGGGGGTTGTGGTGGATAATCAACAGAACATGAGTTCCCAGTGTGGAGCTTTGGCCAAAAGAGTTAATTCGATCCTGGGATGCAAGAACAGGAATCTCAAGTAGGAGGAAAGAGGTTGTTATACCTCTGTATTTGGGACTGGGTGACTGCTGTGTCCAGTTTTGGTCCCCACAATTCAGAAAGGATGTTGATAAATTGGAATGAGTTGCAGAGAAAGGCAATGAGAATGATTAAAGGATTAGAAAACATGCCTTTTAGAGACAGATTCACAGAATCCTAGAATCTCAGGGTTGGAAGGGACCTCAGGAGGTCATCTAGTCCAACCCCCTGCTCAAAGCAGGACCAATCCCCAGACAGATTTTTGTCCCAGATCCCTAAATGGCCCCCTCAAGGATTGAACTCACAACCCTGGGTTTAGCAGGCCAATGCTCAAACCACTGAGCTATCGCTCCCCCAAGTGCTCAAGGGATGACATGATTAAGTCTAAGTATCTAAAATGGGAATAAATATTTAATAATGGGCTCTTCAACCTAGCAGAGGAAGATATAACACGATAAAATGGCTGGAAGCTAAAGCTAGACAAATTCAGACTGGAAATAAGGTGTAAATTTTTAACAGTGAGTAATTCATCTTTGGAACAATTTACCAAAGATTGTGGTGGATTCTCCATCACTGACCATTTTTAAATCACAATTGGACATTTTTTAAACTCTGCTCTAGGAATTATTTTGGGGGAATTCTATGGCCTTAGTTATACGGGAGGTTTAATCTAGGAGACTAGATTATCAGTGTGACCTAATCTGGCCTTGGAATCTATGAAGTGCCTTAGTTGCAAACTCTACCTTCCAAAGAAAGCAGCTGCCCATCTAAAGACAGCATTGATAAATTCTATCCAGGTGAGAGACGGGACATTTCCTATGTTGTCTCTGACACAGTGGGCTCTTACAGCACCCTTTGCACCAAGATCACTGTTCCCCAAAAAAGGAATTAAGCCTCACGACACCCCTATGAAGTAAATCCATTTTGAAAGCAAGTGAAGAGAGGTCCTGCACAATTGTGACTTGCCCAAGATAAGTCAGGCAGCCCCAATGCTGGGAATAGATTCAACTCCTGCTGTAAAAACCATCCGACACGCCTTCACTTTTCACTGATTGGCACTAGGGGTGCCTCCCAAAATTAAATGCTGCTACCTCTCGAAGGCAGAGGAAACCACCTCTGGACCAATAACTTCAAGAACTACTGCAAGTAGGTATCCAATAGAGCAGAGGGTCTATTTTATGCATTTTCTTTTAAAGCGTGTTAGAATGAATGCTCATTAGTTCTGCACATAGTGTCTACTGACAGGTGAACTAATCTTATTTTGCAGAGGTGGATGCCTCCTCACCTGACAAGCCAGCAATGATGGGTGACTCTGGACTTTATCAGGGCTAAAAAGAAGGCATAGCCCATGACATTGAGTTGTATGTATTTGCAATAAACACAAATCATCAAGCGTTACCAGGAAGGATGATTTCACACTAATTACATGGCTAAATTACCTGAGTTTTCTGCAATCAAAAATGTTAAATTTGAAAACCAACCAAACATCCTAAGTCACCTTGGGAGGCTAAGTACAGCAAGCAGAAGTTGCTTGGGTCTGTTATTCCACTAAGATGAATGTCAAACTGCAGAATCCTGTATCCTGGAAATCAGCAATTTATGGCAGCTTGGTGAAGAAAAATTGTAAGCAAGCTTCCCTACAGAGGATAGGCTGGAAGTTGTAAGTCTATTACTGTTTCATGGTTCATATTTTGGGTATCACCTGGTTTAGAGTTACTATAACCAATAGGTTTCTCTATTGGTGTGTCAGCATGGGACCCATTTGTAGCCATGGTCCTGACAACCTACAGCACCAATTCTAGCTTTCAATTAATACAGAACAACCCTCTGCATAATGCTGTGCTCCAAGAGTGGTGCAGAATTAGTTTTCCAGCAACCAGACCTGTAAGAGTATCCAAGCTTCAACGGTGCTCCCAAAGGGGAAATCACAATATTAGCGGAAACACCAGGAGCACTCTGATAACAGGATCCATCTATATTACACAGTATCAGATATGTTCATTGCAGCAGAGCCTTAATCAATAGGCTCTAGCATACTAAGTATTTAAATTAGTTATACAGCAGAGGAAAGAATGAGTTTTGCTGGTTTATTTTTGCTTAAGTCATTGGTAAGCTGCAAAAGTGTCTGGTGCAAGTAGCAGTATTTTAGGGAGGTTTGTAGTCTAGCTTCTATCTGAAACCTTAAGCAGGTGCATCCAGGCTCCACCTCCACCCATTTAATCTGTGCAATATCCACTACAAAAGGTGCCTTCCATGAGATAAACTCTAGAGGTACTGTATACCCCAAGAACGATCTGTTACAAGACAATACTAGCAAGTGTAATGATGCTAGCTTTCTGGAGATACCTTGGGAAAGTTTGAAGAGATGTAGGCTTTAGTGTGATTGTATGTGGATGTACATATGTATGTGTGTATATAAAGCAATGTTAATTAAAAGTGATTACTATATTCTCACTAGGCTCTGAGTGTAACTGTTACAGGACCCAAATGATTTGAACCAAACCCATTCTGGCCAGACAACCTCTGAGGCCAAGATTAACACTGGCTCTCAAATAAAACAATTACAATTGTTATCTAGAGCAATTTGACTTAAGCCCTTATTTATTCTGTGCAATATGCACAATTCACTTTGGAATTCCAAACTGCAGTACCCTCCATAAATCCAGTTGCATGTGCCCTTTGGAGTTTGTATCCCACCAACCATTTTCCCTATACTTAGCAATGCAAAATCTCTTCCCAGAAAGTTCCCTTAGGAGGTAGTACTTTTGTAAAACTAGTATATGGTCATACATATGTAAGGCTGAGCACACAGTAGCCCTGACCAAAGAGAGGTAACAAAATGGAGGTGTTATATTAAATATGAAATAAATGGTTACTCACAGGTGTCCTCCAGAAGCACAGCTTTTAGTTAGTGGGACCTTTACTCCTTCATATGAAACTGGAAATGCACTGTAATTCCTCTGTACCACCACCTGATGCCACTCTTACTCTGCACATGGTTCAGTGAGGCAGGACATCAGGTCTTAGTAATTGATTGTTCTGCAAATACTCCCCATTACACTGAATAGCTGGTATTAGGGTGCATTTCAAACACCTCTTACAGTATAAAAAACCTTCTTTAACAGAGGGCCCAAGATAAGAGATTCTTTCCCACCCTCATAGGACACAGGTCCTCAGACATGCCTCTTTCCTGCATTGGGGGAGGGGGGACGGGGGGGGGGGACAGGGGGGAAGAAGAGTCAACCACCTGTCTCTGCAGGTACAACCGGATTGATTTAGATTATGCACTAACACAATACAGGATTAATATGAAATAACAGTAAAAATCCAGTCATTTGCTATCTTCAAAGGAATCTACTCCAAATAAGACATTACCTGTACTGGAGATCCTAGTATTTCATCCTTAAAAAAGAGAGCTTGGTCTTTGCAGGGTGACGGCAGTAGACTAAATACTGTTGCCAGGATGCAATGTTTCACATTCCCTAGCACTATAAATCCAGCTTTTTATCATCTCCAAATCCTTAAGAAGAGTGCTGTGATTGGAGATCTTACCTGGAGAACAGAACTGACCTCTGCTCAAAGGATTGTGCAATAGGATCTTTACCTCTGCTAGACAAGATGCCAGTAAACACTTGAAGGTAATGGACATTCCTCATTATCAGAGAGCTAATTAGTGACAGTTGCTGTACGGGTGGGTTTCCTCTAAAGGAGAGAAGATCAAGGACTTTGTTAAAAATATTTATTTAAAAAAATACAATTGTTTTTCATGTCTGGTTGCAGGTATCTATTAACATATGATTGACTTGAATAGTTTGCTACAATGCCTTTTTTTAAAAGCCAGCTTGCATTACTGTACAAAGCAAATCCCTCTGTCAATTATTACACAAAATAGTTTTCCCCAACCATTCCCTACCCCATTTTAAAAAAAAAACTGCCATACACTATATTTTCTTCTGCACAGAAGCAATAGACAAGTCACCTGATTCCTCAGGGAAGACCTTCATTATGTTTGCATGTACTTTAGCCAATGCACCAACTTTTAAAGCAAAGTGTCGCTGCAGTGCAATTCCTCAACGATTGACTCTGCACCTTAGAATTTAGTAACTTTGCCCCAATAATTCTTCTCAAAGCTGAAACACTCTCAAGTGCATATCAGCTGTAGTCAGTGTCTCAAATTCCATCATATCAGTTTTGATCACATCTTAATATGCTGAAGGTCTCCCTAATCTCTTATGCAAGGAGGGTAAATAAAATCAGGTTTAGTAACACTGAACAGTTTCTCAGAACTTTGGCTATTTATGCACTTGCATTACATACCAGCATTTTTTTTTAACAGCACAATGGCATTAAGATACTGGATATTATAAAAGTACAATTTTCAAAATAACAAAGAGTTACACTAAAAAGCTACTTTATTCCCAGTTAAGTTTACCCTACCCTAGTGTAATCAGAGCACCAGGACTGTCTAAGATTACAGTATTTATCCCAAACTAAGAGATCATGTGTCGAATACATAGGAGGTTATCAGATGTACACAACTCTGCCCCAGAGCAGAAATTTGCTTTATCTGCTGACTCTGTATTAGATTAAAGTGCAATTCTACTCTGGAAAGAATAAGTGAAAAATGGCATCTACTGCCCCCTGTGTATTCAGTCAGAGCTGCTGATTTTAGTGCTGAAGGTTAGATTTTACCATTGTGGGCTCTGCAGAGCCAGAATTACAGGAAGGAAGATGGGTTCTTTTCAGAGTTAAAAAAAATAAAATAAAATTACAGGGGGATAATTCTGCCCTCTGCTCCACGAGTTCACCATCAGTGAAGACAATAGGGCTGCATCAATGAAAATGACTGCAGAGTTTAGGCTACAGACATCACCCACAGGGGCTGAAACACAAAGAAGAAAGGAACCCAGCTCAACTTTCAGATCCTAGTTTGAGTTTACAGGTTTCCCCCCCCCCGCTCCCCAACTTGTAAACAAAGCAAATTTAAATCTGAAGTTACTGACAAACATTGAACCTATTCTACTTCACTAATTTTAAAAAGTTACTGTGCCATGTTACCATAACTGACCATGTTGCTTAAGTTCTCCCAAAATTAACTCATGTCCCCCTGCTCTGAGCCTTTTAGATAAAAAGCTACAGGGCCAGATTCTCTGCTGGTGTACATCAGCTCAGGTCTACTGGCGTCAATTATTCCAAGTTACACCAGCTATAGATCTGGCCCACAATTCAAACTTTCCATCAAGAGAGCATCAGCTTGCTCAAAATACCCCCACTAAGTCTCGTGCTCATTAACTCTCTCTAGAGTTTTCTGTCAGTATTTCCTGCTGTCTTAATACAGCTCAATGCAGATAACCAGTGCTCAAGTCAGTCCTTCCTCACAATACAAGTGGAGAGTTTTCTTGTATGCTTATCTCAATCACTAAGACTATACATCTCAGCTATACACACAAAAGTAAGAGGAGGGATAAGCATTAAATAAGTAACTGTACCTATCACAAACACTGTGACGTATATAAGGCCATCTGGTAACACTGCAATAAAAATACAAGTTTTTAAAAGGGAACTTCTGAATATGACTTTTTTTTTTTTTTTAACTATAGAGAATAACCGCAACAATGGTTACAAAGAATTAACATTAGAATCTAGCACATCATATAGAAAACTTTTTGTGCAACTGAACAATAGCAGAACAAAGTCAACACAACTGTATAAAGCAGTAGCCTATAGATTTAAGACTTCTAGCCACACAAAAAAAAAAAAAAAAAATCCCCAAAACTAACAACCAAAAACAAAAATCCCACAACACATCAAGGAACCTACTTCCAAAACTGGGTATTTTAATCCTTTCACACACACACACACACACACACACACACACACACACACACACACACACACACACACACACACACACACACACACACACACAACAAGTTTTAGAAACCATGCAAAGGCCATTCAGAAAGTCGCCTTGTGTGAAATTGTTGACAATAATAGCTTCCAGTTATTACTATAGTGCTCCTTTAAGTATTGCTCAAGGACTGAATGAGGCTACAACAGAATTCCTGCCAACTTTTCCCCCCTCCATCAACGCCATGCCACTTAAAGTCATGTCAGCATCTCTGTTAAAAGATCTGTGCTTTCCGGAGGTTCAGAGTTCTGCTGTTAAGCTATTTGCTTTGCGATGACCCTTCTAATGCAAGGTCTCAACTGAGAGGCAATTATTTATTTCCAAGTTTTAAAAATAAAACCTGTGTCCAAATTTAAGGTCTATGAGGATAAAACTAATCAAGGACCAATTTAAGACACTTTTTGGGAGATGTACATCATGTCAAATCAGATTTTAAAAAAAATAAAATTTGGCAAGCAATCAGCCCATAATATGGCAGAATAGATTTTGGTACTTATTTCTATTTTAAAAAATAATTGAAATGTGCAAGACATTAAAAAGTGGCAACTGCCAAGTGCAGTATTTATTTTTAATCTATATCTTAAGCATTATTTATATGATACAAGTCTGGAAGCTAGTCTAAAAAGTGAACATATGTCCCTCAAAAAAAAAAAAATATATATATATATATGCATATTCATGAGATTAGAGCTGTTCCAGTCAATTAAATAACATGCATAAAAACAAATCTTCAACTGTCAAAAAATTGTGCATTTACCCAGGTGACTGGAATAACTTCAAAGTTAGTTACTGTGTTCTACAGCATTCTTTTGGTTAGAGGGGGCAGAATTAAGTTTAATATTAAATCTAGTTAACGTACAGGCTTTTGTAGAACCATCTAAGTTAAAACGGACATCATGAAAGAAGGAGACGTACAATGGTGTGCATGTTCACAAACGAACGTCAGGTTTTGCTTGGTTTTCTTACCTGGCGTCACGTTTTTAAAAGCATGGTCACTGTCAGCAAAGCTGTGTCCTCCAGAAAGGATCTGCATTGACTGTTCTCCGATATCAATATGTTCATTTCACAAGCCAAAGTCATGGCTTTTCTAACTTCAAGCTCCATCAGTCATCTGAAGATAAAGTTCTGTTCTTTCTGCTTCATGAACCACCAGAGACAGAGCCAAAAAATTGAAACAGCAAACCGGTTGATGCACAAGGCAGACTGCAAGGCTGCTTTCTTTCCTGTAATTACAATTGCTCTGGAGTGCCAAAAGCATTACGTTCTTGTTGCTGATAGCAGGTTATGGGGAGAAGAATGCACAAACAAGGTGTCATCTTGAAAGACTTTTCTCTGTACTGAACCACCACCCTTTAAAAGAGGCCCTATCAAGAATGACTAGCTCATAGCAGAGCCATTTCATTACCAAGTAGAAGTCTCTCACTAGGCAACTCACTGCCATGACCCAACAGTTCCAATTAAGGGAAGATCTTTAAAAACAATAGTCTTCAAAAACTGCATATAATATTAAAAGAATAAAAGCAACTGTCACTGTATTCTATCTGTAAATCTTCATTTGGCAGTGTTTGTACTGAAAGGACCAAAACTTAGCATTTTACATAACCACCACCACTTAAGCCACTGGCACTAGCCAAATGCTTCCACATGAAGTGAAAGTTTTGCTAATACTGTCCAGAATAAGCAGCAGTCACCAGTATGCACTATCATTAAATTAAAATCAGTTCCTCAAGAGACTTCCTATTTAAGCAGGTCACCCTGTACCTTTTTATTTTTCAGGTATCCCAAATCAGCTTCCCAAAGACCAGGATTGCAACAGTGATGGCATTTTCAACTTTGCCGGTGGGTCCTGGGTTTTCTTTACAATAATGGACATATTATGCCCTGGGCGCCATTCTTAAGACAGAATAAAAATATACATAACCCTAGGTCTCAGAGACCAGAATTTAGGTATATTTCTTGCACAAGAAGGAAAGATGCCGAGCAAAATCCTTGCAGATAGATACCACAAACCCAAACATCAAGTTTTAATGTCTCCTTGACAGTGTCCCTTAACTACTGAATTAGTTTATTTTGTGTTTGACACATACCAAGATAGCCTCTTGATACAACATTGAGATGTGTCTTGTAAACAAATATGCATCAATTGAAAAAAATTTGAAGCTGTATAGTAAAATAGGATTACATATAAAAATACTATAAAACGGTAGCAAAAAGAAGATATATGATGATACAGGTAAGATAAGACCTGAAGAAGAGCTCTGTAGAGCTCAAAAGCCTAACTCTTTCACCAACAGAGGTTGGTCCAATAAAAGACATTACCTCACCCACCTTGTCCCTCCCATACCCTGGGAACAATATGGCTATGAGAACACTGCAAATATCCAACAGATGGTCAGAACTGCAGACTGTTGAAAGCAGCACTGGAAAACCTTTACATAAATAGATCAGAATTATACATGTGTGTTAACCTGGTGAGTGGAATTACACAGATGTTACGATCAAGTTCTTGTATATAATTTTGGATTTGCTGCAGAAGTGTTTGCATGAAAGATGATTGCATGAGAGATTCTTCCCGTGTTAAGTAATGGTTTATGCAACACATTAACTTTTCAAAGGAGGATATACATACCACAGAATTGGATACAAATGGCCTTCACTGTGGTTAAACTCAATTTAAAAAGACCAAAAATAATCTATTTGCTAGATAATTTTGAGGTTGTGAAACCATAGCAGAGATATAACTTTTCCCAAGCAAAGTCACTGAATGCCAAGGCCTTTCAGAATACAAACCCTGCTCATAAGCCAAAGAGTGCACAGTTGTTGAAGCCTGAGAAGTTTGGGGCACAAGCAAGAGTTCTTGAATTTAAGGAATCCATCTTTCATTATTTCCTAAGCTTCTGCAAAACACAACCTGAACTGAGGATGACACATAGCAATAAATGCTGTCAGGAATGTGCCAATCGGAAAAGCTGGCAATTGTGTACTTGTTGGTAAATACGCAATTACAGGATACAGTATTTCACTACAAAGCACCATATACACAAGACAATGACACTTTTTTAAAGTGACCTGAAAAGTTATGAAGGGGAAAGAGAAAAGGCTATGTAAACTAATCTCATAGCAAGCCACTTCTTACCCACCACAACCTGCTTCCCTTCTTTAACTCACAGTACCACTGCTTTCCAAACATACCTCCTGACAGTATTTAACCCTACATGGGAATTTTCTTCTCCACAGTCATTAAGCGCCAGCAATAATAGTCCTCAACGGTATCTATCAGGAAGTAGGCAGTTAGAGTGACACTGACATGTGCACACAAGCTGCATTTGCAACTTAGCTTCTCTTGTTAACTACCTCCACAGAAGGTATTCTCCTGTAAGGAGAACACAACTCCCCATCCATAAGAAGGTGAATGTATATCATCACAGATGGTGCATGTTACTAGTCAACCAGCTATGGCAGTGCATCCCTTCGAAGCTGCTGAGAGGGGAACATGAAACTGGACCAAGCGAAACTGATGCCTGCGCCAACATGCATGTGCATTTGGTTCTCTTGCTTACATGTACTCAGAGATATATGCCACACAAATATGAGAAACAACACACACAAAAACGTGCAATCTTTACACACAAAAAACCTGGCTTTTCTCCATGGGGGAAAGGGAAGCAATCAAATTGCAATTCTTTAGTGCTCATGACATTTTTTAAAAATATACATCCTCATTCTACAATACTACCCTCCAGTCTGCACACTTACTGGGCATAAAGCTAGTCAGCCTAATACAACCATCACAAAGTGCTGCTGACTATATATATATAGATATATATAGATTTTTTTTTTTTTAAGTAGGCAATAAGCCATCCTGCAAACCAAAGAATCCCAGATGCCTGCTCTTAATTACTATCTGCAGCTTTCTTTCTGCACTACTACCTTAAAAACTAGTAAATATTGCACATTGTCATTCTGAGATCCACAGACATGGGACTTCCTAATCATTAGCTACTGATGTTCATAAACTGAACCAGTAACTTGCCTTTAACTTGATCTGGCAGGGAGGCAGCAGACTCCCTTCTGCTCCCATCAAAAGCTAGATATCCTTTCCTCTGAATTCACTTGGGACAGGAGATTTTCTGGCTGAACAGTCCAAAAACTAACTCTAACATCCATTTCTCGAGGGTGAAATATTAAAGATACATGATATATTGATGTATGTATTTCAGTGCTGGAATATAACAAGCTACTTTCATCTTACTACATTCAGTTTTGGGTATTCTCAAACACATATGCTTTGAAGTGAATTTAGAGCTTGCAAAAAGTGTCAGATTGAAAGCTCTGGAGAACAAAGTCCTCCCTTTGTCTTAAGAACAGGTGCAATGAAAGGAGTAACACTGCAAGCTTCCCTCACTAACAAGACTCAACTCTGTTCTGAAAGTACTGCCTCTCCATGCTCATCCCATCTTCAGCATCTCTTCTGAAACAGCTAATAAGGGCAGGGTGACCAGAGAGCAAGTGTGAAAAATCGGGACAGGGAATGGGGAGTAATAGGCGCCTATAAAAGACTAAGTCCCAAATATCGGGACTGTCCCTATAAAATCGGAACATCTCGTCATCCTAAATAAGGGTGACCGAGAGAAGTGCAGTCTCAGTCCACTTTCTAGTGGACAGGTTATCCAAGTGCATCCTCATTGCATATACATTGGTAGCAAGAGGAAGTTGTTGCCTGACAGACAGTGGATGGCAGAAGTCCAACTGCAAACACCTGAGACATCCCCCAGTCTTAGGCGCTTCTGTCAGATCTCAGCTCTCCCACAAAAGACTGCTTGAGGTTATTGTCCAAGCTGCTGGTCTTAACTCATCAGTTTGAAATGGCTTTCAAGAATACACACTCCCATCTACCCACCACCAAAAATTAGGCATGTTTACCTGGAACATGAATGATTTTACCTTACTGTTGATACTGCACAATTCTCTTCCTATTTTAGCTGCACACATCAAACCCAACTTTTCATGAATTCCAACACTTCCTCCACTTAAAAAGCAATGTGGTTAAAGTAGAACTTGAGACAACAAGAGCTGGGCAGAGGGGGTTCTCCACTTCTGGTTCCTCATTTCTGGGAAAAGCAGAGAATTTGAGTGTTCTTTCCCCTTGAGCTGCAGACCAGAACATCAAGCAGCAACCAGCCCCAGAGTGTCATTTGCCAAATACACAGACAACCCTCAATCTCACACTGAATATCCAATACCAGGGACGGAGGTGGGGAGAGTCCTAGGTTAGCATGATTTGTTAATCTTCTAGCAGCCAATTTACAGGCTTTACACAGATATCAGGCATCAGAGATGTGTGTATATATAACCATCAAGAAATACCAAAGAATTCAAACAGTTCAAGAACCCCAAATAATTCATGCCATGATCCATTTGTCTCAGAGCCCTGCCTGCTCACAATATTACAAGTTGCCTCTGGGAGCTAACCAGTCCCCTCTCAAAGAGTGAAACTTTACTGCTGGATTACCTGTGTGCAACATTATCCAAACCGTGGTCTGCTTTTCACCAATACCACCATAAGTACTCTTTAAAAATTTCTCCCTGCAAAAAGTTTAGATGTTTTTATAGCATGAGACATTTGCTGTTTTGTTGTTGCAGGAGAAGTTATCATTAGCCCCAGGACAAAGCTGCACTCAAACCCTTTTCTTGGAATGCCAGCTTCAATCATGATTCATTTTCTTCATGCCCAGCACAGGAAGCAGAAGAATGGAGGTGTCGGAGTGAGAGAGGAGAGACTTCTTAGATATTGTTTTGCTGCAATCAATACAAACTCAGTCACCGCATCCCACCAGAAACTCCCTTTAAGAGACTTCTTAACCAAGGGGGCAAAGGAAAGATTGTGGAGCCTGGACTCCAATTAAGGCGTTTCCATATGCATTCCCAATTTAGTCTTCAAAAGAGGGAATTTTGCAAAAAGGCATTTGAACTGGGAATGGCAAAAATTATGACCATTCATGATCTGGGTGGAATTATAAATTGTTCATTTAAAAATGGATTACATTGAATGTCATCTCTTTCCGTTGTTCCCCAATTTGTCCTTTCCAGGAGTTCATGTGCTATGTCTTCTGCAGATCTGGGGAAAACGGCCCAGGGGTGGAGGGTCCATCCAGTCCAGACAGAGTAAATGGCCCATGGCTGCTCAGTACTGATGGAAACTAAGAAACAAAACAAAGAGTTAGAGTTGTTGTTTTTATTTTAGTTTCTTTGTTCTCATGTCTCAAGATCTCTCCACAATAAGTTCTACAAAGAGCCCAAAAGGCTTTGAAAAAGCTCATATGGCTTCCTCCACTACCAAGGGCTTTTACAGATCATCATCTGGCAATGGAAACTTTAATTGCCAATGCATCCAGGTGTCCCTGAACCCCAGCATTACTATCAGTGTAGCTGCAACAGACACCGTGATTAAGTTTGTAAGTTAGATTCAGACTTTAAGGCCAGAAAGGATCATCATGATCAGCTAGTCTGACCTCCTGCACATCGCAGGCCACAGAACCTCGCCCACCCACTCCTGTAAGACACACACAACCTCTAGCTCAGGGGTTCTCAAACTGTGGGTTGGGACCCCAAAGTGGGTCACGATCCCATTTTAATGGGGTCACTAAGGCCGGTGTTGGCCCTGGGCCCTAGCAAGTCTGAAGCCCAAGCCCCACCGCCTGGGGCTGAAGCCCAAGCCCCACCGCCCGGGGCTAAGGTTACATGCCCCCCGTCCAGGGCAGAAGCCCTTGGGCTTCAGCTTTGGCCCCCCACCCAGGGTGGCGGGGCTCGGGCGGGCCTGGTCTATGGTCCCACCTCCTGGGGTCGTATAGTAATTTTTGTTGTCAGAAGGGGGTCACAGTGCAAGGAAGTTTGAGGACTGCTGCTCTAGCTATGTTACTGAAGTCCTCATATCATGATTTAAAGACTTCAAGTTACAGCGTATCCACCCTTTACAGTAGTTTAAACGTGCAAGTGACCTGTGTCCCATGCTGCAGAGGACGGCGAAAACCCCCCAGGGTCTCAGCCAATCTGATCCAGGGGGAAATTCCTTCCCGACCCCAAACATGGCAATCAGTTAGACCCTGAGCATGTGAGCAAGACCCAGAAGCCAGACATCTTGAAAAGAATTCTCTGTAGTAACTCAGAGCGCTCCCTATCTACTGTCTGGAGATATTTGCTACTAGCAGTCGCAGATCGGCTACATGCCATCCTGTTGGGATCCTGGAAGTGGGTGGGTGGAGCCCACTGCTAAAGACCTCCCCCAGCCTAAGGGGAGGAACCACAAAGTCCCAGATCTCAATTAATTACGGGGGACAACTAAAGATATAACAGGTACAGGAGTGAGGTCATAGGGGTAAACAAAGGGAACCTGACGAGGACACAGAGCAGAGAACCCCGGACAGTGCTCACTGCTCCATCATAGGCAGTCTCATCAGACCATACCCTCCATAATCTTATCAAGATCAGACTTGAAGCCAGTTAGGTTTTTTTTGCCTCCACTGCTCCCCTCGGAAGGCTGTTCCAGAACTTCACTCCTCAGATGGTTAGAAACCTTCGTCTAATTTCAATCCTAAACTTGTGGATGGCCAGTTTATATCTGTACTGAGCAAAGCCTTTATCCCAACTAATAAAATAATCACAGTTCTAGGACTCTTTAATGCAAGTACCAGCACAGCAGAACAAGCATTCCACACTGTGCCTCAATATTATCCACAGGTATTTAGACAGAAGGGAGTCCAACTGTTCTGCAGATACACTCATGTAAGCTACTCCCTTCATCTCCATGAAGATGTTAAGTTCATAACACAAAGATGGCCAGTAAAATGTCACTGTTCATTTTCACAGAATCACGCAGCAGATGTGCTTAACCCAGTTCCATTTAATAGCAACAAATACCAATTTGTGTTCATATGTAGTTCATTTAAAAAAAAAAAAAAAAAACTATCTCCATTTAAAAAAAAAAACAATAATGAAACGGACAGAATTTCCAGTCCATTGCAATAGAATGGTGCAGAATCCAGGGTCCATGCAGCAAAACTGTGGTCCACGTTGTCACAAACCTATACAATAGGAACACTCTCCCTCTCCCAACACTATGAAGATTGCATTAGTGTATTTCAGGAGAGAAAGATGTAATTAACAAAGTGTTATATCATTGTTACTTATATTGTAACACTGTTACTTATGCTGACATACAATTATGGCTACGGAGTAACAAATTGCCACATCTGGTGAAGTCTCAACTAATGAATCTACAATTTGATAGTTATTGGCGATTTATGACCTTACTGTTGATTAAATGGCAAATATTTTTGGCATAATCTTGCAATAAAATTTTTAGACCAACCCTACCCCTCACATTTCCACAACGTGCGCTGAGAAGGCAGTCAGAAGTGGAGCGGCACGGCTAGTCTTGTTGGAGCTTACCTGAAAAAGGGTGTTAGCACCTTGCAATCTTGCTGGACTGAGAGGAGCTACTGGACTGAGCGTGCTCCAGAAGTGAATACTCGAGAACAAGGGGCTTGGGGTCAGCAAGATGGGAGTCTAAGAGAGATACAAAACACAGTCATTTATGTTACAGGTTATTACATCTAGTCATTCTTAGCACTTATACACTTAGGCCAAAGTTCTCAAACCCTAGCTGCCAGCAGTTAGCTATCTAATTCCATATGAAAGAAACAAAACAAAAAAAGGCCTGATTTTCAAATGTGTTGAGCATCTGCAGCTCCCACTGACTTCCAAAGGGATTTGCGGGTGCTCTACGCTGCTGAGAAATCAGGCCAATTATTTCAGTCCCTACATATACACCTTAGTGTAGGTACCTAGGTCAGAAAACGTTGTTCTTAGCACCTATGTAGTTCTTTACAAAAAAAAATCAAGGCGCCCATAGGAGGCAGGAATTAACCTCATTTTACAGGAGAAAAGAGTGGAGGCACAAAGGTGACATGACCAGGCTCCCGGCTGCCTGCTCTAATTGGGATTCAGTGCACAGTATCCTTAAGCTGATATTTCCAAAACCACCGAAGAAATTAAAATTAAAGGGAATTTGAACATCCAAATGCCCGAGGTGGCACAGAAAACCTCAGCCACAGATCAGAAATAACTAGTGTCCTACTTAGGCACATTCTCTAGATTTTCCATGTATTGCCAACAACTACTGTATTTTGGCAAGTCCTAGCAAGAATGGTTAAGTAACAGTGCAATGGTTCTCTCTCCCACATCTTCAGCAGTTTGTGCTTCCAATACTGTGAATTTAGGGAAGCACCTAACTTCAATTTACTAATAGGAAAGAGATTAAAACCAACCAGAACAATGTAACAACCAGATTCAGAGCTCTTTGGCTATTTTGCACATTTTCCCAAGAGATGTGAAAGCCAGGTTTTCCATAGAAGAGTAACACCCATATTATGCTGCCTCTCGGCCTCCTTTTTGTTGAAAGTAGCTTCCTACTGGATAAAGTGAAGGAACAGTTAGGCTGAGGTTTCCACATTTCTCTATTAAATCATCTACAACACAAATGTTTTTAAGTCTGCCTGAAGTGCCTCATGACATGGCCCTGGAGCGAGAACACTGAGTCACCTTCAAAGTATTTTTAATCGTGCCTCCTATACAAATGATTTAACAACAGAGGCAGCTGGGTACCCCAGTTTGTCTTCCTCCATAGTCAAAGAACTGCTGAGCACTTTTCAAATAGGATGCCAGTAACACTGGTCATTTATTTTCCAGAATAGATTTCTATTTTAAAAGAGGCAGACACACCTCCCTTCAGGAGTCCAAACACAACCATTGCCGTTGGCTACTCATTTTTCAACCTGCCCTCCCTTACTGTTGTCAAGCCCAACAGATGCTGTTAATAGAAACAAGAGAAGGGAATAAGGTTACCTGTGAAAAAAATGCTGGAGTAAGAGAAGCAGTAGGGAGAGAAGGGCTTAGTATCCCCAGTGGGCTTGGATCACTGCCTGTAATGACAAGAGTGGGAGCTAGCTCCAGCCCTTTGGGTCTTTTAGCTCTGGAGAGGTGATTGGCAAGATCCTTCTCTAGCACAGACAAATCGTGCTCTCTGAGCTCTGGTGATAGGTGCTGAGGGTTCTGAGACTGCTCCAACTGCTGAGAAGCCACCGACTCTATGTCCGTGTCAATGTCCAGGTCAGGGTTAGAACTCAAGGGTGGTGAAGGGGGTGTGGAAGGAACCTCCAGAGTGGGAGAAATGGAAGATGCAGGTGGTGTTGGGGTGAAGGTGGTGGTGAAGTTTGGCAAAGGGGCTGGAGCTTCAGTGGGAGTTAATTTTGGTGGAACTAGAGTCTCCAAGGTCTGGAGAGTTTCTTCTGATTCTATAGGAAGAGTGGAGGCAAGGGGTGCAACTGCAGGCCTTTTGGAGGGCATGGTCACAAACTTTATGACTGAAGGTGTCAAATCCTGAGCAGGTTTTTTTTCCACCAGTTTCTCAGCTGGATTCTCAATCTTGACCGACCTGAAGAGCTTCACACCGGAGGAGTTCAGGGAGTTCAGAGTAAAAGAAGAGTACAGGCCTGAATGGATATAGTCATTGCGGCTGGATGATTTAGCACAGGTCTGGGGCTTCTCTTTCACACCGTTTTCCAGGTCCTTTGGAGCACTGCTGACTTCTGCAAAGCCAGCCATCACTGGGTCTCCCTCAATCCTGCCCACCATCAGTGGAGCAATATTCAAAATCTCCGGATAAGAAACAAACTTGTACACAAACTTCTGACCATTCACTTTTTTGATGATATTCTGTGGGTAGAGAAAATAATTTTCCATCATTCCACCTACTTATTTTCTTGCTACAGACGCTCCCCAAAACTGACTAATGCGTAGGTGGCATCATTACTTCAGTAGGAAAATTTTTTCACTTTTACGAGCATTAGGATTCCAACAACTTAAAAAATACCCACCAAAACTATTATTTCTAAAATACCCCAACCAAAAAACAAGCAAACCTCACCTGAAATGCATTACTAGCAGGGTGGATTTGATTTAAATCATGATTTAAATCACTAGTCAGGAAGACTCGATTTAATCATGGTTTTCTACATAAAAGTGCATTTTTTTTGGTTGTTATAACCTTAATACATATTCTTCACAACTCAGAGATAGATGTAGGTTTCATTTTTAGAAGGTACACACTATACATTTTTAAACAGTGATTTATTTTGAAAACTTTTCAGATTAGTTTTACAGCTATATCAGAAAATGAACAATTGTTTGGTTATTTCATTTACCAAAGGTAACTGAAGCAGATATTTATGAAGTCACTGGGAGGTGAACTATCTCCAATTCAACAGGTTAATCATTAATATTTGGAGGATTTTCTTGCCATGCTGTATTAGGAGGAGAACATCACCAGACAGATATTTAAATTGTTTTATTTAACTAAAACAACATTAAGTATTCTGGATTTTTTTCTTCAACAGCAAACATAATATTTTAACAAAACAAGCATATGTCCCTCGCTTCTCACATTTATCTCCAGACTTCTTCTCCTTGTCCAGATCTATTCTGCTCCCAACAATCTTCTATTCATTGCACTTTTAGAGAGAGGTAAGGGATTGACTCTGTGTACACAAATTTGCAGAGGGACAATAGAGTTGAGGTCTGTTATTTCTCACCTCTTTACGTTATTTATTTATTTAAAAACATTTTTGCTGTTAACACGCATGTTACCTCTGGAGACACAAATCCACAGTTTGAGAACTGCAAAATGAAGCATCTCTGGTGGTATCGTCTAGGCTGAGCACTGAGTCCCATTGGATAGATAGAAAGATTAACCTAAATAATCTATACAGAAGCCCCTGGAACCCCATAAAATTGGGTCCCTAATCTATGAACTATTGGAACTCATTTACAAAACTTTTCTTAAACATTACATGGATATATTGTCTCATACTATAGAATTAGATTTTATAATCCCTATTCCATGATGAGATATCTTTGACGTATAACGTATCTTAATTAAAACTATCTTTAGATAAAATGCTTTTTGAGGAAAAACCTTATCAAAAAAATCCAATTTAAATAAAAAAAAATACAACTTTTTTTTAAATCATTGATTTTTATCCACCCTGATTACAAGCAAGGACCTTAAAGCTACGCAGCAATTTTTTTTTAGTCTCATAATAAAAAAAAAAAAGCACAACTAGCAACAACAAACAGATGCAGATAACGTCACCTGTCACCAGCATCAAGATCAAAATCAAAGAGTCTAGTACCCAGCAGGTAATCACAAACTTAGGCTCCAATCCTGCAAATACCCATCTTAACTGACGTCAGCAGAACTACTCACGTGCAGAAGTGTTTGCAAGATCAGGGCCTGAGTATTCAAAACAGACCACACTTATTTTAATAAGATGTTATAATAAAAGCAAAAGATATAGGCAAGATGAAGTATTCAGCAGAACAGTATGCTAAACAGCAGCCAGACTATCCCCCTATGCAGCATTTGTTGCTACTTATTTTTGTATGTATTGAAAAGAATACACAAACAGTTTTGGTCTAAATGGATTCTTATTTATTGTACAGCTACCTACTACCAACTAAGATTTTTTAACACAAGAACAGATTAAGGAAACTGTGCAGTCCTGGTAACAATAAATTCTGAGCAACTGACTAACAGTTAGCTCAGAAACTGTGTTATTTTATTATCTTAAACACCCACATAATAAGAGTTGTGGGATAAACCACTTATTGAGAGGTTACTGAAATTATGAAGACTACCCGTTTCGAATTCTAATTCAGCTCCTTCAAGCCTTTCGTCAGTGCCTTAGTGGTGTCAGAGCATCTGCGACTTTCAAAAGGTAACAAGAAGTAAATTCATTAGCTACACAAGAGAAGTTTCTCTGAGCTTCATTGACGCATTCTCTACTGTAGAGGTGCAGCTTTATACTGAGCACAAGAAGAAGAAAAAAAATAAAAGATTTTGGGCTACTTTGGAAACCTGTTTTTGTACCAGCCACTTTGTAGAAACAGTTGCAAGAAAGATCTGAAGTAGAGAGAGGGACACAAAGTTCTCATAGTTATTAGCAAGATTTTAATTAGTTTTGAACATTCAAGACTTTAAACCCTTTTGAAGTATACACCTGTTTTTGTGGACCATTAATAAAGGAGTGTGTGATACAAGTAAGTTAAAGAGGTGATATGTCACAGGAAGCTCTCTGGAATCTCTGAACAATTAAAACAGTAACACTGTGGCAGGGGGAACCTTTTGTCACACCTCACCTAAGCCAAAGACAGAACTGACATCTATCTTCTTGAAGAGAATGAAAAAGGAAACAAAGCTCATTAGGCGGAAGCTGGGTGTAAGAGGGATAAGATGTGAGATGGACTAATGGGAGTTGTTACCTTCACATAGTAGTATCTGAGAGCACGGCTGAGTTTGTCATAGTTCATGCTGGGCTTGTTCTTGCGGATTCCCCAAAGCCGGGCCACCTCCTCTGCCTGCAGCAATTTGAACTCTCCGTCGTTGGAGGTCCAACAGATGATATGTTTGTTCTGAGGCTCCTGGAGGAGTTGGAGGAGGAACTGCCACAAGGTGATCGTACTGTCCATAGCAGTAAGCTGAAATGCAGAAGGGTAGAGATCAGATAGGCAAAGGGTTATGAACTGTACCATTTCCTACATCTCACCAGGACAGGAAGGGAGCAAGGATGTTATTTCCACAGGAGTCAAAAATTATTAGTCACCAGTCGTGGAAGACATTCCCTGCAGAATGACAGCCTAGAAGCCGGCTGCCATCGTCTCCTCCCACATCACAGTCTTTTTCACAAGGTCTATATTTAGCCACATTTAACTAAATCAGATCACTTTGGGAAAGTCACACTGAATCATGAGCGAAAAAGGATTTCTAAACTGCTCTGTGCTCACCCACTTCTGGCTTTGTGTTGCCTCATGAAAAACAGTGCAGGTGCAGCAGTGTTAAAGAGCTCCTTCTCCCCTCCCACAAACTCCAGATCTTTCTTCGAAAGGAAAGAGATGGCTGGTCAAGTCCCTCCAAAGCAATTACAATTAGCAGGAATTAGAGAGACAAACACGGATACTGCAGCATAGTTCATTCTTCCTTTGGGCATTCAGAGCCTCTGTTACCTCCTATGTATGGAAAAGTCTCTCAATCCCAGTGCACTAGTCCCCATTCTCTCCTCACTCAAATCCCACAAATTGGCTCTTCCCCAACCTTTTGAGAGGGTGAGAAAACAGGGAAGAAAATAAAGATCCAAATGAATACCTATTGCATCTTGTCCTATCTGTGTGTCTGTCTTTTACAGTGCAAACTCCTAGGGCTAGGGCCCCCGTCAGCTCTGAACACATCACTGGCACTTCAATCATGACTGTATAGGTAAATATACAGTCCAATATACTTCCTAGTGCTGTCTACACCAGGGTTAGGTCAGCTTAACTACGGTGCTCAGGGATGCGGTAAAATTAACTTTACTTTCTTCTATGGGTAGATGTGAATTTAAGCCGATATAGTTACACTGCTATAACTCCCCGAGTGGACGCTCTTATTCCAGCATAGCAAAGCCTTTTTTCCCTGTTTGGCTCACATTGCTTTGGAATGAATTTAAGATAAACCAAAAAGGCACTTTTATTCCAGAATGGAGAGTCTAAGTTATACTGGTATATTGGTTTAACTATACCAGTAGTAACTGTTGGCTTGGCTACATGGGAAAATACCATTATACAGGCAAACCTAAGGGTATAGTTGTGTACCAAAGCAAATGAATCAGACAAAAGATAAACTATCATTCGTGTGTAGGCATTGTACTCCAAGTGGTTCTTGAGCAAGTTGAAACTGTGCCAGGATTCTCCAAGATGCAGGTTACGTGCATTGGTAAGTTTAGGATTCAGTTGGGGCTGCCAGTGAAATAAAAGGCTTTGGTAATGATTTCATTACTACCTGGCACATACCCACCCATGGGCCAGAAGACAACCCCTGCCTAAGGAAGAGAGCAGGCAGTCTACATGTCCGAGTGTCAGATTTTAGTCAGTCCTGTAAAAGGATTACAGCCGACAGCTTACACAGGGCTCAACATTCCTACTTAAATTAGGTGCCTCAGGGCAGGTACTTTTTTGGGCAGGTCGTAATTCAGTTCATCTATTTTTGAAGTGTACCTGCCCAAAGAAGCACTCTCTCTCTCCCTTCTCCCAGAAGGGCTAAGTGAGAGAGAGCACAAATGGAGTACCAAGAGAGTAAAGCAGCACTTCTCTGCCCCTAGAAGAGAGGAAAGTTGTTGTTGTTTTTTCCCCTTAGAATGGTAAAATTAAAGATAGGCAGACAAAAGAGAAAAGACAGAGGGAAGAGTGAAAACAGGAAGTGAAAAAATAGGAGAGAAAGCACTAAAGAAATTAATGAGGATAAAGGAGATATGCTAGTGAGATGTTGAATCCCTATGGACAATACCTGCAGCTCCAATACACTGGAAAGGGAAGCAGGTGTTAATGGCTTATCTACATGTAACGAGGTTAACCAGGCAGATATTTGATTAGCACAGTTCTTAAAAAGTAATATCCAGTTATCGCTAATTCTTTCATATAAATACTTCTAAGCCTCAGGGAAATGGATTCTCCTGCATTACTGCTCTTAATGTTTTATCTCATGTACAAGTTTATTCATTTTACCTGGAACAAAGTAAGGACCTTGGTGCCTATTATATGTGGGACACCATCTCCATGCTAGTCCATAAGGTCACTGTCTAGCTACTTGCATCTTCACCCCCCACCCCCACATCATTGTAGTATCTGAGCATCTCCCAAGTATTTCTCTCTCTATTATTATGATTCATTATTTGTACCACTGTAGTGCCTAGGTGACCTAGTTACAGACAAGGACCCCATTATGACAGGCACTGTACAGACATAGAACAAAAAGATGGTTCCCTTGCTCAAGAAGTTTACAATCTAAGTACAGACAAAAGACAACTTTACTGAAATGCAAGATGTACCAGAGCAACATCTAGACTTCTTCTGCCCATATCAGCTAGTATTTTGATGGCAAGCCACAACTCAGCATAACACATTGCCTTTAAACTCAATAAGGCTTCCAGTTCAAACAGGCATTTGCCAGTAAAAGCCTGTTTACAATAAAAATTAAGGTAAGCAATTCGCTGCAGATAGTAACTTAAACTGGAGACCTGGATTTCCACACTCCCAACCAAAAGCCTGAACAAAACAAAACACCTTGTTAGTGCTCAGGGAATATCCTTCAAATAACTTCTTCACTAAGTAAATGCTGAAATCCAAAGCCAAACTTCAAAAATAAAGAATTCAAAAATCCAGTCTTCTTATCTCTCTGGCTTCCACTGAACACTGGGTTTCATGCCAGACAGAAAAACATGCCTGTTTTGCAAAAGAAACTGTGGCCAGCAAGGCAGGAGGCACCTCTGAGGGCAAGACTGGAGGAGATACCCTTATGATAAGAGCTTGTCTATAATTTTCACCTTTCATGTTTTATCATTTGACAATTATGTCTACTTCAAACTCACACTGCACATGAGCCTCCAAGTCCATGTCTCAAAATTAAGTTGCAATTTTACACCAAAGATTTTTAGAACTAGAGGTGAAATATACATCCCCCCCCAATAACTAGTCCATTTACCATCAACTAAATAAATATATCCTTGTCTTCTGTACCTTATACATTTCCATGGGAAAGTCTTGCTTGTTTCCAACACACACTGTAGGAAGATGAGCCATTGGTAACAATTTCAATAATGGGATCTCCTAGCCACCCTGGAATTGAAGACTACTGGACCAACATTGTTTTTCCAACACCCTTACAGGAAGCATAGAATCATAGAATCATAGATTATTAGGGTTGGAAGGGACCTCAGGAGATCATCTAGTCCAACCCCCTGCTCAAAGCAGGATCAATCCCAAACTAAATCCCCAAATGGCCCCCTCAAGGATTGAACTCACAACCCTGGGTTTAGCAGGCCAACGCTCAAACCACTGAGCTATCCCAATCTTCCGTGCTTGTTCCAATGTTACTGAAAACAGTTTTGTCTTGCCTAAACTAGCGTTTAAAACATTTCAATCCCTGTTCGGAGGTGACAAGTAGGGAGAACTCCTGTGATCAAGAATAATTTTCCATGCATTTCCTCCAGTTGTTGCAGTCATTCTGATCCACCAGCTTTCTTGGCTGGAGACGTCATAACTCCCCAATGAGATGAGTTATGTAGTCACTGGACCTAACTTTCATAGTTTGTTTCAACATGGTTGGAAGTCTGAATTTCCATGATCACCCTCACCCCACAAGGAGATACTAGACTTAAAGGGAGACATCACAGGAGTCATTCGAACTGAAATAGAAAACATTATAAACTAAATGCCTTTATCTGGTTTTTAACCTTCCTGATGTGGGAAAGAAGACAATTATACTTTTTGTTTCCAGGATGTATTATAAAACCCCTATTTCTAAGGACACTCAGCTCTCAGTAAACTATACTCGTTTTCTCCTGGTCCACAGGCACAAAGACGGAAAAGTGGTTATCAGCTGCATATGAAATTAGCTGTGATATGCACATCTGCTAAAAGTAAAAGCATCCTTGTTTATGACTGAATGGGCAATTCTCTGTAGCATGCTGTTGAATGATCCCTGAACAAAAAAGGTTAAATGTTTGCATGTTGACCCTAACTTTATTATGAAAAGGAAGTCTCATTTAGGATGGAAAAGGTTTCCTTTAATAATGTTTATAGTACACATAGCCTGGTTGCTACGACAACAGAACAACTATTCTCTACAAACAGGAGCTAAGACCCTAAAAATAAACAGGCTGACCAAAATCATGAACAGGCAGTTCAGTCAGGGAGTGTCAGCTTGTTATATGGATCGTGTTTGTTTTGAATACATTAGGAAGATAAGTCAATTGTAACCACTAAAATCTGCACATAGTGAATGAGGCATTGTCTTGTGATTCGATCCCTTTACATTTCAGAAGCTACTATTTAACACCAAGATCTTGTACCCACACTTGAGTGGGAAGAGATCGAAAATGAAATTCAGGAATTAGCTCAGTGGAAGCAAAAAATACATACCGTGAATGTAGTATGTACACATGTACTACACACATACCCAACAATGCACACGCTACTCAAACATAACATCGTCTTGAACTTATATAATGCTTTCATCCAAGGCCCTCAAACTAATTTATCAAGATGGGTATCAGCCTCATTATACAGGTGAAAAAACTGAGGGGCAGACGCATATAAAAACTTGCCTATGATCACAAACAGACCATGGCAAACTTTGGAACAGAAACCATGGCCCTGCTCTAACTCACATCATCACATTGAGCCAAATAAGTAATAAGTACCAAATGGCAAAGGGTTTAAGTCTTGTAATTAAAATACTACATCAGAAAGGAAATAGTCCTAGTTTTAGAGAAAAGTGTTCCACTAAAAATGCCATGATAAAAAGGCTGAGCGAAGACTGCTGGATAGCTGTAAATCTGAGACTAGGCATTCATACAGTCACTACTGTAGAAGTGTGTGTTAATTAGGTATATCCTCATTTTCAATAACTGTATTATGTAAAAAAAAAAAAAAAGATTTAAAGCACTTCAAGCAAGAAGAGAGAGAAAGGAAACTTCACGCCAGATAAAGGGAGAGCTTCCACCAATCATGAAACAACTGTGATAGTAGTGACACAGATCAAAGTCCTGAGGAGAACTACACCATTTCAAAGCTTTTAACAGAGTTGCTTTCATTTTCCAACTTCCTGGCAAACACACAGAAATCCCCTCCACCCCGAATCAAACCCCAACCTTTTCATACAAATAAAGCAAACACCCACCCAAAAAGAACAGTACCTTACTTGCCATTTAAAAATCAGTTTATGTTTCGTGTGCTAATATGAACCATGTGGGTGTTAAGACACATAAATGAACCCAATACAGAGTGTGTATGTTACTATAGATCTTTAGCTTTCTTTTCACTGTGACAGACACAAATTAAGCCACTTGCTGCCTCCTCTTCGGAGAGGATTCAGACTAATCCCCAAGACACCCCATCCTCAAACTCATTCAGTGACACCAGCACCTAAATTTGTTTATTTTTCCACCCAACCCCTACCAGCCATAAAAACATCCTGTTATGTCTGGCTCCTTCCTCCTACAGCCGTCCACTGCTGCTGCCCCATCTCCCAGCCAGGGTGGCAAGCTGGGGGGGGGGGGGGCAAGCATTTTAGTGGGGTGCAGGAGAGGAGGGGAATGGGGAAAGAAAGAGGGAAAATGGGCAGTAGTAGAGGGCAAGTTGAGTGCAGATCATGGGGTAATTGCTTGGGAAAGGGGGCTGGGATGCATGGGGTGACTGGGAGGGGCAGGAGGCACAAGCACTGGGCCAGAAAACGGGGCTAAGGGGGGAGATCAGAAAGAAGGGGGCCAAGGTGCATGGGGTGACTTGAGGGAGCATATGGAGGAAGACTGTTGGGGTCCATAGGGTGACTCAGGAGGACCGGGCGTTGAGGAAGAGGGCTGGGGAGGGAGAGTCTTAGGGTCCAGGGAGTGACTAAGGAGGGGAGAGAGCTGGACTGGGAGGAACACAGGGGGAAGGGGGGATGCATGGGGGACTCAAGGGAAGGGGAATGGCTGGGGTACATGGGGGAGGCAAGAGAGGGGAAGTGTTAGGATCCATGGGGTGACTCGGAGGGACAGGATGGGGGGGGCACGGAGGGACTCAGGGGGTCATGGGGGAGGGGTGCACAGGGTGACTTGGGGGTCGGGGGCAGGACTGGGGAACACGGGGGGGTCAGGTCGCATGGGGTGACTCAGGGAAGGGGCAAGACTAGAGAGGTATGGGGGGAGGAGGGGTGCACAGGGGACATGAGGGGTCGGGGCGCACAGGGGACTCACGGGGAGGGGGCAGGACTGAAGGGTATGAGGGAAGGGGCAGGACTGGGAGACACGGGGGGTCAGGACAGGACTGAAGGAGTACGGGGGGGGTTGGGGTGCATGGGGGACATGGGGCAGGACTAGAGGGACACGGGGGTCAGGGCGAACGGGGCAGGACAGGACGGGTACGGGGGGGTCGAGGCACACGGGGTGACTCAGGGCAGGACTGGGGGACACGGGGGGGTCGGGGCGCACGGGGGGCGGGAAGTCCGGGGGGGGGGGGTCAGCAGGGGCGGGGCCGGAGCCCGGACTCACCGAGGCGGAGCCCCCGCTCCCCGAGCGGCGCGGTCGCTGGCAGCGGCAGGTACCGGGCTCCCCTCATGGCCGGGGGCCCCCCTGTCGGGACGGGAGCCAGGCCCCCATCCCGGGCGCTGGAACCGAACCAGAGCGGAGGCGGCGGCGGCAGCGCGCTACATGGCGGGACACAGGGCACATTCGCTCACACGCGACACGGGTCCGTCCGGCCACCGTAAGCCACACTTCCGCCCCGGAGGGAGGGGCTGGAGACAAGACTAGACTGGGCCAATTACAGCTCGCCCCTTGGGGAACGACTGGCCTATTAAAAGCCGTGTTCCACACCCTTCTCTGCAGAGCATTATGGGGAATGTAGTTCTTTGGAGGGGGGTTGGCTCTAGTAGAGGCCAGCTGGACATGTGCCTAAGGACTGGACAGGGTGCTAACACTGAGGGCAGACTGCTGGGTTCTCAGTCCAGCTGTTGGGCAGTATACAAGACCCAGGAGGAGTCCTGGAGTGTCTGTTTAGATCCCCCCGTCACTGTATGAGCCTGGGCAAATTACAGCACCCACCCATTGTGTGGCGCCCAGGCCCTCTATGTTCAGGGGTGTTGAGCACCAGCAGCTCCCTACCCCCCACATCTGGAATGGGAGGGGGGGTGCTCAGTCTTTCTGAAAACCACGCCAAAGGCCACAGCTGCTGAGGGTGCAATATTAATAGGCATAAGAAAGTTGTCCTTGGTGGCCCGGGGGTTGCTTTTGCAAAACCAGAACAATGATACTGGCTTATTTTAAAGGGGGAATGGATGTTGTTTCATTCATTAACAAGGGTAGTATGCTTTAGAATCCTTAGCGGATAAAGCAGACAGGAACATTAAAATCACAAGTTGATGGTGCTAATGTTTTTACATACAAACTTACTTTAAAAACTCTCGGTGCCTGCTGTAGCAGCCCCTGTTTTCACATGTACACAGTTACAGAGCTAAAGAAAAACATAAGAAGGTGAGGGAAAAAGGTAAGAGACTGATGGTGTCAGCCAAAACTAAGAATTTTTGAGGCAGAGAGGTATAGGGAAGCTATTGGAGATGACAGATGCTGAATAAAGGGTTCATCATGGGGGAGGAGGAGAGGAAAAGAAGCAGGGGATAGAAGATCAGTTTGGGAAAGGAAGAAGTGAATTTTTGTGAAAGAAACATGAGCAACTCCATGGAAGATTTTAAAAATCTCTAGCAAGTGCACGTTTGAAGCATGTGATTAAATAAGTGTCAAGTAGAGTTGTTCAAAGGGATGATGAACTAACAGAGGGGAGGTAGCATTCTCCCCAAGCCGGAATACAGGAAGCTGACTTTAGGCCATAAAGAAGGAAAGCTCAATAAGCAAGGTGAAAGGAGATCAAGTCACATATGACAGCATGAGCAGTGGAATGAGTACAGGCCTACATGGGAAACACTGTGGAGGGAGTGAAGGCCATAATGTGAGGACAGAAGAGATGCAGGAAGAGAAGAAAGTTTCAGGATTAAGTCTACAGTCCATGGAGCGGAATGGGAGAGCGTGTGCTGTGATTGAGGATGAGGATCTTGCCCAAGAGAATTGCTTCCGTCCTTGAGGTGCTTTGTTTGAAGAAAGCAGAAGTGAAGTCACAAGTGTGTGGTCAAGAGAAACTGAAGAGGCGGGAAAGGGGAAGCCCTTGAAAGTGGTCAAATATGAGTGGAGTATCAGCATGAAAATAGTGAAGGTTAAAAGATAAGAGCAGCAGAAAAGATCCTGAACAGTGATAAAAGAGCAGATCAGGCCCTGAGCAAGAGAGGGTTCCATAGAGGGGGAGTCTTACTAAAGCTAGGAGCTCCAATCAGACAGTATCACTTTTCTCACTAACTCTCACTTCACTGTACTCTGCTTTTGAAAGTCACTGTCTGTGCTACTGAGAGAGGTTTATAAGCAAAATATTTCCTCAAGGAATGACACTGCGGTTCTTTTCGGTCATTAGGGAACACAGTAGAGCTTGACCACTATAATTACATAAATACATTTTTAACCCCCCCCCCCCCCCCGCATAAATCTATTTCTTATGTAAGAATTTCAGGTTCCCCAACCTTTCTAGACAGCTTTCTGTTCTTGTATCTTGAATATGGTTCACTCAACCTACAGTGCTAGAACATGCACTGCTTTTCGGTATCCTGAGACTCCATTTTTATTAACACACCATTCCTTTAAAAGGGAAGTTAGGAGACTACGCACTGCACTCCATGGGGAGCCCTAATTCATGGGAAAGCTCATTAAAACAGCCCACCCAAACACTGTCAGGACACAGAGCAATTGATCTTCTAGGGTCAGACATTGAAGGATTAGCTGATGGGTCTCTAAGCCAAGGCAAAGCAGTCATTTTGATCAGCCTTATACTTTACCACCTTATAAGCCTGGATAGGACAGATGCAGCTTGTCATACCCTCCTCAATGGGATGGTTTCATTTAGGCAACGAAGGCAGCAGATGAAATAAAGAGGGGTTTGCACTCTTCCTTCCTCAAAATAGAAACAGCAGCAGTAGTCCCAGCCCTCCATCACATTCCCACTCATGCCCAGCTGCAAAGAAAGCTTCAGCAGCACTTAGTTATGAAAGGGACTGATACCACATATGCCAGAACAGGCAGTTTCAAGTTTCCTGGATGCCATTTCACAGGGCATATTGTGCCCCTTCAGTCTTTTACTAAAATATTTTACCGTAATTACACCCATTAGGAACTCAGTCCTCCAAACCCAACTGATCATAGGGGCAGATTTTCAAGAGAGCGCAGCACTCAAAAAATACAAGACATGGCCCATGATAAGTTTCACTTAGGTATTATCTTCATACCCCTTAATATGCTAAAAGCATTTGCTCAGCTCCTGGTTAAACAGGAACACTGCATGTTATACTTTATATTATTTCAGCTGAGGTGAGCTATATGCCATTATCACTCCCCCTTCTTTGTTGGATCTATTTAATTCCTTACAATGGCTCTATAATAAAGTGAATGAAGACTATTTCTAGTTATCTCCACACTGATTTATACCTGCCTCTGGAGATTTCCATTACTTGCATCTGAAGAAGTGAGGTTCTTACCCACGAAAGCTTATGCTCCCAATACTTCTGTTAGTCTTAAAGGTGCCACAGGACCCTCTGTTGCTTTTTACAGATTCAGACTAACACGGCTACCCCTCTGATACTTGACTATTTCTAGGTTGACAGTTGAAAGATGGGGGGTGGGGAAGAGAAGTAATCTTTTTGCTCATGTAAAACATCTTATTAGGAGGCAGTGTGGCCTAGTGGATGAGATTTGTCTGATTCAGGATACCTGGGTTAGGGTTCCTGCTCTGTCCCTTGAGCGAGTTATTTCCCAGCTCTGTGCTTCCGATTCCCCACCCTCCTCCTTTTGTCTTGTCCATTTTTACTATAAACTCTTTGGAGCAGGAACGGTTACTATGCCTTAGGACAGCCCTTAGCACAATGGAGTCCTGCTCTTTGCTGGAGCCTGTAGGAGCTACTCTACTATAGAAACAGTAGAAGAGATCAGGATACTTCAGCCAAGAGAAGGGATGAAGTCTTTGGATAAACCATTCCTAGCCACCCTCTCTCTGTATACTTCTCATCTCGGTTTTGCAGTTTGTTCCATAGATTCAAGGACTGGAAGGGACCTTGAGAGGTCATTGAGTCCAGTCCCCATGCTGCTTCCTCTATTTACAACTTCTTCTCTTCATACACTGAAGAAAATCCCTCCCCCCTTCAGATCCCTCTTGAAAAGCGGCACATGATCTGCTTGACAATATCTGCATTAATTCACCCCAAACAGATATATATTTGTTTGGGACAGAGTAGGGGCCTGATTTTGCAATCCTTGCTCACGGAAGCAGTTCTACTGAAGTCAATTGAATTCCTCATGAGCTCCATTAGATTATTCACAAATGTAAGGTCTGCAAAATTGGAACTCCTACATTGTGAGTTTCTGAAGGCGGGGAATGTATCCCCTCATTTGCTTGTACAGCACCAAGCATGGCTAACTGCTGCCAATTTGCAACCCCCGTAATTGGTGCTGAAGGTTAATCTTTCATAACAGCAGAAATATCCAACAAACCTACTAGAACTAAAAACAAAACTACATTAAATACAGATCCTCTCTCCTGGAAACTGGTAACTCACCCAGGTAGATTATCACATACACCCAACACGGTAGGGGTCATCTGAACAGAAATGGGATCCTAATACTGTGCCTAGCAAGACACTTGCATGGTGGAACAGGGAGATGCTTGACTCCATCTTTTCTAGTTCTTCCCCCCCACCCCACCCCACAGCTATTTTAGAAAGTCAAGTAAAGAAAGGAGAGGGTCAAAGTTTGTTCTGAAATGTACCATGACCCACTCAAAGTCTGCTGGCACTGTAACTTCTGCTTGCCACTGTGCTATTGATTGCGTGGCTAGCTGGACTCCACTTACTTCAGTGGTGTTACTCTTGATTTACACCAGTGAAATTAGAGACAGCCCCTAAGAATTCATTATTGGTGTGTGCTGCAGTAGCACATAGTGACCCTAATCAAGGATTGACACCTAAGTGCTGGGCACTATACACAAGATTGCCACATGAAAATCAAAAGAGGCCCAGTTCTGATCTCTCTCCATGCAACTCTGACTTCACTAGAGTTACTCCCAATTTTTAGCAGCATACAATAGGATCAGGGTTGATTAGCAGAATCCACTCAGAACAAATAATGTTAGGAAGGAGCATAAGTCCCATTAAAAAAATAACTATCAGTGACAGTATGTGCACATATGGACCAAAGAATCTGGATCTGTGGGGGGTAGGGGAAAGCAATGTCAGGAACATCTCACCTCATTCATGAGTCTGACTTGGATATTACTGGGTTAGTGTCCTGCTTAGATGAGACTGGGGGAAATGGAGGCGGGGGGGCAAAGCAAGGTGGAGCAGGGAACAGGGCAGAGTTAAAAAAAAAATCATATGCAGAGAAGCTTAAAAGGAGCAGAAACAAAGTTTAATTGTTAAAGATTTATACTGGCATGATTGGGGCCCCTTTGTGGAAGGCTTTGTAGAGAGAGTAAATAGTTGTCCCTGTCCAAAGAGCAATTCTAGAAAGACAAAATCCAGTAAGATCACTGCAGGAAAAAAGTTTTTTTTTTAAAAGCATTGACATATTAGAGAAATCTCAGAGCAAGTTCCTGACTTTAGGACTATATGATCTTTGGCTGGGCTGGTTGAAGGAGAATTGTAGATGCAGGGGTAGCCAACACATTATGCAACAGCAGGTCAGGCACTTCAGCCCTAGCCTGTTCCATAATTCAACAGTGCCCTTTTAAAACTGCTTTTAACTCAGCAGCTGACTCGAACGAGAGAGCTGAAAATCTGCATATTTGGCAATTTTCTGAATGACCCTAAGAGTTTCATGCCTCACTAGCAAACACCACAATCCCAAGTAAACGGGGGTGGGGGGGAAGGAAAATCAGTCTCATTAACACAGTAAGGTTTCTCTCTAGAAAGAGTAGCACTCATTTAGGTCATCCTTAACTTTAAGCATGTGCTTAAGTGCTTTCCTGGATCACGGCCTTAGAGATTTTCTAAGGCACAAAGCTATTTATTGAAGCGCAAAGCTACAAACGCTAACTTCGCTATGCTGTACCTCAAGAGATCACAGTATCCCTTTCTCACCTCTACTATTCCTCCTGTGCACTTGTGCGGGCATGTTATTGCAAGCTACTCAGTCAGACACACAAAGGTGTTGAGTTCTGTGTAAATCTCTCAATAGCACAGAGGGCATGACATGAACTTTCAGTTCCACAACAGCAAGCTGGTGACTGTAAGTAGGAAGTTTCAGTTGGTTTGTGGGTTTGTTCTAAGGATCACAACCAGGGGTGCTAGTTTGTGCATGAGGACTAGATGGTGCTAGTCATCAAGCGGTCAAGGTTCGTAGCAGGAAACCCTATCCTAGCTGGATTCTGATCATCTTCCAACATGGCTTGCAGCACACAAGAGAACAGCCAAGAGGCCTTGTGACACTATTACCTATAGTTAGGGCTCAACTTCCGACTTCAGGTGAACTCCAGACTTCAAGTGGCCACCTTCATAAAACTTCATCCTTCAAGTTACATGTCATAGCATCGTGAGTTCACGGGGTGATGCAATATTATGACATCACTTTGCAAACATGTTTCCCAAAGGTCTTTCAGGATGCGTCTTAAGTGCCTTGGAAGCCTCTATACTGCAGGACTTCGGATAGCGTGGTCTAGGGTTGCCAACCATCCTGGAGTCTCCAGGAATTAAAGATGAATCTTTAATTAAAGACTGTCATGTGATGAAGCCTCCAGGAATAAGTCCAACCAAATCTGACAACCCTACACGTGGTCAAGAGTCAGGTTGCTCCCATAAATATCTGGGGACATGGCAGCCACGACTCAGGGTCTGAAGGTGGCACCCTGAAGAGATGGCAGCTCCTGCCCCCACTATTTTCAGAACCTACAGCAGTTTTGCCGTTTGGCTCCAAAATAACTTGTGTTGAAAACTAAAGCAATCCTATTTTTTTGCCTAAGGCCATTAAGACTGCAACAAGCAGCACCAAAGCAGAGACAAAGATGATCTAGGCAAGGATAGTTTAAAAAGCCAAATTTTACTGCTGTCCGCGTCAGAAAGCTGGCCCATTTGTTGGCAGTTTCAGCAGAAGCCAAGGAGGCTGCATTCCTCTCACTGATGTTATTGTATTACAATAGCACCCAGAGGCCTTAAAGAGATCAGGACCCCCTGTGATGGACGCATACATATAGCAAGAGAATCCCTGCTCCTAAAGAATTTACAGTCTAAATAGACAAGACAGACATGGTAGGAGAAAACCGAGGGGTGAAGTGACTGGCCCAAGGTCACGCAGCAAGTCAGCGGCAGAGTCAGGAATAGCACTCAAGTCTCTGCACTCTGCCTCTACAGAAGGGACCCAACCAAGGCAGGGCTAAGGCCCTGGGAAGAGGGGCAACAGTTGAAGCTTGCACTGCTGCTGCTCATGCTGTACCTGCTCTATGACTGACTAGTCCCCTGAGCAGTTAGTGCTGCACTAATATCATACCACATTTTTAATATTTTAAAATCACACAATTAATCCTGCATATTAATAAAAATAAATCTCTCCATGGCAGGGTTAGAGAGGCCTTCCATGAGCACTAGGTAGTTGGATCCACTCCAGACAACAATGGCCCCTGTTGTGATAACTCAACCTACACATACACCCTAATTGTGAGCAGACATTCATGGAATGTCACCATCACCTATAACAAATGCTAATAGGAAAAGATGCAAAGGCAAGAGAGACTGAACTAGTCCAAACACAAGGGCTACTGATCTAACTCAAGGACTGTGTTAACAGCGTTCTCGGTGAACAAGAAAAGCGTGGAACTGAAAATCAGCAAGCCAAAATTGGTGTCAAACTAGGCCTAGCTGGTGGACAAAATAATGAAGGCAATGGGCTGTTCCACCCACCATTCCCTTTTTAGGTCCTTAAAGACTTGGGGAGAAAAGTTTCCCCATCCTAGCTGCCACTCCCGCCATCTCCTGGGACCCCAGACTTCTTCCATCCTAATCCAGAGAAATATCCTGACCAGACTGGCCCAGAGAGAGGGAGCCAGATGAAAAAGTCACCTCCACCAGCTCTAGCTAAATCCTGAATACCACCTGGGATGTGAAACGTTGAGTTCGTCTACACTACTGTTAATTTCTCACACCCCTGAGCAACGTAGCTAGGTCAACCTAAGTTTTAGGTGTAGACCAGACCTTTGTCTCTCTCCCCTCCACATCCTTTTCCTTCCCCACCTTATTTCTTCTCATCCCACTTATTTCCCCTCAGCTTTGACCTATCCTGTTAGTTGGCCCCTTCCCAGCCTTGTTAACCCCTTCTAGGCTAGATAGGGTGTTCACCCCACTCACCACCTCAGTAGTGTTTTCCTTACAAAACAGACTGTCACCCAGGAAGGTCACAGGTCCACACACACAAAAATTCCTAGTCACGCTTCCATCATTGCTCCTACTCCCAGACAAGTCAAGCAGCCTTCTGGCATGCTCAGCACTGCTGAAGATGGGACAAGATCAGTACTCAACCCGGCGTCTTGACTCATACCAATAGTCTCATTTCAGAGCCTTGCTTGTGTACGAAACCCACTGCTTGAAATAGAAGGGGGAAGATATTGTGGTATGGTCAGGTCTCTGGTACAGGAAGCCCTGTAGCTGCAGGTGGCTGGGGGGCAGGGGAGGAGAGAGAAGAGAGGAGGCCAAAGCTTTCAAAAGTGACTAGTGGTGTTGGGTGGCCCATTTTTGGACATTTTAAAAGGAGCCTGGTTTTCAGTATTGAGCACCCACCCTCCTTCAGAGATTCAGGCCCCTTTAAGAAGTCACGATTTGGGCACCCTCTCCCCTGCCCCCCCAAATCTCTACTTGTTACTGAAAGTCTTGGTGAGAAACAATGTCAGGTCCCAGCTAGTCCATGCCCTGGCTATTGCACCATTACTCCCTACAGTATGTTTCCTAGTGCTTTGCCTAGACTGACCTTGATTTAAATTGAGTAAATTGAGAGAGAGAGAGCATGCCATCAGAACAGGGGGCAATCATGCAGACAGCATGGTACTTACCCACAGCTGGGTGAACTAGGGGTCATTACTTACCCACAGCTGGGTGAACATTTGCTTGGGGTCCTATTGAATTGTAATCGCAAAGCACAGTGGAGTAAATGATGGACAGAGGAGAATGCTCCCTATTCCCCAGTTGGAGAATTGCTCTGTCCTTTAACGGAGCTTAAAGGCAGACACACTTTTACTTGGAAAATGGTTTAGTTGAAGCAGCAAGTCTTATGACACAGCAAGACATTTTAGTCTAGCTATGTTCTTCTTTAAACATTGACATGTCCTTAACCTCTCTCCAGACAAGGGCTTCCTTTAGCTCAGTTAGACACCTGCCAGCCGCCCACTCAAAGACAGATAGCAGTGAGATGGGAGCAGGCGCATCAGCTGAGAGAAGTCACATGGGCTGCAGCATGATGCTACTACTGTATACACCAGGGCCCTTTAGGAAGAAGCATAGGGCTTAATGCTCAGCCCTGACTGCATTGGGGGTGATTCACGTTGCCTGTTGCTACTGTGACACGTGCAAACAATTGGAGAAGGGACCGAGATTGAAGTCCCAGCATTGAAGTGTCCACTGCAATGGGAGTAGCGACTGCAGCACTAGTAGCAGTACTCAAGTGACCTTTGATCTAGCTAGCTCCAACAACAGCCGTGAAGCCACGGCACCATGGGCAGCCACACGAGCTAGCTGCTCAAGTGCATACCCCGAGCCTCTGGCAAGCTTGTACAGATCCAAACTAGCTTTAGAATGTCAACACGTGCTGCAGTGACACACTGATTGCAGTGTGGACATACTCCCCGGGCGCACAGGCCCAAGGAACTGGATTGAGCCACTTGAGGGTTAAAGTCTTGCAGATATTGCTGGAAATGTTCTCTTCCACCTGTTTCATGTTAACCTGTCTTTTTGTTTCTTATGGGCCTCTCAAGGAGGCAGGGCAGAGAAAGGATCTGGCCCAGCTGGCTGCAAAACAGAACACTCAGCTGCTAGACTACTGTAGCTACTGTGAATGACTGCCTGTATTCCAGCCGGGCCCAGTGTGCTAGGTCCTGTCCAGCCCCATATGTCCCTGCTTTTCTTCGAGAGCTCAGACTCCAGCTTGCTTGCTGCCGCAAGCTAGTTCCTATTGCCCACCCAGAACTGTAGATGGAGGAGAACCTAGGTGGGGAGTGCCCTGAATTACACTGGAGGGTGTTGTTATTGAACAATAGACACACTATTTATTCACCAGGAGAACTCTCCTGGCTAGAGCTGTGGCGACAGGATTTCTGGGGATCTATTCCAGGCTCTTCCACTGCCTCCTTACACAACCTCTGTGTCACCTCTATAATGGACATTCTACTTATCCACTGATGGAGTCTTGTGAAGCTTAACATGTGCCAATCCCTTCTAGGATGAAAGGCACCGTAGAAGAATCCCCATTAACACCCAGCTTTATCAGTTTCCTGGGGCAAAGCCACAAATAGACCCAGCTGCCACAAACAGACATGGAGTCTCTCTTCCCAAAGATGCCATAAAACCAGGCTCACAATTTGCACCCACACAGGTTTGGTTCCTCTCAGATGGAAAGAAGGCACAGCCAGCACCAATCAACTCTCCATGTTCCACCAGCAAGTGGTGTGTGGAACACAGGCCAGGGACTTCCCGCAGCATCGTCAGTTGCATGCAGAGTTCTAGGGCTTTGCACACAAGCATTGCTGTGCCCGCAACCGAAGGCACAGCGTGAAAATCATTTTATCCAGTTCTACACGTGCACACAAACACGACCATCCCTGCTTTCATTATTAGTACCCTTGTGGCACCCACAGCTGCTTCTTTGCCTAGAAAAATGTTTAGCCCTCTCAAAGCCCTTGTCTCCCAAGCACTGTACAACTAGTACTATTCCCATGGTACAGAAGGGGAAACTGAGGCACAGATGTTCCCTAGCTTGCCTAACAGCAGAGTCTCAATGTCAGAGCCAGGACTGGAACCCATGAATCTCAACTCCCAGAGCCATGCTTATACTGGGATAAAAAGAAAGGAAAGGTGTCACTTGGTGACACTAGTGACTTCAACTAACAAAGACAGACGAGTCCTACTCCTCCTCCCGCACCACTGTACAGGGATATCCTTTGTTCACTGGGGAGCATTACAGTATGAAGGTAACACATGACAGTAGCAGAGAACAGAGGTAATTACAGAAGCGCCAGCAAACCTTCCAAGCCATTTATCAAAAGCATCCCCTGAGGAGACAGGTAAGACTATAAATATTTCACAACAAATTTGTGCCCAAGGCATTTGATTCAATAAAATGCACGCCCTCCCCACCCTATTCAAGTTCTCTTTGATGGGAGCCACATGTCAGGTCAGCCACACTGAAGGTCTCTATTGCCTGCTCTCCCCATTCTCCTCCCAGCCCACTGGTCTCCCTGGGGACAAGAGTGGAATGTACAAGAAACTTCTATGCTCAAACTCTGTTCACTATTTTTTTTTTAAACATCTTAATAAAATTTTTAATTCCACTTAGCGAATAAAAGATCAGAGAACTGAACTGTGGCCCAGATACAGCTGACTAGCCCCTCTTTGCCCACAGTCCCAAAGCACTGGAGTCACAAACTGTAGTTGGCCTTTGTATTCTAAAGGCCAAGAGGGGAAAGCAGGGTGGGGCAGATTCAAAAGGAACAGGCTGTGCTGTAAAGTGGTTTGGGGCCAGGTTAGAACAGCGAAAGGGACTGAAAGAAGAGCAAGACTGGCATGAATCATGCTGGCAAGGGGCCTGAAAAAGGTGCCCTGAAGGAAAGAGGGTATGAAGTGAATAACTAGCTAGGCCAAAAACCCCAACGAAACAAAACAAAAATAGATTCTCACATACCTGTCTCTGGCTCAGAATTAAAACTTCATTACTGCACGCATTGAACTTGGGAGTTCTTGTTGGCTTCTGGTCACATCAATCCAGGGCAAGGCGGAGGAGCACTGGGAAAGTTACACAGAGAAGCACCCTTGCTTCCCCAAACCTACTACAAGGCACAGAATTCTAGCCAAGCACCTCATTAGAACCTGCATCAGGCTGCAGCTTTAAATATTCCCACATAGGCACACTGGAGAGGAACCCAGCTGAGGCTGAGTTCCCCCCCCCCCCCCACACACACTATCCAGTTATAAACTAGAGGTGAGCCTGAACTCCATCCACAGAGCCAGACCTCCTGGAACTTTGGGGAAAGGTTGGCTCTGCATTCCAATATTGCAGCTCCACCCATTTCTGTCATAACCCCCTCCCCCTACGGATTAGGAAACCAACCAATGCAGGTGTTGCAAACTTAGTATGTTTCTTACACATTTCAGCTCTCTGGAAATCCAACCCAAGATCAATTAGCCTTGGTTAGGTCAAGCTGTAGCTCTTGCAGCTGGGTAACATACAAGTCAATCTCCCCCTCCATCATTTCTGGAAATTTGCCAAAGGCCTTAGTTCAGCTGTTGGCATTCTTCTTTTTAGAATAAAGAGCCAACCCCATTTTCAGCAGTGTTTCTTCTTTGGGGAAGCAGTACTGCTCCTTAAAGTTGTCACACTTGAGGAATACTTTCTGCTTAGCGGAAGCAATTCCCTAGTTACACAATTACTTGTATTGTAAACTGTTTGGGACAAGGACTGCCTCTTTGTTCTGTGTTTGGATAGTGCCTTGCACAATGTGCCCCTGGTTCGTGACAGGGGTTCCTAGGTGCTACCACAATACAAGTCAGAGTAAGACAGAAGTAACTTACCAGTAACTGGAACCCTTTGAGGACCACACTGTCGGGGAATGTGCCCCCAGTGCACAGAACTACTTAGCAGTGTCATGCCCCTTAGCTGCACAAGCACTCCAGGACAGTCTGTGCCCAACTTATAAAGGACATGGGGGCCCTCAACCATGCCAGTTCCTTCTCCTGTAGCTACACTGGGAAATTCTATCCATGAAACTGCTGCCAACAGCAATCAATTGCTATTACCAGGAAGGCGTAACCTCCAGCAGCAAGTGTTCCTAAATCCTGGAGATAACCCCACCTCGCACTTGTTTTCGAACTGCTCTACAAGCATTCCTCTCACACCTAGGTATCCTCATCCCCACTCCATGATGGGATACTGGAGGCACAGAGACCAGGCCACTTAGCCCAAGGCCACAGAGCTAAGTGTCAGAGCCATGGCAAGTTCCTATGCAGCTCCAAACTCCCAGTCCAGCCCTCACCTCTCTGCGCTACTGCACCTTGCCTCTCATAGGAGCTTTGGTGTCTGCCATGAAAATGGCAAGTATGGGGGCAGAGACCTAGATAGGAGGATGCAGAGGGGAATTTTCAGTACCCATTTGTCTCCTTCAGAAATACTCGGGAAGCAGCAGTACACAGCACAGGGTGAGAGAGTGTCACATCACTTTCCCATGGCTTTTGTATAGATGCCAGGTTTTGTTGTTTTTTTTTGGGGGGGGGGGGGTTGTTTGCATGCAGGAAATTAACAAAAAAGAAAATCTCAAAGTTCCCCATGAATTCCCCCCCCCTCCAGTTTTTTGATAAGAACAAAATTGGTAAAAAGTTTGTTTTTGAAAACTGAAAAAAAAAAAAAAAAATACAGAGGGAAAGAGTTAGGTTTTTTTTCCAATTCCATTTTGTGTTGGGGGAAAAAAAATAAAATCAGAAGCTTTCAACCAAAACAGTAGTTTTCTACAACAGCATTTGTTTCGATTGAGAAGCCATTTTTTGTGGAAAAAATACGACAAAATAAAACCGCTTTGTCCAGCTGTACTTGTGTGTTCCAGTGACTGGAATACACCGAGGTGCCACACGCACATGGCCAAGCTGGTCACTGGCCCCCTCCTCAACAGTAACCCCACCTCAATCAGGTAGCACTGTGCAAGGCATTTTTCCTTTCTGCAGAACAGACACACTCCCCTTCTCCTCTCCCCGCAGTACCCTTCACTTCTGAATTAATTTCCCCTTCCCAAAGCTCTCCCCCTTCCCATACTTCCCCCAATGATGCCCTCTGAATTTGCTGCTCTCGTCTTCTCCTGGGGAATCGGATCTGCACCACACTTCCCAACGGCTCCACCGCACAATTTGGCACATCAGTGCCGTGCTGAACACCCATATGGAAGGTCAGAGGCCTACAACTTCAGTCACTACGGGATGACCAGACACACTATTCTAGTGTCCCATTAACACGGTAGTCAGGGTGCTGTTGAAAGTGTTACAGGCACTTTAATACAAAAAAGGACTATTGTAACAGATTACTACAAAGGTAATTGTGTTTTTTTGACAGCAGAGTTGTAACTATAAACCTGGGAACACAGATACCAACAGAAATGACAAACCAACCCTTCAGTTGGGGTGCTGTGAAGACCTGCCCGTTGTTTTTAGAGTCACTGTACCATTAGTAGGTGCAGCCGTTCACCTGCCCTTCCCAGCCTCAGGGCTGGGTGCAATGCCTGCAGAGGCAGCTGCTGGAGCAGAGGGGTCACCAATGCTGGGCCTGTGGGCCACACTAGCAACCTGCCAGAAGCCTGAGAGCTGCACATGATTGGTATACACAGGAACAGGATGCAGACACCCTGATCTCAGACACGGAGGGGCAGCCCACAGACTTCAGGTGCCAGCATGCCATGCTCCAGCTCCACCTCAGCAGAACATGGGTGGGGGGTAGGCTGCACTTGAGGACTCCACAAGCAGCTAGCAGGCTCCTTGCTCTTTTGTTAGTGGTAACAGACAAAGCAAGGACATGCCGTACCCAGCTAAGCGTTTGCCACATACAACCGAAAACACAGTAAGTGCATCAGCATCACCTTCCCAGGGACATCTTGGGACTTTACCCTGGCTCTGTACATGATTAAAGAATATTTAACAGAAAAGGACATCAGCCTTGCCAATCCTGCAGACATCAGTGATGAGCAGCGCACACTGGGGGGGAGGGATCAGAGACAGGGACACGTCAAGAGGCAGTCCGGTTCCATACCCACTGTACAATCTGTAAGCGAGGGCCTCTCTCTAGCCAAGACTCCAAGTACAGGTCTTTTGGCTCAGGCAGGAAGAAGTATCTCTTTTGGCTCTCCCCACTAGGATGGCTGCCCATGGACAGCTGGGTCATTGGTCAGACTTGCAGCCCCCATAGCAGGGAGGATATACAAGCAGCAAGTCAGGATGCTGGCTGAGGAAGAAGTGCTATTAACCCATTAGCTCTTGCTCCAACTCGTATCAGGCAGACATGACAGTGACAGAAGCATTTGAATTACCCTGACAGACAACACCTATTAACTCACCAAAGCCCTTAGATGAAGCCATCCTCCCACACGTGCCCCTAATTAGCTCAGGTGCCCATCATGTGCATTTACAAGTGGCACAGTAGTATAGGAGACAAGTCCTGACCGTAAGGCATCCATGGGTAGAGGTAGACTTGGGATTTTCTCCAGTCTGTACAAAAAAGAAAATTATTTTCCCCTCTGAAAAAAAACACCCCTGTGTGTTCAGTTCAGTATCCAGCTCTGCTGGATTGCACCCCAATTCCACAAGGCAGGGAGGAAAGGGTTAACTGCTGCCGCTGCCTTGAGCTGTCCGGCTGCGCTGGCCCCTGTGGATCTTCATGTGTTTGGATAAGTGGTCACTGCGGGCAAACTTCTTTTCGCAGGTCAGACACTGGTAGGGCTTGACGCCAGAGTGGGAGCGCTTGTGGCGCGAGAGCTCGTCCGACCGGGAAAACCTGCCGGGAGAAGGGAAGCACGTTGGGTTCTTTTGGCGGCACATTTACTGCTAGCTAACCTAGGAGAGGATGGTCATTCCCTGAGGCCACCAGGGCCAAGCCAGGAAACAGCGCAGAAGAGGACTGTGGGAACTAGGAAGGGGTAAGAAGGAAGGCCTAGGGGGTAGGGCACCGCACTGAGACTCAGGACACCTGGGGTCAATTCCCACCTCTGCCACAGACTCCCCACGTGACTTTGGGCAAGTCCCTTAGTCTCTAATGGTATGCCTACACCAGAAACGCTAGTGGCACACCTGTAGTGTAGAAACTTAGTACAGCGAGGGGGTCCTTCTGTTTCTATAGTAACTATCTCCACAAGGCAGCAGCTGCATTGACCGAAGAACTTTTCCATTTACCTAGTGGTGCCTACACTGGGATTTAGGTCAGCTTAACTACATCACAGGGCATGCAATTTTTCACAGCCCTGAGCAATATAGTTAAGCCCACCTAACTTTGTAGCGCAGACCAGCCCTCAGCTCCCCACCTATAAAATGGGGATTATACATCCCTGTGGGGGAATTGGTGAGTGAGAGATGCTTGACTACTACTGTGATGAGGATCAGATAAGTGCCTGGAGACAAATAGCAAGCACCAAAGGGGTAGAATGAAAACATCTTCTTGGCCAAAGTAATAATACTTGGCATTTGCACAGCGCTTTCCACCTAAGAGCTCTACAGACATTAATGAAACCTCAGCTCCCTTGTGAAATACAACCCCCATAAAGACATAAGGGTGAGCGCAGCTTGCCTGAAGTCCATGTACTACAGATTTCCCAGTTCCTCCTTTCACAACTACAGCACATAGCCTGGCATTTCCTCCTTTTGCTATAAACACATACCGGGCCAAGTGATCCCTGGTGTAATTTCAATCACTGATGTAGGTGGGTTGACACCAGAGATGAATTTGGGCAGTTGTCTCCATTTTGTGGTTGGGAACAAGGCCACAGTAGCAGCAAGAATTTCATCCCAGTTAGGATGGGCTGCCCGGTCTCTGCTCTCCTCCCAGACCGGGCTAATTAGAAAGAACCCCAGACACACAGTACGGTTGCCAGCGAGTGTTTCCGAAGGGATGCCCACACACAGCCATCCCCATGGCAGGCGACTAGGATGCTTCCCTCATTCAGAACCTGCTCTCCCCTCAAAGAGCCTAGAAACTCCTGGGGACTGGATAGACACGGACTGGGAATGGGGTACAGTGCTTCGCACCTCTAGGTCACCGCTTCAGAGCCAGACCAGGGCAGTAGTGACCAAAAGCCAGTCCTTACCCTCTGGCAGCAGTTCAGTGGCCGGGCTGATTTTAGCAGTCTCGCTACAGTTCCCTATGGCCACGCCATCAAGCCTCCCCTACAACTGGCCCTAGTTACTCCCTTGCTGGAAGCGTTGGCTGAGAGGTTGAATGGAGTCAGGGACAATGAGCTGCCCCTCAGGCTTGGAGGCAGTCGCTCCAGGGCAGGGTAGAGGCACAGTGCTATGGGGACGCTTGCTCTGTAAACTGCCAGGCCAGTCTCTTTCACAAAGGTTCTTCTCCTCACCCATGGCACAGGCTCAACACAAGCTTTCCCACACATTCCCAGCAGCGAGTCCCAGCCCTGAGCTCATGAGACACTTCCAGGAGCCACTCTCCATTACCCATTCAATCCCTGGCTTCCCTATGAAGAGCAGCATTGGTTCGTCTGACAGGGGACACTGGCTCCCCCCTAAACTGTGACAGGAGTTCATTTCTCAAATGATCAAGAGCCAGCAGGAGGCAGCAGCTTCCCATCACTATCAGCCTTTGCTACATTCCAATCCGGGGACAGACATCCGCTCCTCCTGGGACCGGTTTAAATAGCGAACTTCACGTGCGAAGGCTGCATACACCAGTTTCACAGTTCTAGGCTGGAAGTTTCCATCCTGCGGCATGTTAGTGAAAGATCCAGATACTCACATGGCCCTCCTCCACTATGGTACCTACATAGATCCACCTACTCAGCTCCTTAATTCCACATATGAAGTGGATCAGCTTAACCTCTCACAAAAGCTCTTTAGTGCATTCAAATCCCCGCCCAATTTCTCCAGCACCCTCTTTCCTCCACCCTAAACGGGGTGCCCAGAAATCCAAATCCTCAGGCACCATCAGCATAAAGGTCTGCTGCAGAACTGGATTTTCACAAGCTTGGGTTTGGCAGCATCTGCATTAGAAAGCCTCAGAACTGATGTGATATCACTGTGATGCTTCATGTTTACAAATATAACTGGAGAACACCCAACAAGGAGTACAGGAGAGCATCCACTCCCTATTCTAGCTCTGAGAAGCTCACACATATGGTAGAAGCATTAGACAGAAGGGTTTTTCCATATGGCTGAAACATACTAAAAGAATGTGGAGCGAGAAGCTTCAGTTACACTCAGGCTCACTACGATAGTATTTCAGTTCCCATCTGATACAGTAAAATGCTGCGCCTGTGGGTCTGTCCACCACTAACACTGCAGAAATTCAACAGATCCCAAGGCAGTCTCTCCAGACCTTCCAGGAGAAACACTGGCTTATTTTCTAGCCTAGCCATGAGCAGCAAATTCATGAGGATTTTTTTTTTTTTTTTTTTTTTAAAACAGTGAGCGATTTGATTGACAAGTTCCTGAGGAAAGCAATGGGCAATCCAATAGAGGAGACATTTATAAGTGGACCAATTATAGGAAGCAAGCTCTGGAAACAATCCTGCACTGGCCAGGGAATAGACTAGGAGTAACATTTTCAAACACACCTGAGTGACTTAGGAGCCAAACCATTTAAATCACTTTCAATGGGACTTAGGTGTTTTCGAAAGTTTAACCTAAATGTCCTGAGAGGTCTTTCTATCCCAGCCCTCCTCAAAGCTCTGCTTTCTAGAATTCACTGTAAAAACTGAATCCCAGAAGAAGGGCAGGTTACTTCTAGTTAAAACTCCCCTGCTGCATTAAAAGTTACGATCTCAGTTAAAACACAGTCAGCATATGAACAGCTCGGGGAAGCAGAGGCCTGAAAATTTACACTTGGAAGTCTTGGATTTGCTATATATTTAGTCCAGGACCCAGTGCCAAAAAATATTGTTAGACTGAAGGGACAGTGAGGTTTTAGAATCAGCTCTCAAGAGCTAGCAGAGGATGCCGCGTACCTTTGAAGAGAAGACAATGCCAGCTATCTAAAGGGACAAGACAACTGCTGAGTCAATCTTGCAAATGCACAGGAAGGAAGCAAGAGGGTAAGCAGAACTGTGAGATTTTCAAAAAGAGGGTCACGATCTGCCAGGGCCAGACGGGACAGATTTCCAAGGGCTCAGCACCCACAGCCCTAAACATGCTGGATGCTGAGCTCTTCTGAAAACCTCGTCCTGAGTGCGGGTACTGAGCACTTGAGAAAAGCAGGCCCTACCAGCCTGCTGCTAGTCTTTATAAACACACGCACAGGCCAGATCCTGCAGGAGGCAGTCAATGGCTTGGCTGCCTGGCAGCCAGTGGAAAGGCAACCTTAACGCCAGGCTTCTCCACTTGCACACCCACCTCCAGCCGCAGTTGGGCCAGGTGCAAGTGTAGGGCTTCTCTCCAGTGTGGCGCCGGAAGTGCGCTTTGAGGTGGGAGCTCTTGGTGTACATCTTGCTGCAGCCAGGGTGCGTGCACTTGTGGACCCGGATGACAGAAGGGGAGACCTTCTGGA